>NC_133434.1:13941962-14271962 GCF_011762505.2 Arvicanthis niloticus
GGACTAGACAGGGAGAGGGCATCTGCTATGGTAAATATCTTCACTTCTCTACGACCTGATTCCACTCAGGTGATCTCACTCACAGTACGTTCCAGAGCTGATCCGGAGAGAGATCAGTTTCTTGCAAGTTTCTTCTTTCTCCTGAGTCCTTTGAGCCTCCAAATAAGTAGAGAGGAAAGATGGATGAAACACAGGCCTGGAATAAGGGCATCACTCAGCCACTTGGCCCTCCCTGACTGCAGGGCAGGTTGGACATTTTAGTTTCACTTTTTCCTGCAGGAAGGAGGAAAGTGAGCAATGACACAACACTCCCAGCCAGTTTTCAAATGTCACCATCCCTGGGAAGCCTTCCTGCACTTGTTCACTAACCTCAGGACTTATAGGAATGCCTCTTCCCACCCAGGAAGGATGCCTTCTGTGTTCAACATCTTTAACTGCCCTTACAAATCTTCAAAACACTCAAGGGTTAGCATTACCTAAGGAAGCCTTTTTATAGATGGTGGACAGGATCGCTGAAGGCCCACGGCCACTCACTCCAAGCAAGTGTCCTGGGATTCAACAGTTAATGAAATACAGAGCAAAACTACCAAAGCTCAGTACAGCATGAAAAGAAAAGATCACGTGACTTGTAACCAATTGTTTCATCAGAAGCGTAATGTCAGGCACAATGGTGTGGGTGGAGGACACTACTCCAACTAGCCCCCTGTAATCCACAGTTCTTATCCACGAGCCATCTGGACGCCTCACCCAGGGATGAGGCTATGCAGCTGCTGCACACGGCTCCGCCCTGCACAGGCTTCTTAGGCTCAGCTCACACTCTTGGCCTGGCCTGGTGATATAAGAAGAAACGGGCCACTCTTGCCCCTGCTGCGCCCATCACTGGAGCCGTCTCGAGTCTGATGGAGGCTGGGCTGATGCAGCTGCCACTGCTTGTCTATCAGCCATACCTGGCTCTGGTGTAGGAGGCAAGCAGCCTCCATCCTCAATGTACTATCCTTGAGGAGGCAAATGCACACATCCCACTCTGAGGGAATGACTGCCCACCCACTGCAGGGACCATGCACCTCCTCGCCATGCCTTAAGTTCCATCAGTCCTGTTTGGCTAATGGTCATGTCAAGTGACTTTGGCTGAGGAGTGATGCATAAATGTCTTTCACTCCAGACTGAGCAATGATGGCAGAAGGAGGGGGACAATCCCACCCCAGTCTACCTTAGTGAACCTGTGAGATGAATGTTTTCGTGCATCAACATGAGTGATTCCAAGGCAGCTGCATCCCCAGCAAGCCTGCCAGATCCCATGTGATGAGTTGAAAGATGCATCCCTGGAGCTCCCTGAGCAGCTGGCAGGCAGCTCCACCAAAGAGTCTCCTCTCCCCAGCAATTGATTACTACTTAGGTAGCCTTGGAGAGAGACCTTCAGAGCTTTAGCCTTCTGAGCTGGCCTTCTCCCTCCTGGAGGGAATGTTTCAATTGGGAGAAAAAAAGCTACAGTGTACTCAAAGAACAATGTTCTTCTGTACAGGCAGAGAGAAACCTCACACTCTCTTGGGTTCTACCCAGGAAGCTACAAGCTGGCAATTTACCCCTCAGTCCAAGTCCCCAGGACAGGCCTCAATGGCCATCCCCAAGTACATTTCTAGAGAACAGAAGTATGTGTTGTAGGGGTAAATCTCCAACCCAAATAGGCTTGATCAGAGAAAACACAACTCAATAATTATGAATACAAGCTGCACGCCTAGATTGAGCAGGTTTACCACTACCCTATTTTATTCCCCATCTATGAGATCCCTAAACTTGTGGTTTTTCCAGGCCACGTCCTGCTCCTCTATCGCCCATCCACCTCTCTCTCCACCCATAGTCTCCCACCCCTTCCTTTCTTTCTCTCCTTCCCTTCCTCTCTTCTTCTCCCAGCTCCACCTCCTCTTCTGTCTAATCACGGAGCTCCACTGCGAATACAATGTAGCAGTAGCAGGAACTTATCCTGCTACAATGTGTCAATTGGATGAAGCTTTAAAGTCAGGCCTGCTCTTTGGCTTCTTGCAGATGATGTTTCACAGGTATTTTTCCTATTTAAAAAGCTGATGTATTTGGTGGGCCTGGAAAATCTACTGAAGCATATAATACTGCCCTGCTTCCTCCCGCACCATATCACTGGTCTCCACCGCTGTTCCCTGGGTGCTCCAAGCAAGCCACTATAGGCATTGGCAGCCTTCACTCACTTTGATGTAGAACTGCTTCTGATAAGCCTTGAACCTGGAAAGCCATATTTTACTTTCTTGCAGAATTTTGTGGGTACCATTTAGATCCATGATGAGCCGGGCATCCAGAGAGCTTCTGGGAAGCAAGCACCTCACAAGGTCTCTGAGCTTGTTTGGTTTGCCCAGGCTGAGTCTGGAGCAGCCCTTTCAACATTGTATCATTTTCTATCTGCCCTCAGGGTGGTCTGCCCTATCCTGGGAGGCTTCAGTAGGGAAAGCAGGGCTATACTGTTCACATTTCCTCCACTTCCCATTTCTCTGACCTCTCTCATCATACGAGGTCTCTTCTTCCCCCATTTACCACCCTGCTCCCACTGCATTTCCAAACATGAAAGGGTTTATGCAATGTCACAAACCAAGCACACATGCAGCCAGTGAGTGAAGGACAAGCCACAGGCAAACATATTTCAAATGACTCACATGGATGTGAGTTCCCTCTAGACCAGAGCTTCACTCAAATTCCACAGGGATGTGGAAGCTACCAGGTAGATGAGCGTTTAAGTTTTTTTTTTAACGCAACTGACCCCTGACTCTTCCTTCCCAGATCTACCTTGCTTTCCCCTTGTGCTCAGGGAACCCCAGCTGACCAACCCTGGAGCCAGTAAGACAGAAGCTGGACTGTCCAGAACCACGCTGTATTGTATCACCCAGTCCATCAGCTTTTTGTTAGCTGTTTGGAATATTCCACTCTCTGTTTCTTTTACCCTCCCTCTTCCTGAGTCTTAGAATGTTCCTCCTATGTGAAAAAAAAAAGGGCTAAAATAAAATAAAGTGACAGCCTGTCCCAGAGTTAGCCACGCAGTAAATGACACACCATCAGCAAATGACCAAAGATTTGGATGATGACGTGTGACATTTGGTGCGTCTCAGCAGGCAGAGTTAGGAGGGGTGTCACAAGGGCAGAAACACAGATGCAGAATAAAAATAATAACTTTTTCATATTCCGGTTTATATCGCGTCTGCAAGCCTTATAATCTCCATGTGACACGGATGCAGTTATCCCAGCTCTAGAAGGAGGGAGCTGAACTCCGCCTTTGTCCACCCATCTTCCACCCACCCATCCATCTGTACACCACAGACACCTGCTCTTAGACACTGGCTAAGAACTAATGACGTTTGGTCTCAGGTCCGGGAGGTCCATTGCTTTCTAGGAACTTGTGATCCTCAAACCTTGGGCGTCAGCAGACTTGCCCTTCTGCCAAGGACACCCACATGTCAGCATTTCAGTGTGACTGACATCTGATGAAGTCACATGCCACATGCTGGAGCACAGAGTGAGGAAAGATTCCAAGGGGTTGTGGGAGGGCACACAGAAGGGATGGCGTTTGTGTGGGGGTTGGCCTGTGCTATCTGGCGGGGAGCCTTGGAGTCAAGGCAGAGGGGAAAGGGATGGCTCTGGTGTGTTCAGAGGACAACCTATTCTTGGAGAAAGGCATAGGGGGGACTCAAATGGCTTCCTTTGGACCTACAATGCATGAAGTACTGAGCTTAGCTCTTCTGGCTTCCAGTCTAGACAGAACCTTAGAGGCCTACTACCATGCCCTGGTCTCAGTGCTGTCAGACCCAGAGCACCAGACAGCCTGCCATCGCACTGAGCCAAACTACATACAAGTTGAAGGGCCCTTGACATCAGCAGCCTATGGAACCCATTCTCTCTCATCACTCTCTCCTCAGCAGAGGCCATGAGACTATTGTGCCCATTCCCTTCCCCCACCTTGGATCCATCCTGCACCGCTTTCCTCCTGGCCTTCCGTGTCCAGGAGGTCACTGCAACCAGGTCACATCTATTTAGTGGCCGTGTCAGATGTCATAGGAGGCACTGAGGACACAGTGGGTCAGGATAGACATGTCCTCCAAGGGCATGGCTTTACCAGGGAGATGTTCAGTAAGCGATGGTTACAGGGGAAGATTATACAAGTCGGGGAACAATCAGAATGGCTCCCCAGTCTGAGTGCTCCATCAGGGGTGTTTTGGTAGAAATGAAAGTTGAGAAGATACAATGTTAGCCATGGAGGGAGGGAGGATGGGAGTCTACAAAGACCCAACCAGAAGGAGGACCAGGTACTGAAAGAGGCTCTGGGAGGCTAAAATAGGGCAGGGAAGAGGGGAGGCAGGAGACATGCTGGGGAACTGGGCCAAGGCTTTGTCTGGGAAAGCTTGTCTGGGTGACTGGCAGGTTCCAAACATCACCACAGCAACACAACCCCCACTGCATGGAGTGACAGAAGAAAGGTAAAATCAGCGTGGAAACCAGGCAAGGTTTAAAGTCGCCTAGCATCGTGAGCTGTTTTGCACAAAGAAGCCAAAACCTTGGGGAGCAGTTTGTCAGGGACTGGTCAGGCTCCAGGTTTCCCCACACATGGGCTCATGCTGGCTTTCCTGGGCTACATTCTCGCTTCTCACCAAGGAAGGACCTAAAGATATATGAGGGAGAAGATGTGGGAGCCACTGTCCCCTGCCACGGTGAGAGAAGAATAGTGACTAGCTAGCCTCCGTGGATATAAAGTTCCTCTCGGCATTGGCCTGCGGAGCCCTTACTTAGAGCTCACCAGTGAGCCTTGGTTCCCGACAATCTGGGGAGGGTTTTACTCCTGTAGCTCAAGCTATCTTGTTCTCCACCTGATGCTGACTCCACCTAGGGCTCGGTACCCATCCTCCAATACTAGGCTCCCTCTAGGTAGCCTGGAGCCCAATATTCACAGACCCAGCCAAGGGACAAAGAAAGGGCTTTTTAATGCATGTTCTGTTACTGCATCATGATTGCGGTGGAAATGGATTTTTGTAATAACGAGTAAAAGCCTGGAAGAGGGTGGGTAGTGGGGAAATGTGGGTAAAACAGATCAAAGCTGTCACCTGAAGTGTAGATGGCCAGGACAGGATCTTAGGTCCGTTCTATAGGCCCTAGGGGTCTCGCCAAGACAACTCATGTAAATAGCTAGGAGTTAGACTCCGGGTCTCCTTTGAAGATCAAGAAAGGGCCTGTTCTAGTCCGAAAAGACTCCAGAAAGAGCCTTGCTGGGAGTTAAAAACCTGGGTTCTGATTTTGGCTTTCTCGTCATCTTAGTTATTTTTCTATTGTTGTCATAAGACCAAGGCTACTTACAGAGGGGTTTATAGGGGCTTATGGTTTCAGAGGGTGAGTCTGTGACAGACAAGTGAAGGCAGCTGATGTCAAGTGACTGGAGCAGGAGTTGAGGGCTCACATCTTGAAGCCTCAAAGCCTAACCCCAGTGACACACCTCCTCCAACGAGGCCACACCTCCTAATCCTTCCCAGACAGTTTTACCAACTGGTCAGAGGAATGTGGGCGTTTAGAAGCCTATGGGAGTCGGTCTCCTTTACACCATCCCATCCACAAATGAGCTGGTTGTCTCCAGTCTTAAGTGTAAGACAGATTACTGATGTTTGGCCAATCCATTGGTGTGCATGAAGCAAATCAACTGAAAAGATGAATTTGAAAGAACTAATTCAAAGCTCTGGGCATGTGATGCTGAGAGAGGAACCTGAGTGCCGACGGTGCTGCTGGTCCATCTGCCATAACAAGATACTCCAGGCAAGTAAGTCAAACACACAAAAAGAATGGTTCATCGTTGTGAAGTCTGGGAAAGCTGAAGGCCAAGGTGAGGGGGGCTCATCTTGCCAGGGCCTTCCTGTTTATTATAATATGGTGGAAAACATCACGTGATGGGGGTTGAACCTCAACTACCTCCAACATAGCAGACTTGCATATGAATTATGCTTAATTAGACCTTAAAGGTTCCACTTCGTAATAGTGTAATGGTGGTGACTGAGAGCAGGCATGAGTTGTTTCGAGGGGACACTCAAACCACAGCAATGACCAGCAGGTGGTGTCTGCATTTAGATACACTAGTATTTCCTTCATCACTGTCACTAAAATACCAACTTTCCCAGCCCTTCAGTCTCTCCCTTGTCAGGATCACCCCTCCACCCTTCCCATCCAAGAGATCTCCTAAGCTTGCCAATACCCATCCCAGCACCCAAACCTGCCTAAGCTGACAAGGGAAACCCACCTGTGTTTGCTGCTACTTTTCTCACTGCAGTGATCAAACGCTGGATGAGAAGTTGTTTTAGCTCATGGTTGGCAGAGATACGGTCGGTCATGGTGGAAGAAGGCCTGGAAAGTGGGAGTGGCCCCAGCTGTAGCAGCAGGAGTGTGAGGCCACTTGCTCACATTTGGAAGGACACAGAAGTGGAGAAATGGGAGCTCTGCCTCTCATATGGACTCCCAGCCTGTGGGACTGCGTCCTCCACTTCACGGTTGATCTTCCTTCTGGAACTTCCCTCACAGGCATGTCCAAACTATGCCTTGTAGATGCCTCTAAATCCAATCCAATTAACACTGAAAATTAACCATCATGCTACCTAAGAAGCTTGCAGCAGAGGCTGGACCCTCTCAGGGATGAAGCCGACCTTTTCCCACCTGCCTCTCCCAGCCAAGCTCCCAGCTCCAGGCCCACCATTCTCCATGTCCCCTCTTGCCTCTAACCTAACTCACATCAACCAACCCTTGCACCTGTGCTTCATAACACTCCTTGACATCGGTTGTGTTGAGAGTCTCTCATGGTGAGATCTCAGGACACCCATGGTCCCTAGAGTATGCCAATGTGACACCGGCTGGATTGGGTGGCCAAGTTCTTCTCTTCTGCTCTTGCCCACATTCCTCTGACCTGCCAGCACCACTGACATCTGGGCCTCAGACCCCTCCTTTGCTGGGCCTGTTCCACATCTGTAGCACATCCCTGGCCGCTACCACCCCACTAGATGACAGTGGCAAGTAGCCTTAAGCTTGCCATGACAAAAATGTCTCCAGACTTTGCAAATGTACCCTGAGGCTGAAGTTACCCCTGAGAAACCCCACCCTAAAGCTATAACCCATTTTAGCCACTCACACCTTCTCCAATTTCTCTTTACTCCTCCCTCTACCTGCAAGTCCTTCCCTCTCTGATCCCTTCCTGATCTCAGACCACCTTCCCCCCCACCCCCCACCCCCATCCCAGACTTCTGCCACTCCTGGGTACTTCACAGCCCAAACTCCTCCCAGCAGCCCCTTCTCTGGCTGAGCCTCTGCTCTTTCTTCAGTCCGCCCAAAGCCAGGGATGCTTAAGATGAAGGCAGATGGCTTAAATTGCACTCCATGGAATGCTTTGTTACAGCCTGGGGCTGCTGCCTGGATTCCTGTTCACATAAAAGACAAGAAGAGGGTCTGGGGCCTGAGTGAGGCAGGCAGGGGATCCTGAGAAGCTACCGCCTGGCTCCCTCCCCAGCCTCACTGACTTTAGCCCCTCAGGCACCTCCAGGGGTGGGAGAAAGGAATAGAGCTGAGAAACCCCTGAGCTCTGCTGGGTCACTGAGAGCAGAGTGGAACATTAAGGGTACCAACACCCTTGCTATTCCAGGGAAGCAGCCTGGGCTCCTAGTTCCAGAAGGTTAACTGCAACCATCTGTCGGTCCAAGTGTCTTCTGACCAATTCTGTGTCAGCTCCTGACTCCTGTAAGTCCCCACATACCCTCCTACTGGGCTCCTACTTGACTCCCACTGTCACAGAAAGACCACCCAATGCCCTCATCCTGTTGGAAAAATTCCCCCGTCCAAAGTCTACTAACTTCCACCGGTCTGGTCCTGCAGATACTGACGCTCTCCTGTGTCATCACCAGAAAGGGACATTGCTCTCCTCTTCCTGGAAAAGAGTCGCCACACCATATCATTGCTAGTACCTCTTTCTCCAGAACAATTCAACACATTAAAAATGGAAGAGGAGGTCGTGAGGCCTGCCAGTCTCTAGGCAGGTAACTCTAAAGGTGTGCCACCTCTTCCCCTGGGCATTGTCATTCTACTAGACCCTTCAAGGCCCTGGGCCCTCATATGGAAGACCAAGGTAGAGCTGTGCCTGTCTCTTTTCAGTCACATGGGCACATAGATGACTTGACTAGTGCATCAGGGCCTCATCCCTCACCCAGATCTAGAGTTCAGCAAGATCTCATCAAGGGTGTATTCTTAGGTTCCTCTGTCTCCAGATTCTCACCACCAGCTTCTGCCTGCTTCCTTCTGGGCCCTGTGCTTGATGACAGAACCGGGTAATAATTAGATGCTGACTGTGAACCTGGAAAAGAGAATGTCTAGTCTTGGCATCTAGCCTCTAAGCTAGATTTAGAGGTCTGTATCTCCAAATTTTGTTTAGAGGTCTGTATCTGTTCATATCCTTACAGTGTGAGCCCCTGACACTCACTAAAGTTCTACACGGTAAGCACTGAGCACCTGTCAAGGGCATGGTGTCCACACAGGCACCAGGGTCCAGTCTGAGTGACATCCTGACAGTCAAGATGCCCACTAGCTTGAGGGATGGCATGAAAACAGCCAACCTAGGAAAAAAAGTGGCCAATGCTATAAGAAAGATGGGTGTCCATGTGAGACTATGTCCAGACTATGAAGTAACTAACCCTAGCAAGTCCAGTCTGGATGCAGAAGGTCATCCCAATAAAAAAGGCAGAAGAAAGAAGAGCTGTGCCCAAGGCCCAGAATGGGCAGGCACACAAAACATGGTATTCTCCGAGGCTGCAGGCATCACTATTGCAGAAGATTGAAACAGAAGATAGCATAGGCAATGAACTCTTGTTTTGATGCTGTGGCATTGCGCTTGGATGCCTGTCACCAAAGCCATCCGCAGTGGCTCAGCCAAATTAGAGACTCTAATTTGCCATCAGTTTGTAACAGGTTTTCATTAACCTACCATTTGAGTCAGCTTCCCATCACAAAATACCGAGGTGAACAATTCGTGAGCAGGTTTGTTTTGCTGACGGTTTCAAAGGTCTTGGCCCACTATTACACAAACCCTTACCTTTGAGGTATCAGAGAGGCAGTGTGTCAACTGCTCGCTTTATGTCAACCAGGAGACAAAAGACACAGGAAGAGAGACGGATTCCAATACACTGAGTACCTCCAATGGCCCAGTGGCCTCTCACAAGTTCCCACATCACTTCCTGGTAGCACCATGGACTGGCAACCATGGGTTTTCAGGAGACTTTCCAGATTCAGACCATAGTACCCAAATAGAAATGTGGTCCCCTCTCTTCTTTCTGCACGTCCCTGTCAACCATCCTTTTTCCTTTGTGAACAGTATTTGTCGTTTGTGTATAGTTTGTATCCCCTAGGATACTGTTCTCAAAGTTCACCTGTGTGTTCACATGTCAGAATATCCTTCCTTTTCTAACTTTCCTGGCTCATGTATTTGCGGTATACATGTGAGATTATATACATCCTTTTGCACTGTTGTTGGCACACATGCAGGGGTGGGGGACACGTACGTGTGGTGATGCATACATGTAGAGTCCCAAGATTGATATTGGAATCATCCTCAATAGCTCTCCCACATTATTTAATGAGACAGGGTCTATCAGACAAACCCAGAGTTTGGGGAATCTCCTGTCTTCACCTTCTGAGGCTAAAATTAAAAGCAGGCCAACACACCCACATGGCGTTTACATGGGTTCTGGGGATCCAAATTTCAGTTCTCACACTTTGTGTGCAAGCGCTTAACCACTGAACCATCTGGCCAGCCCTCTCCAGTTAAGGCTGTATAGTATAGTTTTCTGTTGAGGTCATATGTAAACAGACCGGTAATCTATTTGTCCGTGGACACTTGGATGCTTTCATCTTTGGTCTTTGGTGCTTTGTCGTAGCTGTGCACACAGGTGCACATATACCTCTGTGTCAGCCTGCCTTTGGTTCTCTGGGGGTGCATAGCCAGAAGCTTCTATAGCGAACAGTGGCTCTAAGTCTTCGCATTCTCACCCTCCTTGCACAAAGGTTCCACGGTCCCCACATCCTCGACAACACTTGGTGTCATCTGGCCTTAGGGTTGATTTGGGCTAGGAGCGGTGTCCCTAACAGGTACACGGCGGAAGCGCTCTGCAGTCTGGTTTTCATGGCTCTGCTGTGGAACATCTCTGCTTGTTTGCTTCTCGGCCACCTGCATTTCTTCCTGGAGAAATGCCTATTCTAGTCTTCCAACCATTTCTAAGCCAGCTTGGTGGGTTTTGCTGTTTGCTTTGTAACTATCTTTCTAGTGGGGCTATTAGCCGTTGATCCGATATCTGACTGACACCCATTTCATGGGGTCTTTTACACTTGCTTGTTTACGTTCTTTGGTGGCCGGACATTTCCATTGCATTGAGGCCATTTCATCCACTTTTTTTTTTTTTTTTTGTCCTTGCCTGCTCTTTTGGTGTCATGGCCAAGAAACCATTGGCAAATCCAGCGTCACAAAGCTTGCCCCTGATTTCTTCTAAGACATCTATCATTTCTCTTCGGAGGCTTCCATCCTTGATCTGTCCGGAGTGCCTCTTCTTTTTGTTTGGAAAATGAAAGGAAGCCCTTTCCTACCCCAACCCTCATGAGCTCAACTCAGAGGCATGATGGGAACTTACCCACCCACGCAAATTTATACAAAGGAAGAACAGATACAGGGCAGACATCCTCCATAAGGACTTGTTCTTCCAGGCCAACTTGGGGCATTGCTACGTATTCTGTAGCCCTTAACAAGCAAGCACTCAGGTTTGCACACATCACCTCCCTTCCTCGTGATTGATTAGTCAGAAGAAGCAGAATAAACCCAGAATTGAAACTCAAGACTCACGGTCTGCCATGTCCAGCCTTGTGACACCAGGGAGACAGCCTAGCTGAACCGGTTGTCTCAACTTCAAAGTCAAAGAGTCCCTTCCCTTTGTGTGGAAGTTTCACAGATGGCAGCCCTTCTGCAAACCCACCCCCTTCCATCTTCATAGGGAAACTGTGAAGAACACGGGGCACGATGTAATTCTTCTCTAGTCTCAAGCTGAGGAAATGTTTGCCCAGAAAAGTTAGGTAATTTGCCCAAAAGTGCTTAACTGGTGAATGCCAGGAAGGGTTTCGATTTCCTAGGTCTAATCCCTTTGTACTCCATCTCAGGAGGGAGGCAAGTTGGGAAGATTAGGAAGAGAAGGTCTTTTGTAGACAAGTGAATCTTTAGTTTTTCAGCTTTTGTGTAGATTAGATGTCATTCTTGTGACCCATACACATAGACACAATGTGATCTGGGTCTAAGAAGGAAGGTAGAGGCTGGGGCTTCACTCCAGACATCTGTGACTAGGACAGGAACAGCTGCTTCGCTGGCTGACAATTGCTGAGGAGGGAGCTGGCTCCCAGAGAAATTTTTTGACCCCAGACCTCACTATGAGCAGAAGAGAGACACCAAGCTAGGATCAGACAGCTGCAAGTCGCCTGCTCACCTCGGAGAAGCCACAGTGGCTCCTCCCCTTCCCCTAGCTGCCTCCACTCTGGCCCACTCTCTCCCACCCTCTCCCCTCCTTTCCAAGGCATAATGAGTTTGATAAGAAATTGTCTCGCTAACAGGATTAGCCATGGAAATCTCCCGTTCCCTCCCTTCCCCTCTGTAATACCCTCGTCTTGTGTCCTGTAATTTTCTGCTGGTATCAGAGGCTCCAGACCACCTCAGGGATATTAATTCCTCCTTATTCTTTGATCATGTGACTGCTGATATGCTATGATGCCCCCCCACAGTGGTTATGGGCTTGTGGATAAATTATACCAGGCCACAGGCCCTCTCTTTCTTGAGTCAGCCACCCCTGGGGCTTCTTCCAGTCTTAGAGATAGTGGTTGCCTCCAATGGGAGAGCCAGAGAGGCAGGGCCTCAGAGCTGGGACACAGGTGGCTGTGGGATGATGGAAGAAGGTCTTCAGTCTACCCTGTGATTGTCAGTCTTTATTGTCAGCTTGACTGGCTTTGGAATTGCCTAGGAGACACACTTCTGGGCATGACTGTGACTTTATTGCCAGAGAGGTTTAACTGAGAAGGAAAGACTCACCCTAAATTGTCAGGATGACAAAACTTCCCATGGTCCAGACTGAATGAAAGAGGGAAAAGAAAAAGCCAGATTAAATACCTACATTTCTCTTTCTCTGCTTCCTGTTCCACTTGCTCCTGCCAACTACCTGCCACCATACTTTCTCCACCACAGTAGACTTTATCCCCTTACACTATGAGCCCAAATACATCCACTTCCCTCAGGTTATATCTGGTATTTTGTCCCTAGAACAAGGAAAGAAACTAACCTGCTGTGTCAGCCGCTGTTCTGTCACTGTGGTGAGACAGAATGACCAAAGCAACTTAGAAAAGAAATTTAGTTTAATTTCGACTTACAGTTTCAGATGCTTAGGGCCCATGATGGCAGGTGGTAGTGGCAACAGCTAAAAGCTTACATCTGGAAAAAGCAGGAAGGAGAGAGAGAGAGAGAGAGAGAGAGAGAGAGAGAGAGAGAGAGAGAGAGAACTGAAAATGACCAGAAATTTTTGAAACCTCAAAGCCCACCCACAGTGACACACCTTCTCCAACAAGGCCACGCCTCCTAATCCTTCCCAGACAGTTCCACCAAATGGAAATTAAGTATTCAGATATTTGAGCCTATGGGGGCCATTCTCATTTGAACCACTACATACATTTTTATTCAGTTTCTACCTCACCCCTCACATATGTCTCTAGGAAGACTCTAAGCAGGACCAGGTTAGTTGGTAACATGCATGAGACGACCCGTCTTTACCTGGGCTCACTTCCTCAGCCTGGAACATAAATGCTGATTTACCCAATATATCTGAGTCCTGGTTTAATCATCTCTTCATTGAGGACTTGGCTGTCTGGCAAGGTGTGACAAAGCATGGAGTAGTTAGTGCACAGAAGCCACTCAGCCAGGGCTATCTGCTTCCTCTCTTATTTCAGGACTGAAACTTCATGGGGGTGGGAACTTCAGATTTCCCCAAAATGGTGTTTCTAAACTCTCTTCTGTGCACTATTTTCTCTAAGTCTCTGTCCCTTTACGCAGTGGTAGAGCCTGATGTTGAAGAAACGTGATGGCAACTTCAACTCAAAGCATTACTGGCAGAAAGCTTAGTCTACAGGGTATCAAATAAAAACAAGTAACCAATGCCCCCAAGTCATGGTGAGGACAGAATTAGAGAGGGTGTCCCTCAGGAGCTGGTGGGACCAATCTCTCTACTTCACAAGCTGCACAGTAGGTATGGTAACTGTAATCCCAGAACTCAAGAGGGTGAGGCAGAAGGTTTTTATTTGAATTTAAGACTAGCCTGGGCTATAAAGTGGGACCGTATCTCAAAAATAAACAAATAAATAACTAAATAAATAAATAAAAGCAAAAAATTGCAAATAGCCTTTACTGTGAGCCCAACACCATGAGAAGCCTTTGCTGACATGACACAGGCCATGTTTATGACACCCTGACATGGCTGTCATTGTTAACTGCTGAAGTCAATAAGCAGGCACAGGGCACCTGGTCCAGGGACCATGGAAAACCTGAAGAGCTGTGAGTGGGGTTCAGCGATACAGGTAAAATCCCCAAAAGGATCCCCCAGATGTGTGATCTCCAAAACCTGGGTTTCTATCCACTGAACAGGGTGATACCCCAGGCCTCTGGGGACTGAAACGGACAATAGGGCAGGAAAACAGTCTTAAACAAGTTTTACTCTTTTGTGGTTTGATACCTGTGGACATCTGCCTGTCCCAGAGGTCCTCCTGACATTCACTGGAAGGTCAAGGGCAGCCTGAGGCTATGTCACAGTGCCAGGAGCAGTCACCTCACCTCAGCTCATCATGTGGGAACTGTCTCATCTCAAGTCATCACACGAAGGGTGAACACGGTAGAAGATATGTTAGGAGAGAAAAAACTCACATGGCTCATATTATAGACTCCTGTCATGATTTTGTTTTATTATTATTGCCATTAACCTCTGGGTTCATTTATAAATTATACTGTATCATAGTTATTATACATGTGTGGTTTAGGTAGAGTCAGGAACCAGTCAGCTTCAGGCTTGTCCTTGGGGGATCTTAAAGCCTCTCTCCTCAGAGGACCCCTGTGTTCTATAGCACCACACCAGGTGCATGGGCCAGTGTATTCTATAGCACTGTGCCAGATGCATGGGCCAGTGTATTCTATAGCACTGTGCCAGGTGCATGGACCACTGTATTCTATAGCACTGTGCCAGGTGCATGGACCACTGTATTCTATAGCACCATGCCAGGTGATAAAGGAGGACCAGTGTGTTCTATAGCACTGTGCCAGGTTCGTGGACCACTGTATTCTATAGCACCGTGCCAGGTGATAAAGGAGGACCAGTGTGTTCTATAGCACTGTGCCAGGTTCGTGGACCACTGTATTCTATAGCACTGTGCCAGGTGTGTGAACCACTGTATTCTATAGCACTGTGCCAGGTGATAAAGGAGGACCAGTGTGTTCTACAGCACCATGCCGGACGCAAAGTGGAAACAAACCAATGAGAGAAATGTTCTCCCATCCTTCTCTTCTCTCCCACCCACTGCCACCCAGGAAGACAAGCCACCCATGCAAAAACTGTAAAATTCCACACTGTGTCAACTTCATGATGAAAACCAGGTAAAGAGTGTCAGCTACTCCAGCTGGAGGAGTGAGGAAGCTAGCGCTGAGGCAAGGAGAGGAAGGTTGGGTGCTGCCTGGACAAAGTGCCCCGAAGGTGCAATGAGGCAGGAAGACACTGGGGGTCCAGGGCTACTGAGACCCAGCACTTGTGTAGCTGGATCTTTTGGATAAACCTGGCTCACTTTGAGAGCTGGAAAGGCACATTCAGGTGGGCCTATGGACATTTCTACCTTTGCTCAAGAGATCCCTGGTGTGTCTGACTGGGTAGGTGCGGCACCACTAGGCTGATCAGCTGCCAATGCTCAAGGGCCTCTTGGGTCAGCATAAGAGGACTCGGTGAAGGTTCTAAGCAAAGCACTATGGGATGTGGAGTGATCTGAGACCAACAGGCCATGGAGTCACCACATGAAGTGGACATTGAATGAAATCCCTTTCCAACAAGCTGCTGGTCACGACTGACAATATCACTGGTGGCATAATCAGAGTCTGGCTGCAGGGCAAGTGCTTTAACTCAGGACCATGCTAACCTCTGACTCGTGCTGATACCAACACAACTGGGGAGGAGGAAAATGAGTCCGAGGGGTCAGGTGCCTGTGTGAGGTCACACAATCGAGCAGAAGACTTCGGCACCAAAGCCAGACCTGCCACAGAGCAAAGAGGCCACGAGTCTCGCATTCACTCAGCCGTTCATCCTTTGATCCACAATATATCTGAGCTCCTTCACAAAAGCATGATGGCTGTAGCAAAGACCAGGCTAGGGATGGAAGACGGCCCTGCCTGCCCTATGGAGTCCACAGTCATTCGTGGACACACATCAGGCTTTACAGGAATGTCAGTTGGGGCTATGCTGGGAACTAGGAGCCAGACACATGAACCCCTCCAGCTCTCCCTGACCTTTAGAGGCTGCCCTACCCAATGTCACTGCTCCTCTCTGCAGTGTGGAGACACGGGGAGGCTGCGAGGCTGTGAAGCAGATAGAGAAACAGATATTAAGAGGACAGAGAGGCAGGAGGTCTCCCTGCCACCATGGTGCCCTCGGAACAACACGGGGGCTGGGTTCGATGGCTTTGAGAGGCCACTATGCTGTTTCTCTCTTAGCCGCACCCCCTCTGGAGTAGAGTCAAAGCAGTGTTCTCACTCCCTGTCATTGTCACCAACACACCAGAGGAAGTTAATGAAGCAGAGGCAAAAATGAGAACCCGGGAGGCACAACACTGCAGTGTCCACCACCTCCTCCCTGCAACCTGCAATGGGTGGGGGTGGTTCTTCCCACTCAAGAGGAGATGAGGGTCCAGTAGAGGGTGAGAGTCCTCATGAGACTAGACTTTAGGTCACAGGACTAAAAAAGCAACGGAGCCCACTCTTCCAGCTGTTCCTTGAAGATATGGTCTGGTCAGAATTCTCACCCCTGATCAGGCATGATGGGGGTTCAGAAGGGCGATATGCGATGTCTTGAAAAAACCTGCATTGTATCTGAGACTGTGAAAATGTTCCAGAGACTGTGGTCAGGAACCACTGAGGCCCGTACAGGTCCCAGGATGTAGCCCAACAGTACAAATCAGGAACCATCTGGAAAGGGAGAGGGGGGTTCTCCTTAGCTGGACTCTCAAAGAGAGTTGTGTAGACTCTGCTGCAGTACAGAACAGGGAAGTGCCCTCTGTGGGAAACACCTCAGCTGACCTGGAAGTATTTCGTCAAATCTGGCTTAGATTTGGACAGCTCCAAACTTCGAGATTTGAGGCAAATTGCTGTGGTTTGAATGATAGGTGTCCTCCATTGTCTCCAGCACTTGAACACTTGGTCCTCAGTTGATGGTGCCGTTTGTGGAGACTTAGGAGGAATGGCCTTGTCAGAGAAAGTATGTCACTGGGAGTGTTGGCTTTGAGATTTCATCCCCGGTTTCCTCTCTGGTTTTCTTGTGGTTTGAGATGTGAGCTCTCAGCTTACTACTCCAGACATTATGCCTGTCTGCTGCCACGCCCCCTGCGGTGACAATGACAGGCTCATCCCCTCTAGAGCAATAAGCCCAAATAAACCCTTCCTTCTATGAGTTGCCTTGGTCATGGTGCCTTAGCACAGCAATAGAAAACTCTCTAACACATTCTTTGTCTACTGTAGGCTGCATTATACTGGGACTGTGGTAGAGGTGGTGGTGGTGGTGGTGGTAGTGGTACCACACATACAATGTCTGGACTCTGGTGAATCAGCCTATGCCTGGTGCTGAATACGGGAGGGTCTCCTGGGGGAAGAGGGCGTGGACCTAGGTCTTAGACTATCAGGGTGAAGTACAGTGAACAGGGAGGTGGATATGCCACACAGCACCACGCCCAGGGTAGCGAGAACTGCCACAGTGGAGGACCAAAAGTAGGGCTGTCCCACTATGAATTTTTGTCTTTATATTAACAAGCATAAGCCATGGCAGTTCTCAGATCTCACATGTCCATTTTAAGAGCGTCTGGCTACAGCAAAGAGAACAGATTAGCCACCATCAGCAAGAAGACACAAAGTAGGCTGTAGGTATGTGACAGCCAATAGCCTTTGCAGTGCTCAGTGGGGAAGGGTGGAGTTTAGAACCAGGGCCAGGTCAAGGGTCAGAATAGATCCCTCTTCTCTTTCTTAGCCACCCAGGACTGGCCCTTCAGAAAGGGGCCAGGGACAGAGGACAGAGCCGAGCCCTATAGGCAGGGACCTGCAGACACCTCCTCCACAAGCCCAGGGACACTGGGCTGCCCTCCCTGGCTGCCCTTGGCTATGAAGGCTGTGGAAGTTTGAGGCAGCTTCTCCCACTGCAGTAGCAGCAGATCCCGCTTTGACACATGGGAGACATGGAGTGAGGAGCTCTGAAGCCCTGGCAGGGAGCATAGAAGTAGGGTGAAGATTGGGGGGTTGGAGGCTGTCGCCCCTGGCTGGGCTCTGCCATGTGCAGCGGATGAGGCCGAGGAATAAAGAGGCTTATTTAAGCAGCCTGTTATTACGGCATCTTGTTTTCATAGTTTTTCAACAGACCCCTCTCCCTCCCGCTCCCTCCTCCCTGTGAGTTCTCTCTGTGTCTCTCTCTTTTTCATCTTCCTCTCTCAGCAAATCCATTTAAATGCAATTCTATTCTTAAAGCGCCCCTCTCATGCATGTCTAATGAATGTCAGAGCACGCTGTTACAATGAGGCCGAGGAGGGTCCAATCGGCAGTGTGTATACAAGTCATTTGAAAGGAAGCCTGGGAGCGCTCCAGTTTTATTACAGCATAATTAGAAATAAAATCTTGTTGCAATAGGAGACTGAGAGATGTGTGCTAATCCTGGCGCAGAGAAAGAGCTGTAGAGAAGAGGATTCTGGGAAAAAGAAGAAACTGGCTGCTATAGCAGCTCCTTCCGAGGTTCTACCTTGGACTTTCCCTCTTGAGACCTGATCTTCAGGTCCTGGGCCCCCAGCTACAATAAGGCTTTCTGCAGGGACAGTGCTGAATCCTAGAACTCAGTCGCCCATGTGGCAGTCTTCCCGGGCCCCAGGGAAGTAGAGGCAGCTCGCCCCCACCCCACCCCTGCCACCAGTAAGTCCTGACATCCTATATACTTAGAAGACCACCCTATAAGCTGTACAGAGAAAACAGGGATAGTTGATTGAGCCTGGACTTGGAGGCTGAGACCCAGGACTAAAGCTGAACCCCTCCTCTTCTCGGAGTCAGCAGAGATCATTCGCTTAGCAGATCGACCACCTGTTGCCTTTCAGCCACTCTGTCCGGCACATTCGTTAGCTCGTTTACTTCTAACAGGGAAAGTATATAGAAAGTTCAAGAACTTCCCACAATCTCCAGCTAGGAAATGAAGCATGACATGAGGCTCAGCCCTCTGACCCCTCTCGCCATGCTGTTGATGCCCTGGGTCCTCCAGTGACATCTGCTATTGGACCCAAGAGTAGTGATGGAGAGCAAGTGGAGCCTTTTGACATGTCCTTCTGACGGTGCTGAGTAAACCCAGCAGCATCACAGGGCTATTCTATCTATGTGGAAAGTGACTCTAACCCAGAGGTTGTGTAAAGACTGGCCCCGCCTTCTGCAGCCCTTGGATTGCTGACTGAGATAGAGTTCAAAGAGTCGCGCCCTCCATCTTTGCCCAGACAGTGAAGGGAAGACCATCAGGTCCCTAAGAAAGCAAGCCTTAGAAGACACATTTGAGGGCAACTGGTTATTTTACCTCACTCAGCATCCAGGGAAACTGAGGTCCACGAGGTTAATGAAGCTTGTCTGAACCCACACAGCCAACCAGAAGCCAGATTTCTCATCTCTCAGCCCAGAGCGATCAATTCTGCTGTACCTGTCTCCACGTGTCTTAGCTACAGAATATTGTCCAGCAAAGCATCCTCACCTACTGGAAATCCATGGCTAGAGGAGGTGGGAGACAGCTGACCTAAAGGGTGATGTGTTAAATGCAAGGTCAGCTGAACTCAGAGTGAAGCTGGTCTCAGGGCTGCATTCAACAGGGGACAGAGCAGCTTAGCCTTGCAGGAGAAACTGAGTCTAAAGGAGACCCTGTAAGAATCACTCCTCCAGAGTCAGCCACTTGCCCCCTTAGCATAGAACAGTAGAGGATGAATGAGCTATTTCTGCCCCCAAAATCCTCATACTCCCACCCCACCAGGGACTACTTGGTGCTTTGTGGCACCCATTAGATGCCTGGCATGCCCAGCCTGGTCTTTCACGTCACGTGAATATGAAACCATGGTGTCTATACAAGTCTTTGGGATTCCTTGCAACAAGAAGTGGGGCTCTAGGCCTGCTGACTTGCACACAGAGACTGTTCCTCTGCAAATCCCTCTGTAGCCAACACTACCAGCCTCAGCTTCAGTTTCTGGCTGTGGATGTCCCGCCCACGTTTGTATGGGCCGGTACCTACGTCCCATCCAGTGTCCTCTGCCTACGTGTGTCTGCTCAGGCTACTTGATTCCACAGCACAGAGATAAGAAGCCTCTCCTGACATCTCCACTTTGGTCCAGAGTATATTCTGCCTCACTTTCCGGTGTAAGAACATGCAGTGGGAGACTTGATCTGATCCTTTGAGAGTACAGATGAGGCCCTGCCTATGTCTTTGAGTTACTGCTCTCTCTCCTCTTGCCTTGCTGCTTTTCTCTCAGGGCCTAGCCCCCAATGCCCACAGGAGAACTGACTGCCTTCCCCCACCCATCCTTTGTTCTCATCTCTAAACCCAACCTGCACAGTCTGACTTAGGATCTGCACCTCTTCCCCACCTGGGGAAGGGTCTCTTGGAATTGACGATTCAAGTGAGGACAGTGTAGGTCTCCTAGGGCAACAAAAGCATGATGTTACAGACCAAGGGCCTAATGAACATGATCCTCATGGTTTTAGTGTCTGGGAACCCAAGATCATGGATGCATGTGCCACAGGATGTCTTCCTTGCTGGGTTTGACACAAATTAAGACCTTCACTAGCTCAACCTGGATCCCTCTTCAAGGCAAGAGCACAGTATCCATGAGGGATACCCATGTGGGCTCCTGGCTACAAGTCCTAAGCACAGGGCTTTCCTCCAGAGCCCCATCTATGCATCCTCTCATATCTATGGGGCAGAAGATTCCTGGCTACTCTTGCACTCCTGGAGTGTAAGCCTCTGCCTTGAGCACCAGGCTCATCCCTCTAAGGTACAACCATGCTGGAAAAGGAGGCGACTATCACTCAGTAGCATTTAAAGTCAATCTTGTTTTACAAAAATAGAAAGCCTATGGTCACTAACTACACCACTACCCTTTCCCCAAGTCCTGGCAATAACCGTTCTGCTCCCTGTCTCTATTGGGTGGGTACTCCAAAAACCTCCTCTAGTAGACAGACATACAAAAATGTCTGTCTTTCAGGATATGGCTTCTTTTGATTATAGTATTACGTGCTCAGAGTTCATTCATGGTGAAGCACGAATCAGAACGTCCTTGCTTTCCAAGGCTGCGTAGTATTCCAAATTCCAAAGCATATTCAGCACTTGGTTGGCTTATCTTCTCACCCACTAGTGACTCCTGCTATCCATGCTGCTATGCACACAGCACGCAAGCCCTTTAAGGCCTGCTTCCTGTCTCTTTACAAGTGGAATGCTAGGATCGCGGGGGAACTATTTATTTTGTTTCCTTATTTATTTTTTGACAAAATTGCATTTTTCTTAGTCTTGACTTTTCGCCTGTTTGAAACATGTTTAAAGTGTGCTATGGTGGCTCACATGTGTAATCCCAGCAGCTGAGAGGCTGAGGCAGATGGATCCCTACGAATATGGAGTCAGCCTGGGATACATAATAAGTTTCAAGGCAGCCTGGGCTTAAGATTTAGACCCTGTCTTAAACAAACAAAAGCCCACTTGGGTGTTGTAGATGAGGTGGTAAGTTGGGGCAGCTGTAGGAACTCTCTGAAACCTGGAGGGGCTTCCAGGAAGAGGCGTGTGCGTCAGCCATTGTCATCTCCTTGGAGATCAGCTATTGCTCACTTGCCCTGGAAATCTCTGCTGGGTGTCTATGCTGTGGCACCCACCGCTGTCACATAGGGTAAAACAGGATCCCACTGAGGAACTATCACTAGCACATAGGGTGATCTGACTTGGGTTGAAAGTGTCACTCTGTGTGTGGGTTGGGGACAGACTGGGGAGGCAAAGGTGGAAGCAGGGACTGGGTCGGGAGCCACAAAACGTACCCTACTTCTGTGACTGGATCAGGACAGCTTACTCTCCTCCCCAAACCTTCAGGCGCCATCTGTGTTGTCACCACTCTGGCAATCCCAGCCTCCTGTGCCCCTGGGTGCCTTTCAGAGGGTAGAGAACAAGAAGCCACCGCCTCGGAAGCTGGCTTCTCCTGTCAAGCTCCCTATCATAAAGTCTCCATCAATCAAGTCTCTCTCAGTACATTCTGCAGCTGCAGGACTCTCTGAGGCACAGCTCTCTGACCTTCTGGGAGAAGACAGGAAAGACACTGTCACCTAAACTTAGCACCTGCACAAGGGAGGTGGGGCTTAGTGTTCTGCCTCATGCTCCTTGGCCTAGCTCTGAAGCAAGCCATGAGGACCTAAATCTGGATTCCTAGCACCCACATAAAAAGACAAGCATGACATGCATGCCTTAATTCCAACACCAGGGGACAGAAACAGACAGGTCCCTGGAGCTAAATGACCTGACAGCTTAGCTGGATTTGTAGCTCCAGATATGGTGAGATTCCCAGACTTAGGGAGACAGACAGACAGATATTCTATATGGCTCTCTGGCCTTTACATGGACTCATATGAACATGTAAGTTCACATGAACAAAATACACACACACACATACGCACACATGCACACACGCACGCATTCACACATGCACAAGACCTTACAACAAGATTCCAGAATCCAGGGAGCAGCCAAAAGCCAGACCCACCTGCCTCCTTCATAAGATGCAGCCTTGAAGCCTGCTGTCCTGCCCCCATGTAACTGCCCCACACCCCTGAGACCATGTCCTGTGTGTTCTGTCCCTTCTCATCCTCCTAAAGGAGAGCAAAATTGCCCAAGTTCAGCAGGCAGTGTCCTTCCAACTGCTCCTGACCAAGGCCTCCCCTGCAGCAGAGACCAATATGTCCCCAAAGCCTGTTTCCAGACCACCACACCCATGAGATTCTGGAAAGCTGCCTGGGTGGGAATAGTGAATAAACAAGGTGAAAGCACTTCCTGATTCTCTCCCTCCTTGGATGAATAAGAAGCAGAGACTCTGAGAGAGGATATCCTGTGCTGTGCCAGTGTCCCAGACATGGCACATGCACAGACCACATGACTCTGTATAAGAGAGATGTGCCTCTTTGGTAGCTCTGCTGGCTAGTAGCCAAGGCTGAGGTGTGGACAGAACTGGTTCTTCCAGAGTGGGGTCTTTCCAAACTCTCAGCTTTTCAAGGTTACTAGTGATCCTTGTCAATTCTGGCTGGGGATACATCTGTTAGTCCCTCCCTCCATCTCTCCATGGCATTCTCCACGCCTGTGCACCTAGGTCTACATCGCTCTCTTATTGCCTACTGTATAACAGATGTTCAATAAATATTTAACTCTTAGGAAAGTGCAAGTTCTGTCAAGGCCACCGAAGAAGAGAATGACAACATGGGGCCAGGATGTGTATAGTGAAGAAAAGGACCCGCTAACCACAGCCACCATTTCCATGTCCGCTAGCATGGTGACAAAGGTGTCACGTGACAAGGAGAGTTCATACTTAAACACAGTTCTCTATCCTGCTCTTCTGGCCTAAGAGTGGGTGACTCACCAGCATAAACCCACCAGGATGCTTCTGGAATCCAGAGTGGTCACTCGGGTGTCCAGCAACTAGGATCCCACAAGCTTGATGCCATCAGCACCTCCCACCAAGGTGGCAACCAAAAATTAATCCATGCCCCCACCCACCCCTATAGCTACCTAAGGCATTCCAAGCGGCCATGGGACATGGCCTTGTGCTCCTTTCCTGCAGAGGGACACTTTTTGCTTTCAGGAGGAGGAGGGGCCAAAGATGTAGATTATCTCAAGCCACCAGCCCTTGTGCCATGATGGCCACCAAATATCACTGGAGGCCAGCATATTGTTGAGCCCCGGCCTGGCTGAGGCCTACAGCTAGCTATGTCGTCCTGGGCTCAGCACACTGTTCAAGACTCTGGCTCTCCTCCATAGGCTTTCTTAGCCTCCTGTCCCCTGCAGGGACCCTCAGCCCCGCTTCTGATTCTCATCAAACATGCAAACCACTGTAGCTGAGTGCCCCCTCCAAAGGGGATTAACATAATACCCTGATTTCCCCTTCCCCTCTCACACTGCGTGTCTCTGGGCTGCAGCCTGCCTTTGTTTAAGTAGGAGCAAAACACACTGTGTCTGGGAGAGAGAGAGAGAGAGAGAGAGAGAGAGAGAGAGAGAGAGAGAGAGAGAGAGAGAGAGAACTCGCTACTGCAATTAAATATGCACGGGGGGGGGAGGGAGGGGAAAATGAGGACAATGAAAGATGGGAAACATCCGATGCAGCAGCTGCTGGTTGCTATAGAAACCCAGATCCCCACCAGCAGCAGCATCACCCACCCACCCTCCACTCTGGGTGCAGAATCCCAGTAGCATGGGGCTGTGTGGGTCCTGGGGTGCTAGAGGTCAGGACCATAGGATCCGAGCTGACCAGGACTGGGGTCTGTGCTGGCTGCTAACACTGCTTTGATGTCTTTCCTGGCTTCCCCCTGCCACTTCTCCCCATGTTCTGATCCACAGTGACACCATAGGTAGCTCTGTACCCTAGTCCCAATTACATAATGTCCAGAGGGTGTTGGAACTTGACTTTAGGATGTCACATCACAACACACAGGGTTGGGGGCGGAGTCTGTTTTTCTCCTCAGCAGCTGACAGCCACTCAGCCCCCTCCCTTCCCTTTTTGACTTTTCCCATGGTGCCTCTCTCCCTGGGCACTTAGAGGAAGAAGGCTTTAGGCGCCTATGGAATCAGCCAGGAGAACTCCCAACAAGAGGCAGCTAGACCCTGGGACGAGCTAAAAGTGAGCCCACAGAGCCACCTGTCAGAAGGGACATAGGGGAAGGTAACTAGCAGCGGTTCACAAAGACAAATCAGGGCTTTAGCTGACTGATGGAACAGTCTCCTGAGTCACGCCGTCTAACCAGAAAAGTTACAGTGTCTTCCGTGAAGGGGAGTGTTGTTCTTTTCTACCTGGATTGGCGAAGCATGATCATTAAGGCTTCACACTTGGCTAGTGCTAGCCCAGAGCACTGTGGAGAAGTAGAGGACAGAAGGGAGGGAAAGGAAGGGGAGGGGAGGCAGAGGAAGGAAGGGAGATGTGATTAGGAGAATTGTAGTTAGACCAAAATTCATTCAGAAGAGCCCAGATTGATGACGTTATTTAAAGCCGTATTGGAGAAGTCACTATGAAGGAAGGGCTGGTGAAATGGTTCCGTGAGTGAGTGTGCTCACTTGCTGTGAAGCTTCACAACTCAGCTCTGTTCCCAGAATATTCTCTCTCTCTCTCTCTCTCTCTCTCTCTCTCTCTCTCTCTCTCTCTCTCTCTCTCCCTCTCCCTCTCCCTCTCCCTCTCCCTCTCTCTCTCTCTCACACACACACACCACAACACACCATATATACACACACTCACACACACCACACCATACACACTACATACACACACCCCCCACATACACACATATACCACACACACACACACACACCAATAAAATATTTATTCTAAAGAATCCCAGAGAGCCTTTTCAAAGATATTGTCAAGAACAATAAACTTGTCCTCCCTGAGTTTTGCCACCTCCGTGGAGGAAAATGTCTTCTGATTTACTCCTCAGCTCTAGATGCTCAGAACTGTAAATGTACGAAGTGGGAAGATGCTTACTCAGGAATGTGCTTGCCCGAACTCAGTCCTCAGAACACATAGAACAAGAGTGGTGCTGCTCCCTTGTAATCCCAGCTCCAGGCAGGTGCCGTGGGGCTCACCGGCCAACCAGCCTCACCTATGGGGTGAGTTCCAGGTCATCAAGAGACTTTCTCAAAAAGAGAAAACTAAAACCAAGCAACAGTAATAAGACGTGAACCACTGCCGAGGAGCAGAACCCAACAATGTTCTCTGGCCTACATGTGAGCGTTCGTGCACGTGCACACGCACGCACACACACGTGTGCATGCACGCACACATACACACACACCACACACACGCACACACACACTCTCACACGCACATTCACAAACACACACACACACACGTGTGCATGCACGCACACACACACACACACGTGCATGCACGCGCACACACACACATACGTGTGCATGCACGCACACATACACACACACCACACACACGCACACACACACTCTCACACACACACATTCACAAACACACACACACATACACACACACACTCACACTCACACTCACAAACGCACACATACTAGAACCCTAAATCTGTGCTTGGGACATATATAAAGCAAACCAGACATTCCTTATAGAGTAAGCCACAGCTAAGGCTTGTACTGCTGGGGGTGGGAGAGGGGCTGCGACTCTGCCACAGGTAAAGGGAAGCGGACCTCTATAAGGTCCAGTTTGTAAGATGTGGGGCTCCACAAAAAGTTCTCCTCCTAGAGCGTGTCCTGCTGATAGGCTCACATCACTCCCCACCCTGACCCCATCCTTCCCGGATAAACACGATTACCTAAGTGTGACAGCAAAACCAGAGGTAGTCCCCGTCTGACCTCTGTTCTCAGTGAGCAGAGTCCTAGGCTGCCACCAGACTCCCCAACCCAAGGTCACATCTTCCCTTAGGTCAGCTCTCATCAGCTCAGAATCCAACAAGGTTCACTGGGACCCCACAGAGAGAGAGCCATTCTGCTGTGGTCAGATGTGACAGCAGCAACCATGTGAGGGCCCCACTGCCTGTCCACTGTGCTTCCCTGCCAAATCCCAGCCGATGAGGCAGGAACAGCTGGGACAGTGGCACCAAAGTAAACCCAGTGCTGTCCCATGGCTGTTCAGGACTGCGGTAATGACTGTGTCTGCCTCTCTAACGGCCCCAGTACTGAAAGGATTTAAGCTTTTGACTTACAAAGAAGACTGGGAGGGAATCAGAGCCCCAAGTTCTGGTCCAGTGACTGTGCGGTCCCCCGTCAGTCGCTTCAGTCTAAGTTTGCTTCCTCCTCTAAAACAGAGCCTACCGTTTCAAGGATCACTGAGCGACGACTGAGGAGGTTCTCTTAGGGACTGGTGGGAAATCGGAGGGCTCCTCCACATTCCAAGAGCTCTTTCTGTATGCAGACATTTGACATATCCAGCCAATGCTGGAGGATCTGCACTGCTACATCTAAGGCTCCGGGGCTAAGCAAAGCCCAAGATGGCACAGTGAACAAGTAGAAAAACTGAGTGGTGACACCCAATGGATTTCACTCAGTCTGACTCTAACACCCGATTCCTCACCAGGTGGCTAGCACACACCTACATTTCCAGTGATTCAGACCAGAGTTAGGAAGAGCCTGAGTTCAAGATCCACCCAGGCTACACAGTGACGACTCTAAAAAGTTATCATCGTGTCTACTTTTCATTGTGTTGGTGTGTGGCTAAAAGCCTTGTCTAGGAGCTAGAGAGAGAGAGGGCTCAGCAGTTAAGAGCCCTGACTGCTCTTCCAGAGGTCCTGAGTTCAAATCCCAGCAACCACATGGTGGCTCACAACCATCTGTAATGGTATCTACTGCCCTCTTCTGGTGTGTCTGAAGACAGCAACAGTCTACTCATATAAATAAACACAATACATAAAATAAATAAATCTTAAAAAGAAAAGCCTTGTCTATTGGCCATGGCCCACCTGTGAGGCCATGCCTCCTCATCCCTGGTTTTCCAAGCTAGCTAGCTAGCTCCAAGCAGGCCACCTTCCAGCTAGAGCTGCCCCAGCATAACTAACCGGCTCTATCTGGTTGTGTCTCCAGAAAACAGGTTTTTCATCACATCACACGGTGGGCTGTACATCTCGGACGTGCAGAAGGAAGATGCTCTCTCCACCTACCGCTGCATCACTCAGCACAAATACAGTGGGGAGACTCGTCAGAGCAACGGGGCTCGTCTCTCTGTGACAGGTAGGCGCTTGCCTAAGGTGCTGACCCTCCATGGGTATGGGACACCCTATGCACTGATACCACTGGGCAAGACTTCAGCTTGGGTTAAGTAGCCTCGAAGTAAGAGCTCTTCTAGAGATTTCTTCTTTCCTGGGGCCACTGTCAGACCACACCTGGCTCTCCTGATGGACTAAAAGGTTCCTATGTATCCGTGGAGGTTCTGGTTCTCAGGCAAACTTCAGTGTCCTCTCCATTTCCGTAGTCACTGCCCCCACTTCCTCTTCTTGCCTTCTTTGTCAGAAAACTCATTGTTAAAATCTGTAGTAACTGTGAGCCTAGATTTCAGGAGGGGTTTTCACTTCCTTGTGTCTCTAAGTGTTCCCAAAGATTGGGGGTGGGGGAGGTTGGTTGCTTGTTTACTGTTTGAGGGGAGTTTTGTTTGTGTTGGTAGTAGTGATGGTGTGTGTGTGTGTGTGTGTGTGTGTGTGTGTGTGTGTATGAGTGTATGTGTATGTGAATATGTATGGGTGAGTGTGTGAATATGTGTATGAGTGGGTACATGTGAGTATGTGTGTGAGTATATGAGTGTGTGAGTGTATGTGTCTGTGTGAATGTGTGTATGAGTGTGTATATGTGTGTGAGTGTGTGTGAGTGTGCATATGCGTGTGTATGAATGTGTATGTGTGTGTGTATACACTATTTTGGAGGCTTCCTCACTGGACTGGAGAGCAGGTAGACTATAATAAATGTTTCTAGAATACTCCCGTTCTGAGGTGTGATTGTGTGTCTGAGAAAAAAAAATGGAGCATGTTTACTGCCCACAGTGTACCACATAGCTCTCCATGTGCCACCTGGCCAGTGCCCACAGCCCTGTGAGGTATGTTTAATGTTCTGTATTTCCAAGGGGAACCAAGTGGCTTGCCGGAGCTATCGAGACACAGGGAGGCAGAGGCAGAGTTCACACACCAGTCGCCCTTCTGCTGAAGTCAAGGGAGGGCCTGCAGATCATCCACATGCCACCTCTAGCAAAAAAGGGGGAAAGGCTTTTATAGATCCCTTTATAGGGCCTTCTCCACAAGCAGGTTCCAAATTTCTGACATCCCTCCGCAGACAGATGTTTTTTACGGCACCTACCTGTACAGTGTATACTTGGACTACCCCACACTGTCAGCACAGGATCTGACATGTCCTTTGTTGGAGGATTTTCTCTGGCACTGACCTAGAACATGCAGTGAACCTCTTGCCTCAGCTTGCCAAGTTCTGAGATAGTAAACGTGCATCACCACACCACAGTTCTGACGCCCTCTGCCGTGTGGGTTTTGTTGTTTGTGAGGTTTGATTTGGTTTTGTCTTTTTGTCTTCTGAGACAGAGACTCATGTAGTTCAGACTTGCCAGGAGATCCCCTTGAACTTCTGATCCTGCTGCTCCCACCTCCTGAGCACTGGGATTTTAAGTGTGTCACCACTTCACATTTATGCTGTGTTGAGGGTCAAGCCAGGACCTCATGCACACTAGGCAAGCACACCCCCCAACTCTTCCATCTCAGCCCCCAATGTTTTCTATCATATCCAATGCTATTTTGATTTTCCTCAATGCTGGTTCCAACCCACAGAATGGATATCACAGCCTCCTGTGGGGCAAGGGTTTGGGGGTTGACCTGCAATTTGAGCATCCTTGAGGAGATGGGGCAGAATGGAAAGGGAGGATGAATGAATAGAAACTTACTTGGGAGGAGGCGCTAAACCATGGGATCACACCTCATTCTAGGCTCTGGGAAAGGACTCTGGCTACTCTGTCTGTTTCTGTCATCTATGGCTTAGAGACATCAACCGTCATCAGACAGGGGACTCCCAGGACCCTTCATCTGCCCAGCACCGTTGAAAGAAAGATTAAGAAAACAGGAATCAGGAGGCAATAACCAGTCTGACCCTCATGTCTCTGATGTCTGGTCCTGTGGAGAGCACACAATCCACACCAAGTAAACATTTATGGCATTAGTGAACACCAATGGAAATCATGCTTCTGTGCTGAGACAATGGCACTTGGCCATAGCACAGACCGCGTGGTAGGACTTTTGAATCTGTAGCCAACTCAGAGTGTGTTTCACTGGAGTGGTTTGCTTCCAAATTACAGAGCCTTGTTTGCATGGTGTTTTGCATCTCATTTGCATGCTCCTCATACAGTGCAGGGGTGGGGGCACAGAGAGCTCCTATTGCAAGCCTGTTCTGCTCTCTCCTCCATCAAATCCTTCATTCTCTGCTCCGATGGCCAGACCTACAGCTTTTGGGGGTGGAGAGTGAGGATTAGGCAGGGGTCCCTCAAAAGAACAGATTCTGGAAGCTGGAGGCTGTGCCAGCTTTTCTTTTTCGTCCTACACCATCATGGTGGGTAAAAGGCATGGTGGGGGAACTGTGAGAGAGATGCCATCCCTCTAAGGACTCAGAGATAAAACCCTACCTAAAGGGACAGAGGTCAGATATAAAGGTATCTGGACAATCCTGGGAGAGAGGCCTAAGCCCAGAGAGAGTAGTCCAGAACAGAAGAGGAAACCTAGACCCAGACTGGAGAGACACACAAAGACAAAGGGAAGTGATGGAAAGGAAGGAAGATGCCGGAGGGAAGGGAACAGCAAGGAGAGGAGGGGAGGCCGTGCAGTGACGCAGGCCCCTGATGTGATATGATGTGACAAGGCAGCTTGTCTGCAAGCTGCTTGTCTCTGGGAAAAAAAAAAAACTGCAAGTGATCTGAGAGAGAGGCAGGAAAAGGCATCAGGGGAGCTCTGACCGCCAGGCTCACTGCCCCTACTCGCCCCTAAGCCCAGCCTGTCCCCAGGAAGCACCTGCTCCGTGTCTCTAAGGCCTACGAGCTCCTGAAAGGGCTCCTCACATGTGAAGGTGAGCGGGATGAGGAGGGGGCCACACCTTGGGCTGGAGATGATGCAAGAAGGCCAGAGGCTCTTTTGGAGCTGCAGTACCAAGTGTCCAGTGAAATCCAAGAGAACGGTAAATACAGTTAGCTGGGCAGTCATAGGAAGCCACCGGCTACAGCATGTGGAGTTCAGTGGTTCCTGATGCCCGGGGAGCCTCCAGAAGTCAGCTTTGGCAGGGAGGTCTGCGTCTTTGCTCTGTTTTTCTTACACCGTCCTCCTATCCCTGTCACATTCCCAAGGCAGGGCCTAAGAGTAGGCAACTTTTACTTTTCTGTTTTCTAAGTCAAACGGGGAAGTTGCAGAAAGAAACTAAGTCTCCCCTGAATCCTCCCAGATAACACCCCCTCCACATGACTTGGGGCTTTCTAGACAGTTCCTCAAGCACTCTTAAGAGCATCAACATCTCTTAGTATGTTGAGACTTAGTATGGACCTCACCTTGAGACAAGAGACCGAGGGACCAGACAGGATGTGGAACCAGCTTCCCATCCTTTACATGCAGGACAGCCATGGAGCAGACTCCGTGTGCCCTGGTTCCAGCCTTAGCTCAGACATCACAGGACATTCCAGCATCCTGACCTAGGGCCCCACAACCTCAGGCAAGGCTGTCTTTTCCCAGCCTGGTGCCTATGCTGGCAGCGCCCAGTCCCCTGGGATGTCACGTGTACACGCCATAGCCCTTTACGTCTCTGCTTCCTGGTAATGAAAGAGGTTTCTTTTCCCTGCTACCCCCCGGAATTTAATTTCACGCCTAGGCCTCGGTGATTAATTCTCTCCCCTCTCCCCTGCCCCTCCTCAGCCACCCTGGCGGCCCCTCTGCTTGTAAATTCTGCCCTGTGCCATGGAATTTGTGTATTTCGCATCAATTAAGTGTCACATTGAGTAATTCTTCTCTGGCACTGGCTCTGTTGATCCCAACCAATCAACCATTCCCACTGGGGTGGAGGAGGGGAGAGGACAGCAAATCTGGAAGGGAGGGAGGATGAGCATCGGTTGGCAATCATCGGTGCATCTGCCCCTCCTGTGTCTGCGAGGCACTATAACACACATCCTGCCTGCCGTGCATTGCCTAGGAAAGCAACGTAAGATATGGAGGTACCGTAACCACGTCCACTGTGCAGGAAAGATACTCAGCACAGAGGTCATGAGACTCATCTAAGGTCTTGAGGCAGACTAGAGACCAGGTAAAGCTGTCACTTAGGCCTCCCAGGTCCCAGCCACAAGTAGAGACAGAAACGCACCTCTGGAAAGTCCCTCTCTGGAAGAGACTCCTGGCTGACTCTTCTCCAAGGGACAAGAGCAAAGAGCTGACAGCCCCCATTGATGAAAGCAGAGTGCGGTAGGTCAGCAGCTCCCCTGTCTACCCCCAAACAATATCCAGCGTGTTAGATTATTCCATCTGGGGCCCCAGCTGCTGAACAAGAACAAGGACAAGCTGCCTTCAGAGTTCTAGTCTGCCACGTGATCCTGGGCTGGTCCCTACACTTCTCTTGTCTCAGTAACCTGTGTCCTCTCTCTGTGTTCTCTGAAGTCACAGGCAGCTGTGGTCTGTAAAGTTGTCAGTGTGGAGTTTATCCAGCACTCAGCTCGCTGGCTCACCCTCATTTCTGACTGCCTGCTTATCGCACCCCCCCTCCTACCCCAGAAACTGAAGGTTCAACAGCCAGGAACCCCACTCCACACTGGGCACAAGAGGGACATCACAGGTCAACATTGCCTCAAAAAGCCTGGCTGTCCTCTGGGAAGATGGATGCCTGGCCTGCGGCAGCTGCTATTTTAAAAAGACAGGTAGCCACAGTTGTGGCCTCGAGGGGCAAGACAGCGGGCTGAGGCCAGGGGCTGAGGGAGACCCCATTTCCATCTATGTTCTTCGGCTTTCTGAAGCTTTGCACCTGCATATATTACCTGTTCAAAAAAAAAAAAAACAATAACTTTACATGTTTTCTTTTTTAAAAAAGAGAAGGAATTGTTTGAAAGGGAAAGGAAAGAAGGAAACTTCGTGGGAGTCCAGAGAGAGTGGCAGCAAGGAGGGGGAGGTGTGCCCACGAGAGACTGGCTTGTGAACAATGAGCAAGACTTGGTTGTACAGAGCAGACTGGCTGGGTGTCTGGACGACCCAGCTTGCCTTTGTGGGGACTGGGGAGGTGAGGATAGAATAAGCTACAGCCAGGGAGAGGTCCTAGACAATGGTGGGGGAGTCAGCAGCATGAAAGGGAACTGGGGCGTTGAGGCCAGACCTGGTAACACAAGCCTGTGAATGCCAGAGGGTGAGGCAGGAGGCTCGCCAAGCATTGGTGGGTAAACCTGGACTACTAAGCCAAGAGAAAAGAAGGGAAAAGCAAAAGAAGGATGTGTTGGGGAAAATCCGGGAATACGACTCAGTTGATAAAGTGTCTGCTGATCATACAGGATGCCCTGGGTTTGCTATCAGAATAAAGTGACCATGGTGGTTGGCACATGCCTGTAATCCCAGGACTCACGGAGTAAAGGCAAGATAATCAGAAATTCAAGATCATGGCACAGTGAGATAGCCCAGAGGGTAAAGGTGCCACCAAGACTGACAACCCGAGTTAGATCCCTTGGACCCACACAGTGGATGGAGAGAACCAATTCCTGTAAGTTGATCTCTGACTTCCAAACATGAACCATGGCACATGCATACACCCATGTGTTCAAAAGTGCACACACATACATACACACACGCACTACACTCATTTTTGGTTTTTTTGTTTTGGTTTGGTTTTTTGGTTTTTTGGTTTGTTTGGTTTTTTTTTTTTTTTTTTTTTCGGTTTTTCGAGACAGAGTTTCTCTGTGTAGCCCTGGCTGTCCTGGAACTCACTCTGTAGACCAGGCTGGCCTCGGACTCAGAATCCACCTGCCTCTGCCTCCCAAGTGCTGGGATTAAAGGCACGCGCCACCACTGCCCAGCAACACTACACTATTTTTATGCACACACACACACACACACACACACACACACATACTACAATATTTTTAAGTTCAAGGTCACCCTTGACATATAACATTGACTAGAGACCCTGTCTAAAAGGAAAAAAAAGAAGGTGTGGTGTGCAGAGAAGAAGCAATGGTAGACCCTTGACAGCAGAGTTGGGACTCAAGGGACAGAAGGCCAGGAGGACCTACCCATGAAGAGTCAGGCTGAGAAAACCAACAGGAGCACCTATAAGTGACAAACATCTCACTTAATGGAGCCTGGGTCTTCCACCACTTAGGTTCACATCCCCCAGGTGCTGGCTTCTCTTTGCTTTACTCACATATTGTTCATAACTCTGGGGATATGCACCAGCCACCCTGAGCCCAAGCAGAAGCCTGGGCAAGGGACTGAAGAGCTGGCTTAGCCATTGAAGGCTACTAGGCTCACAACTTTAAGGAAGGACAGGGCACCCCAACTGTTCACCCATGGGGGGTATCTCTAGTTTGCTTTGAGGCCCAGACAGATAACCACCACTCTCATGTCCTGAGACCAGGGTGAAGAGACCATCCATGTCCTCCCTTGTCATTCTTTCTGTCCGTTTGACTTTGAGCTCTGCCACGTTCTCAGCCAACCTTGGAGCCTGGTTCACAAGCATGGTTCTCAGGGCTCAGCCTGGTTTAGGGACACACATGGAGGATACATGCTCTCCTCTGGGAATGCTACCACCCTGGGACTGCTCACTGTAAGCATGGGGAAGGAGCTTCTGTCTGGAGGCCTGCTTCCTCTGCCCAGGGTGGCCTCAGCTACTGACACTCTCTTTTTCCAAGACCCTGCAGAGTCCATCCCCACCATCCTGGATGGCTTCCACTCCCAGGAAGTGTGGACGGGCCACGCAGTAGAACTGCCCTGTGCTGCCTCTGGATACCCCATCCCTGCCATCCGCTGGCTCAAAGATGGCAGACCCCTCCCTACTGACAGCCGCTGGGCTAAGCGCATTACAGGGCTGACCATCAGTGACCTGCGCACTGAGGACAGCGGCACCTACATCTGTGAGGTCACCAACACCTTCGGATCAGCAGAGGCCAACGGCGTCCTCACGGTCATCGGTGAGTTGGGAGCCCCTCTCTCTGCAGCCCGAGGAGCCTCTGGGCTCACTCCTCCTCTGTGTGACATAATACCAGGACCATGCAGGCCCTGCTGCCCCAAGAGGAGCTCCTAATGGCTGAGAGGGAAGGTTATGGCTTGGAGAGGCCACTGGTTTGAAACCAGCCCTGCCTTTCAGTCCTGGTGTCATCAGTAGTATCCATGATCCCCTGCCCGGTGGTCTTCTTCTCTCCAGGGGTCAAACAGGTTATGAGAATCTTGTGGGGAGCTGTGAAAGGGAGGAGCTCCTGGGATTGTTGGGGGTAGGCTGTGCCAGGCTGAGGGAGTCAATACTGATGGTACCACAAGGCAGGTCTGTGTCTCCATTTTAGGTGGCAGACCAAGTATTTAAGGATAACAATTGACAGGGGCCCTGATCCATCAGACCAGACACTGAGCAGAGGCAGCTAAGTCAGCTGCATCAGGAACTGCTTTGGATATAGAGTCTGATCCTTCCCTGTTCTTTCCAGAGTTGTCTGGGGTGTCCCAGGAACTATGGAAAGCAGGAAGACCCTGTAGACCTCTCCCATCACAAGCCCCACAGGGCAGGCAGAGGCAGTGAGGGCAGAGGGCCTGACACCACGGAAGTGCCCTAGGTGATCTCTGCACTACCCATCCTGTTGAAGCTTCATCTATATTTATATGAGGCAGAGGCTCCTTTGAGCTCTAATACTCAGAATTTTCTGATGACCAGGCACAAGGAGCTGGCTGTTGGGAACCCTGTGGACCCCTCTAGGTGGCAGGCAGCATCAGCCTGAGTCCCTGAACATTGTACTCAATAGTATGACAGTTGCCTGAGGTCACTCCAGTTTGAGGGCAGGATCCATCTAGGGTGATTCTCCTCCATCCTCAGCAGAGTCCACTGTGCTGTAAAGGTTGGCTGAAGTAACACTCTGCCCCCCACTACCTTTTCGTGAGACACTTGGGTGGGCCACAGACACAGTAGAGCTTCTGTTGGCCTTCTAGCCTCACCTCTGACCCCCTAGCCAGACCCAGACTCAACACCCTCTCCACAGCCCAAAAAGCTATGACAGTTGGTGTGCATTTACCTGGAATATGGGGTGGAGATTGTCCCCAACATGCAATCACGGACAGGCTAGAACAGAAAGGCCTCCCAGACCTGTTCCATGACAGCAAGAAGGCAGATGTCCAGAAAAAAGATGAAAGCCTGCCCCGGGAGTCTAGAGGGTCATTGCCTTTAATACCATGCTGAGTTTGGGGAAAATCCATGGAAGTTCTGGCAAAGAGGATGATTGGTGGAGCCCCAGATGCACATAAAGGACATCAGACTAACAGAAAGCAGGGGGCTGGTGGCCCGCATGGGTACAAGAAGCCATTGATAGGGGAAAAGTGTGCCTTCTGGTTTCTGGGTGCCATGCAGATCAATGTCCCGCACTGCTGGAGGATTTAGGGGAGCCTTGAAGCTCTTCCTAAGCAGAGGGACCCACCTAAGAGAGGTAGAGGCCACCAGAATAAGAGAACCCACAGAAAATGCTGGTCTGTACCTGCAGATGCCTCATAAGTAAACTGAGGCCCAGAGCAGGGGATTCGTTAGTCCTAAATTGCACATGGGTGTGTTCGCTGAGCTGGACTGTTGGCCTCTGTCCCTCTAGTCACATGCCAACTTGGTTAAGGTCTTTCTAACCTTTTCCACCCTCCCTCCCACCTCCCTTTGTGCCCACCTGGTCCCACTTAGACCCTCTTCATGTGACCCTGACACCAAAGAAGCTGAAGACGGGCATCGGGAGCACAGTCATCCTGTCCTGTGCCCTTACGGGCTCACCCGAGTTCACCATCCGCTGGTACCGCAACACAGAACTGGTCCTGCCGGGTGAGGCCATCTCCATCCGCGGGCTGAGCAATGAAACTCTGCTCATCTCCTCGGCACAGAAGAGCCACTCGGGAGCCTACCAGTGCTTCGCCACTCGCAAGGCCCAGACAGCCCAGGACTTTGCCATCATTGTGCTGGAAGGTGAGAGGGTGCAGGTGGCAGGGAAGAGTGGGGCTGGAGTCCCCCAAGAGGTGCTGTGCATGCTTGGGGTGTCTGTGCAGTGCTCAGTGCACACAAGGCAGGCCCCATGCCCTCGTGTCAGCTTTGCAAGGGCCCTATGCGGAGGTCCTTTTTAATGTCCCCTATTTTGAAGGTGAAGCATCAAGGCTTTGGTGGCATGTCTAGTGAACAAAGGTTTTAACAACACCATTATATGTTACCATTGCCCTCAACGGTTACTAGAACTTTCTCAGTAGAGGGGCTTCCTCAGGGTCTAGAGGCTGTGACTCCAGGATCCTCTGAAAGTTGGAATCCTTTCCAACCTGAGACCTCTTCTCAACGGGCTGTCTCTAACTGGGAGTCTCCGTCCCCACCTTATTCTCTGTCCTCTTAAAGCTGCCACCACCCAGCTCCCTCATACAGCACTTCTGGGTGTGCTTTCATCACACTGTGCCCCATGCATGGTTCCTTGCCAAAATATGAGACCCAAATCAAGCTCACATGCCACTTGCCCCACCACGAACCCCAGCACCAGGCTGAGACCATAGAGCGGATGCCTCCTGCTCATTAGCAGGAAGGGGCTGTCAGGAACTCGACCTACCAACAAGCTTAGCATCTGTGTGTCTCCAAGCTCATCCTTTTTATGACAAAGCCATACAGCCATAAGGGAGCACCACTGCCGTTTTCACTAAGATCCCAACCCCAGGCCTGTATAAGGGGGTCTCACTATAGGGCCTTTGAGGTCTGGTAGCTGGGCAGCCAGTGAGCCTGAATTGTGGGGCCTTCCACTACCCACAGGGCTGTGCACAGCAAGCCCCGATGCTTCCTCAACCAGTTCCTTACTGCCCTTCCCAACAAATATACCATCCCATTGCAGGTTCCCTTGTCATCTCAGGGGCTCCCACTTAGAAGCACCCCACTAGATAGCCCATATTTTCACTTGGAGGGGGCCAACCCTTTGCCTTGGGTAGAATTCTGGCACCTTAGAGGATGGCTCTGGAGAGCAGACACATGGAAAGTGAGCCTGGGGGTGGGAAGCAGGAAGGCAGGGCCAGCCTAGAGAGGGAAGAAAGGAAGAAGACTAGGGGCCAAAAGTCATATGACACTACATACTCCCAGGCTCAGGCAAGCATCAGGATCTCCGCAGTTCTAGACGAGTGTCTCTTCCATCCAGTGGTAGGGACAGGGCTGGGCAGGCTGGCCAGATCTCTGGTAAACATCGGCATTTTGCTGTGTGACATCGAAGGGTATCAACAACACTATGACATCTGCGCTATTTATTTATTTATCTATCTATCTATCTATTTATTTTTATTTATTTCAAACATCTACTTTTATTATCTGATCTTTCTTATTTGTTTATTTATTTATGTATTTATTTTTAGACAAGGTCTCTCTATGTAGACCAGGCTGACCTTGAACTGGTGACAATCCTCTTGGCTCAGCCTCCTGAGGGCTGAAATAACCTGCACACACTACTACTCCAGACATATTTTTTTTTAATTGACATATAATAAGCATGCGTATTTATGGGGTACAGTGTGCTTAATGTCTTTTTAATCCCTGACACCGGTCCTGTGAGGAAGGAGGATCAGGTGACAACTCCACTCCCACATTCTGTGGTAGGAAAGCTGGACGTAAAATTAATGGTCTTATCCTAGATTGCGCAGTTAGCCAAGGCTTACGGCTGGAGCCAGACTCCCATCACCTTCAGTGTCTCTGGGAAACGTGCATTTTAAACTACCACCTTAAGCTCTTCTGTGTGTAGGGCTAACATGCTAATCCCCTGTCTTTGGCATGGCCGAGACCAACATCTGCACCTAGAGTTCACCCACGCATGCCTTCTGAGCCTTGCAGTCTTTATTAACACACAGAGGAGCATCCTGAAATCAGTAATTAATTTCATCTTGCCCAGAAGTAGTGGAAGTAATCTTCATCGCCCACCAATAAAGCAACCCGCTCAAAGGACCCCCACATTAGCCAGGCACCTCACTCCACAATAGTAATTGCACCTCGTGGGTTTCCGCTACCCACACCACGTGACAGCCCTTTGTCTTTATCCTGGCTGCCACTTTTCCTCCTCCCCCTCACTGGGTGGGTGGCCTGGTGGGATATAGTCTCTCTGTGACTCAGTGACCCTGAAGGGGGCTCCTCGCTCCCTGCAGACGGCACGCCCCGCATCGTCTCATCCTTCAGCGAGAAGGTGGTCAACCCTGGGGAGCAGTTCTCACTGATGTGTGCCGCCAAGGGCGCCCCGCCCCCCACGGTCACCTGGGCCCTGGACGACGAGCCCGTCGTGCGGGACGGAAGCCACCGCACCAACCAGTACACCATGTCCGACGGCACCACCATCAGCCACATGAACGTCACGGGTCCCCAGATCCGGGATGGGGGCGTGTACCGGTGCACAGCGCGGAACTCGGTGGGCAGTGCTGAATATCAGGCGCGAATAAACGTAAGAGGTGCCTGTCCACATTTAAATATCAGAATAGGCTTTTGAGTTCCTTTGCCATCTTTGTGGTCACCATCATTCTTGTGTGCTTCTTAGTAATTGTCATTTTGATTTTAGTGGAGGTCTGTCTCTCTCCTTTTTTCTCTTCCCCCTCCCCCTTCCCTTCCTCTTTCCCTCCCCCCTCGCTCTGTCTCCTGCCCACCACAGTCCCATCAACCATTCTTGTGTATGAGCTTGTGTCTGGTATAGTCCACCCCATTTTCCTTCCCCGCCTCCTCTTCCCTCCCACAATCTGGTTTTCGCATCCTCCCGACCCCATCCGCCCATCAAATCACTCTGGGCCCCCTGTGCTCTATGCACCTGCTAGCATCTGCCAGCCCCCAGCAGGGTCTTGAAAGGACAAAGACAGAAATAGAGCATATTCAACCTTAATACTAGTGAGTTCCCAGGATCCTTCGCTGAGCCGACCCTGAAATGTCCCTAGAAATGTAGGCAGCCAGGGACCCTGAGATCATGTTCTCACTACAAGGCTCAAGACTTCGGGAGTGCGAGATTGAAACTGAGCCCCCCAATTGGGTAATTCTCAGAGATAGACAGCCTGCAGGAATAGGAGACCAGCCCACAAGGTATCAACCACCCCCTTCTTCAGTTCTCCAAGTTAACATGCTGAGAGTAGTCCTGATATTCTGCAGCCCTCTGAGTCTGACTGGTCCTCTCTGGACCCAAGGCTAGAGGTCAGAGAAACGGTCAGAAGTGGATGCTGGTCCAAGGATGCTAACAGTTGCCCTGAGGCAGGGAAGGGGTAAATTCACCTGTGCCAGCTCCCCCATGCCATATGACAAGTCTGAGCCCACTACCCGGCCAAGCCCCCGTGCCCCTCTCTGAACTGGAGCTACAGGGCCCTGGAGGAAGACTCTCTAGTTCTCTCTTGTATCTTCTGGATGGGGACCTGAAGCACCAGATTTCCATGATGCTCTCCAGCACTGTCCCTTCATGGTGACCTCTGAGCTTTCTCCTCCCACTCCCATGATGCCCCCTGCCAGCCAGACCTGATGAGGATACTCCCAACCCCCAAACACTATGGTCAGAGCCCCACTTTGCAGCCCATTCTCAGGTACCCATAACAATTTCCCTGACTGGAAGTAGCAACCTGTGTGCTCATATAGTCAAGACCTTCCTGGTACCTTTTGGATAGTATGTTACTATTTGAGAGGTTCTTTGAGGGGTGTGAATGCAGTGTGAACAAGCAGAGAAAAAGCATGAGGTCCCTGCTTCCCTGTTGACACCTCAATCCCAGCTTCTCTCTAAAGAAGGACCAACCTGGCCCAATCTGGCAGTCCCCTGTGACGGCTATGGACTGGCCTCGTCCAGTCCTGTAAAAGATGAGATTCCTGTGAGAAGCCTGTGTGGCTCACAGCTGTTTCCAACTATCTTACAATGATAACAGTGAGTTCTAGGAGTCCCATGGGTGACCCCAATCCTGGCCTCTGCACTTAGCTAAGAAAGCACCCCCTCTGCCCTCACCCGGGAAGTCTCTCATCCCAGGGGTAGTATCAGGGGCCAAGCAAGGGAGAAGAACCCCACCACAAAGTGGCACTGGCTCATGACGCCACCTGCCTCTCTTCTCCTCTTTCCCCCCCCCCACTCCCCAGGACCCCCCAGCATCCGGGCAATGAGGAACATCACGGCAGTCGCAGGGCGGGACACACTCATCAACTGCAGGGTCATTGGCTACCCCTACTACTCCATCAAGTGGTACAAGGATGCCCTGCTGCTACCGGATAACCACCGCCAGGTGGTGTTTGAGAACGGGACTCTCAAGCTGACGGATGTGCAGAAGGGCATGGATGAGGGAGAGTACCTGTGCAGTGTTCTCATCCAGCCCCAGCTTTCCATCAGCCAGAGCGTCCACGTGGCTGTCAAAGGTAGGTCCCTCCCTGCCTGCAGCTGGCAGAAGGCACTCCACTGTGTGTAGAAATCCAAGGAAGAGGGACTGGGCCTGGCCTTTGGGAAGAAAGATGGCAGAGTTGGGGATTGTGATGGACACAAAGCTAAAAGCTCCAGGAAATAAAGCAGCACTGACCTCGGGGATATGAAGCCTCAGCTATAGACATGAGGCGGCAGCATGCTTTCTAGACAGGAGGCTCGGGCGGGGTCACTGATGTCAGGAAGAAGCCACCAGGTACTCAATAGGACCACACCAGATACTCAATAGGACCACACCAGGTACTCAGCAGGACCACACTGGAGAGCAGCAGCTGAAGGCCAGGGCAGAGGAAGCTCACACTAACCACCCCAGCTCCATCCTGAGCACAAAGTGCACACCTCAGCTTCTGTGGAGTCACAAGAAAGATCATCTGCTCACCCTCTGAGGCCTGAAGCTCAGTCACCGACCCACCATAGCTTTCTTGTTCACCTGACGGGTGGCTACAGCAGAGGTCAGGGTGGGTGCTGGGTGGCTATGCTACCTTCTCAGAAGCCATCTCCTAAGTCTACAGATAGGCTGATTTTTAAAAGAGCAATTCAGTAGGCCTGTGAGCCACTAGACTCCGCCCCTTTGGCTCTGAGACAATGGGAGTTAGTTATGGATTCCCCAAATACATTCTTTGAGATCCACAGGCATGAGGGTTATCTACAGAGTGCCTGAGGTGCAGGTCCTGTGGGTTCTAGGAGCAGGATGGAGAAGTAGATCCTGTTGGGCCTGACCAGGAAATATCAGAGAAGGGTGCAGGCCAGGAGGCAAACATCAGACCCCACCTCACGAATGAAGAGGCAGCCTGTGGTGCCTGGAAGGCAGCAGAAGAGAGACAGTGCTCTTGAGACCCAGGAGCCCCCCCCCCCCCGTCACCTGAGGGAGGGGTCTGGAAAGACCTCTTCCCCTTATCCTGTAGAGAAGGTAAGAGGGGGGCAACCAACCAGGAAGGGAAAGCCAGAGTCCAAGGTCTGTGGAAAGCAAAAAAAAAAAAAAGAGAGAGAGAGAGAGAGAGAGAGCACAGGTCTGGGCTCAGAAGGGCCCCGACACCTGGGGTGCCCTTGAGGGTCTTAGACCAGAGTCTCCTCTGCTTTGACCCTGGAAGAAGCATTGGTGCAAGGAAGGGGGGTCAAGGAGAGAAAGTGTTTGGGGGCACATGCTATATCAGTGAGCTATGACAGTGACCCCAGGATGGGAAGACTGGAAACCTGACAGTCACAGTGGATGGTGGAGGAAGCCCTCCTCTCTGTGTTTCTTACCTTTCTGTCATCTGGCTCACTCTGAGCAATTCTCAGAGGCTGGGTCACGTACATCCTGTGTACCCACCCTGCCTCAGGGTACCCATCCTGTCACAGTGCCAGACGGCACATGTTTGTTGAACTGAATCTGCGGCACTGGTATGAGTTGGAGTAACTTGTGAGAAGCCACACTGTGAGCTCCAAGAACTGGGGGCTTCATGGCCATCTCAGGCCTGAGAAAAAGAGCTGAGATACACATTGGCAGTACCACCTCCCTGCTTTAGGCAGTGGCAGTGACAGAGTGTTTTTTACTTCGTGCCCTTTCCGGGCAGCCCATGGACCTACATGCCAGGCCCCTATCTCCCTTCCACACCTGGGCAAACAGACTTGGTAATGATGTGCGGTAGCCCAGCCTGCCCTGCTTCCACCCCACTGGGCATCACAGAAGCCTGTATCCATTTCTGTTACAAGCAATGGGCCGAGAGCGTAGAGTGTAAACATCACATATTAAAACATCTAACCTCTGCCCCGCTCCCTGTGCCCAATGCTCCAGCAAGCATTTGGCCGGGTTTGTCAGTTAAAAGAAAAAAATACTAATAACAGGGCTCCAGCAAGCCTCGGAGTACTCGGAACATCCTGAAAACCGCTCTCCGCTCATCAATTATTCAGCCCCACTCAGGGAGCGATCACTCCTAATGAATTGAATCTGATGCATTCGGGCTCAGCAGCTCAGTAGACCTGTAGTGATAGTGTAGTGACAGTATCTCCCAGCCCGAGGAGAGGGGTGGAGAACATGTGTGTGTGTGTGTGTGTGTGTGTGTGTGTGTGTGTGTGTGTGTGTCTGTGCATGTGTGACTGTGTGTCTGTGCATGTGTGATTGTGTGCATGCATGTGTGACTGTGTGTGTGCATGTGTGACTGTGTGTGTGCATGTGTGATTGTGTGTGTGCATGTGTGATTGTGTGTGCATGTGTGACTATGTGTGTGCATGTGTGACTATGTTTGTGTGTGCATGTGTGATTGTGTGTGCATGTGTGACTGTGTATATGTGTGACTATGTGTGTGTGCTTGTATGACTGTGTATGTGTGTGCATGTGTGACTGTATGTGTGCATGTGTGATTGTGTGCATGCATGTGTGACTGTGTGTATGCTTGCGTGACTGTGTATACGTGTGACTGTGTGTGTGTGACTATGTGTGTGTGACTGTGTGCGTCTGTGCATGTGTGATTGTGTGTGTACATGTGTGGCTGTGTGTGCGTGTGTGTGACTGTGTGTGTATGTGCATGTGTGACTGTGTGTGTACATGCATGTGTGACTATGTGTGTGTGTGCATGTGTGACTATGTGTGATATGTGTGTGCCTGCGTGTGTTTGTATGTGTGTGCCTGTTTGTCTCTCTATCTGTGTCTATCTGTATGTATGTGTGTGTCCATCTGTCTGTATGATAAGCATATGTGTGTGTCTTGTTTGTGTTTGTGTCTGTGTCTGTACATCTGTGTGTCTGTCTATCAACGTGTGATACAGGCTTTTGTGCAAACCTTCCTGCTCCCCCTTATCACAATTTGAAAAAAAAAAAAAAAAAAAAAGACCAGTACACAGCCTTAGGAGGGGTAAGGTCCCCTGTTTCCTCTCTAGACCAGACACTCATGTAAAGGCCTAGAAGCCAGTTCCCCCACCTCTCCGAAAGCTCAGCTCCTCCGCCCCACCCTCTCTGCCCGCCTCCCCCACCTCATTAGAATGCACTTTTGCAGAAGAGCCCATCAAAGCTGATTATGATCACGCTGCTTGATTAGCGGCTGTGCTCTTCCAAGAGCTCCCCAAGGAGGGGGGAGGAGGAGGCGCCCCTGGACATGGCAAGGGGCCCAGACTCCAGGGAGGAAGGGGTGAGTGCCTGGGGTAACACTCTGGACCCTATGGCTACTGGACATTGCAAAGTGCATCAAGTCAGAGGGGCAGACTGGAACAGAATAGAGAAAAGGCCGAGATGGACTAAGACAGGAACCGGAAGCCTGCAACAGTGTATCCAGTCCCCCTCCCCAACCCCCACTTCTCTGTAAGAGCCAAGACTGGTGGACCAGATGCGGGCAAACCAATGCTGCTTCGTGAGCTGGAAAAACCAACTGCTGAGTCGGTTCCTTCTGGGGACTGCTTGTCTGCTAATGAAATTTTCAATCACTGAGCCAAGATCAGAACATACCCGACATGCATCTACACATGTGTGCAGTGATGTGTGGGGTGCACACATGTGCACAAACTACACACACAATCAAGTGTCAAAGGGGCGCACTAGCCTGCCCGTGCTGGGACACAGTCATGTACATGCATGTGAAACAGTTACGTGTGCATGAATGCCTTCTCCTGTAAAAGGACATCCCTGACCCATGAAAGGCGCTACGGGTTGGTTATATGAAACATTGCTCAAGAGTTTTTTCCAGGGAGGGTCAGCGAGGCAGCAGACAGAGGGGCAAAGGGGTGCTTTGAGGAAATCTGGGCTTGGTACATGCAGCACTGAATGACAAGGGGAACCTGCTGCAGGGGACAGCACTAGTCTCTGGGCTTCGGGACAGATCCTTGGCGGGAGGCTAAGAGGAGGGCACACAGAGCCAATGTAGACTTGGGGACTTTTGAGTCCTCGGCAGCTGAGAAATAATGTGTCATGAAAGCATCTCCGGGTGCAGAGACTTAAATGTTTGATTAACCAAGGGCAGGACCTACCCGCAACCGGGGCCTCTTGGCATGGTTCTGCGGGGAACTGTTTCTACCTTACATCGGATCCTCCGAGAGCCTCTACCGTTAGACTGAGGGCCTGAGGCACACTCTGACTGGAGCTCAAAACACACAAAATTCCCCACCCTCCAGGAGCTTGCATCTTAAGGATTAACAGACAGCGCATGACATTAAATCTAAACTGGATACGAGAGTGTCGGGAGGGAGGGACCTCGTGGTCAGAGAAAGCACGCGTTGCCAAGAAGGGGTGGTTGTGATAAAAAACCGAAGCAAACTGTGCTTATTCCTAGAATAATTAGATTTATTGAACCTGGAAACTTAGTGTCACACTAGTAAAACTAATCAGCCTACCTCCACCATTTCGGTCTGGTGTGTGTGTGTGTGTGTGTGTGTGTGTGTGTGTGTGTGTGTGTGTTTATGCACATTTATGTGTGTGCGTATGTGCTGTCCATGCATGCGGAGACCAGAAGATATCAGGTGGTCTGCTTGGTCACTCCCTAGTCACAGAGTCTCCTGATGAACCTGAAGCTAAGCTAGTGGCCAACTAGTCCCAGTAATCTTCCTGTCTCTGCCCCTGACAGCTCTGGGGCTATAGGCAAGTCCCACTACCCAAGGCTTCACAGGGTTACTGAGATCAGATCTCAAGTCTTCATGCTTTGGGGCAAGCACTCTTAGCCATTTCTCCAGGCCTGGCACCCCTCCATTGTACAGAGTAAGAAACTAAGGCTCAGGCAGAGGCCGGGGGTAGTGGCAAGGCCACTTGCCTATGGTCACTTGAGTAAATTCAGATGTCCTGGCCCCAGATGTGGAATTCAGATGTCCTGGCCCCAGATATAGATCTTTCTTGAAAGATATAGATCTTTCCATGCTGTGGGGACAGAGAGGCTCTGACTTTCCACAGTGTACACTTTGCAAGCAGGTGCAGTAAATAAAAGGCTCAACCTCAAAGACAGATGATAAGAGACCCCATAAAGCATTTATAGGCTGGGCTGGTGGTCAGTACCGCATGACACTGCCAAACAAGTGTCCATAAAGACTTTATGACAGCCAGATGTTGTGTGACCTGCCACAATTGCTGCATCTTTGTAGACACTCTGGTCTCTAGCCTCGGTGCTGGGTGCTGGTGTGGTACCTTGCTCCAAGAAGGAGGCCCCACCCCAACCCCCTGCTATATGACATCCCAGGCCAGCTACTGCAGAAGTTATGGACATGGGCACAAGAGACTTGGGACTACAGATGGCACTGATGAAAGCAGGTGGCCAGAGACCCGCAACTCCCGAAAGACTGGTTCCCTGGGGGAAAGATGATAAACCCGTTCTGTTAGCATCTGTCCCTGAGCTTAGAGAAGGTGTGGCTAAATGGCAGGTCTTCCTTTTTAGGTATCCAGAGACTAAAACAAAAATTATGTGTTCTTATCAAATATCCCAACACGGCTCAGAATCCTCTTGCCCACAGCACAGGCCGTCTCTGAGCCTGGACTTGAGTGTTGACAGAATGCCAGCCTGGAGCTATGGAGCTCCCCCAAGAAGCCCTGGCCCTTCCACTATCTGCAAAGGGGTTGTGCGACTCTTCCTTAACAGAGAGAACAAATGTCTGCTCCCCCCAGGTGGGGCACTAACAGAGCAAAGGAATTATTACACTCAAGTCTAGCTTGGTAAAGCAGCAAGTCTATTGGGACTATTTACAGAAGCAGGGGTAAGGGGTGACTTACAGGAGCACCCCGGAAGCTTGGCGGGAGGGAATCTACTCTGCCCAGCAGTTGTGGGCCACTTTTATAACCTTGAGAGGGGCTTATAAATCTTGTAAGTTTCATGAGCTTCCCTGCTTTCATAAGCATCTGTCCTTCCTCTAGGAGGGACTATTTCAATTTAGAGTAACTAGCTACACAGGTGGGTGAAGGGCTTCTGCCACAGTGGCATACATAACTTGGTGGTGGCTTTGTGACAGAGAGTAACGTGATGCATCAGACTCTGAGGAGTCGTCTGGCCATCTGACACACGGGACATGAAGGAGCCCTGAGCCAGCCTACACATGTAACTAAACCCCAACACGAGTGCTGGCTGGTGCTTTTCGGTGGTCCCTCAAGGGCTCCTCCATGCCATTCCCTCACAGTCCTCGGTGGCCTCTGCCATTTGCCTCAGCCTGGCTTCTTCCTTCATCCTGTGTACTATTTTGTAAGCATCTGTGCCAGATCAAATGGTCAGGGCTTCCTGAGGCTGTGGTCACCCCCAGAGGACACCTTCCCCTGCTGAGTCCTGTGTCTGTGTGTTCAGGGGTCACTAGCCCAGTAATCACAAAGGGCAGTGTCTTACCTCTCCCAGCTTGGCCAGGGTCCTGCGTTCCTCATCCACAGAGCAGTAATACCTTCACAGGGTAGACATTTCACACATATTACATAATTGTCTAACTAGTGAACTAACCTGCCTTAGTAACTTACACCACTCTCTAAATCCCTTCTCACTGAGACGGTCCCCTCTGCTAGGCCAAAGCTCCTTGCTGGGCAACATTGTCTCTGTCTTCTTGCTCTGTCTCCCCTGGAAATGAGGTACTCAGAGTACCCATGCCTTGGCTGCATGTCCTACTCCACAGCTCCTGGAGTGTCACCGATGACACAAACCCCTGCTCACAGTCCAGAGGTTCCTCAATCCCAAGAGCTTGGTTAGTGCCACACCAGAAAAGGCCTGGCCCTAGGAAGAACCATGAAGATGCTCCAGAATGCTCACAGAATAGCAGCACCTGGAGAGAAGCTAGGGTACTTCTTATTCTGGATGAACCCTCATTTTATGTCTGCCCCACCCCCAAGTCCACCACATGGAACTGCTGAGGTCACCCTGAGAGATGATATCCAGACATATATATGTCTACTTATTAATATAGCTCATGAGCATGTATGAGGCACCCATAATCACTCCTGTTATACAAGTCGTAGCTCCGAGCCCAGGGAGACGGTGGCAATCAGGCCTGCACTGGCTTTCAGAAGCAATTCTATCAGAAACTCAAGGAAGCCTAGTTACAGAATAATCTATCTAGAGATGCCCATGTCCTAGCCACCCTCTCACAGGAGCAGGGGCAATGTCCCACCCCAGCCAATAACAGGGGTGTGTTGACAGGACCAATGACCAGAACCCTAGGATATCTGACTAAGGCTTAGGACCTGGCCAATACCAGGGTAGGTATGGAATCAGATGGGTGCAAGCTGGCTAGAGGACAGGGAGCTCATGGCAGTGGAGGGGGGCATGCCAAACAAGGCTCAGGCATGGAAAGTCATGAGGATAGACCCCCTAGCTGGGGTAGAAGGCAAGGTGAGGGTAGCATTAGAAGGCCGGCTGAGGCTCCTGTTAGGAGTACTGGAAGCAGTCCCTTCCTCACTGACACATCCTCCAAGACCACCAGACCCCACCCCGCCAAGGATTCAGACGCTTTCTCTGTGCACATCTGGCTGTTTTGTACCATAGGTCTGCAAGGCCTGCCTGTGCTCTCTGCTGTGCCCTGGCTCTGGGTAGGCAGGCCTGTGTTGAAATAGCATCACTGGCTTCCAATGAGGGGTGGGCAGGAGCCTGGGAGAAGGCTGAGGACCGTGGGCAGCTTTGTAATTTAATTATTCGACTGCAGAAAGGAGACCTCATCTACTCGTGCTCATCCTTGTTAAGCTAATTGTCTGTCTCCTTCGCTCTCCTCTCCATCCCCCCCGCCCCCAACCATGAGCTGGGGAAGTTGCTGCCGCCTAATTGAGTTATCATAAAGATAATGGCTGATGTTCCCGCCAGTGCTGAGAGAGGAGGATCCATCTCCCAGAGACTCAGGCTGCAGACAGGCATCCCGACCCTCCATCCCCCACCCCAGGGGTTGAGATGAGGGCAAGCCTGGTACAGAGAGCTCTGCCCAAGTACTCTACCCACGTGGCCACCGGAGGTATAGCAGGCTCTCTTTTCAGTTTTGGAACACCTAGTGAGACAAAGGGGCCTGCCGAATGAACATTGGGGTCTTTTTCCAGAGGTACCAATGCTGCTTAGTAAAAAGAACCTTGACTTGAACAGACTGATCAGGTCTCAAGTCCCAATGTCACCCCCGTCCCCATCACCTATCTCAGTTTCTGCTCCTCGTCTGTCTTCCCATCTGTAAAGTGGTACCATCAAGCTCCAGGTCTAAGGCTGGAGAAGGATTCAGTGAGGTTCCTGTGCACGTGTAATGGTTCTGCAAAGTGATGGCCATGGGGAGGGGCAAGTTCATGAAAGGACCTGGTTTGGAAGCGTCTGGTTTTAGGCAAGTGGTCATGGAGAGAGAAGGGAGAGAATCTAAGCAGGACTTCTTCACTTGCCTCCAGGACACAGCATCTCTCTCTGCCCCAGGACCACAAAGATCTGGGGGGTAGCTGCCAAGATAAGAATTTATATACCAGCTGAGCAGTGGGTCAGGAAGCACTTGGGTCAAATTCAAAGACCAGTCTGAGATCTGGGAAGATTAGCACAGAGACAGGGAGTCCTGGCTTGGGTTTACAGGTGGACAAGAGCCAGGGCACCAGGGCATGCTCAGAAGATGCTGCATTCAAAGTCCCGGGGACCTGGGGAGCTACATTCCAGGCCTGTCCCAGGGTAAGCCAGAGCCCTCAAGTAGGGCAGCTGACCGTAATATCCCCTTGCCCTCCCCAGTGCCCCCTCTGATCCAGCCCTTCGAGTTCCCCCCTGCCTCCATCGGCCAGCTGCTCTATATCCCCTGTGTGGTGTCGTCGGGGGACATGCCCATCCGCATCACCTGGAGAAAGGACGGACAGGTGATCATCTCAGGCTCAGGCGTGACCATTGAGAGCAAGGAATTCATGAGCTCCCTGCAGATCTCCAGCGTCTCCCTCAAGCACAATGGCAACTACACCTGCATTGCCAGCAACGCAGCGGCCACCGTGAGCAGGGAGCGCCAGCTCATCGTGCGTGGTGAGCGGGTCCTGCCAGTCCCAGGGCGGGTGGGGATGGGGGGGTGGGGGTAAGAGCATCTCTCTAGGGTTCCAGTTGGAATTACAGGCTCTTAAGAAGTTGGTTCTGGCTGGCTTCTTAAAGACAGAGAGACCCAAGCCTCTTACTTTCAAGCCTGGAGTGGGGTGGGGTGGCATCCTTCCCGTGGTCAGCCAAGAGCAGAGTCAAGTTTGGGACTCTGAGCTCTCACCCTTTTGGACTTTACAAGCTGTCTGCTCCCAACATTGTAATGATCCAGGAAGGGCTGACATCTACTGAAGAGGCCCCCAGACCTAGGGGACCCGGGTGAGACTAAGCCTCTTTTCTCCGCACCTCCCTTTCCACAGTGCCCCCTCGATTTGTGGTGCAGCCCAACAACCAGGATGGCATCTACGGCAAAGCTGGTGTGCTCAACTGCTCGGTAGATGGCTACCCGCCACCCAAGGTCATGTGGAAGCATGCCAAAGGTGAGCCTCTTCTCTAAGCAGAGCAGGGAGGACCTGGAGGCTGCTCTGACGGGCGTGGGACCTGTTCTTACATGCGACCCCCAGCCCCAGGAGGAGTACTGAGTTCTGAGCTTGGGGATCCCCTACATCAGAGGGTCTAGAAGTCCTACTCAGCCACACCAGGGGTGAGGGACAGCAGGATGCTGAATCCGAATCCTGTTTGCTTTTTGTGATGCTGATGCTCTGAGGGCCCCCACGAAAAACAGGCAACCCCACCCCCACTGAACTACACCCACAGCCCCCTAAGCTCCTCTTGTCCCCACCACTTGACCTCCTGCAACCCCAAAGACGGTCTGTGTTACTTCCCCAGCCCTCCCTGCCCACCCTGGGGTCCTTTCTAGTCTGAGATCTTAGTCCTTTCCCAGAGCAGCCTCATCCCAAAGATATATTTGATATCTGATGATGCCGCATGATAGACTATGTCTGTGGCTAATGTTGGGATTGGAGATCCCTGTGAAAAATAGCCTCTTCCCCAAGCCTGACTGTGTGTAACCAGGCAAATAGAATCCGAGAACCCAGTCTTCTGGCCTATTGGCAAGCTGACCAAAGATGGTTCTTTCTTCCTATCTCAGAAATGTATTCCAGCAAGTTCAGTGTCAAGGTGGGCTCTGCCTGAGGTACTGCCCCAACTCTTTCCATTCCTCAGAGCCAAGTTAGGGTCAGACCTCTCTGAGGTGTATTTCATGACACACAGTAGGAGCTGTGTGGTGCCAGTATTATGGGATGGTGTAGCTTTGCCGTGAAGTGGCCATAGTCCAACCCTATCAGGCCTTTCTGAAGGCACTAGGTCACACCCAGTCCACTCCCAACACCCCCCTAACCGCTGCCTCCTTCCAGGGAGTGGGAACCCCCAGCAATATCACCCAGTGCCCCTCACTGGCCGCATCCAGATCCTGCCCAACAGCTCCCTGCTGATACGCCACGTCCTGGAAGAGGACATCGGCTACTACCTCTGCCAGGCCAGCAACGGCGTGGGCACCGACATCAGCAAGGCCATGTTCCTCACCGTGAAAAGTGAGTCCTGCCCCTATGTTTGTTGCCATTCTGCCAAGAGCCACCAAGGTCAGTCTTGACTCTCCCATGCCTGCCCATCCCCTGGGATTCTGCTATTCTGTCCAGAAACAGCGAGGTTGCTCAGAGGTGAGCTTGGCAGCCTCCCAGAGGCTTTTGGAAGCATGTTTATCCAAAACAAAGACCAACTCTGGCTGTCTCAAGTCAAGGACACAGGTTCTAGTAGCTGTATGGTAATTATTTGGTTCATGTGTCAGTTGGCAATCCAATAATCCAATCCCAATACCTATATCAAGCAATTCCTTTCGGCTACTCAATACATACTGAGTTGTGTACCACCTGTTACAACCTCAGAAGGAAGACACTGTGTAGGTAAAGCCTTCGGTTGATCTGTGTGACCTTGGAAGGCCATTTTGTCTTTCTGGGTTCAAGTCTCCCCACTTATCCTAACTCACTCCCAACTTACAAACCTCATAAAACTGTTTTGCGTAACACAGAAGCTAAGGCTAAATAGGAGCGCATAGGGGCCGCGCAACCCTGTAACTCTAACACTAGGGACAGTGTCTGAATTCCCTAACCAGAGCCACCTTCATGGCCCTGGAAGCCACTGTTTATCTGCTGTCCCTGTGTTCTGTTAAGCACCACAGCAGCCATGCATTGAAAAGCACATATGACCTTATTAAACAGTATTTACCCTATCTACAAAGCTGGCATAATAGTTTGCGGCTCAGTCTGTGTCCAGCCCTTCGTGTATGTCAGTGTGTCCCTGACTGGACACAGGTGTAGCCCACCAGTGCCGTTCTTTCTAATGTCCCTCTAGAGTAGCTACAGAGAGCTGTAGAGCCTGTGTGCAGTCCGCCCCACACCTCCCGGGAGATCCCTCCATGAACAATCCTGGGCCTTCGTCCAGACGGGAAAGCCCTGCCAGGAGATCGATGCTGAGGGAGCCCTCGGGCGGAATCCCCGTGCTGGGAGCAGCCTCCTTCCCACCATCACAAAGCACTTTGTCCTTCATAAAGCCAGGCAATCAATCTACATTCCTCAGCCAGGGAGAGCCACAAGGGGAAGGCTTGCCTGCCTGGGCCTGTCCTTCCAGTACACACACACACACACACACACACACACACACACACACACCTCCTCGAGGGCACATGGAAGTCCACTGACCAGTGAGGATGCTGCTCTGGGTCATGTGGGACTTCATAGATATGAGGAGACAGAGCAGCAAAGGGTACAGTTCTGGGGTATCAGATCCTTCCCTCTCTCTTTGCTCTGTTTTCACTCTCTCTCCCTCTCTTTCCCTCCTCTCTCTCTCTCTCTCTCTCTCTCTCTCTCTCTCTCTCTCTCTCTGTCTCTGTCTCTCTTTCTCTTTCTCTTTCTCTCTCTATCTTTCTCTGTCTTTCTCTCTGTCTTTCTCTGTCTCTGTCGTTTCTCTGTCTGTCACACACACACACACACACACACAGAGAGAGAGAGAGAGAGAGAGTTTACCAGTGAGTTTGGTGGATGAAGCGCAGTCATTTCTGAGCCACCCTAAATCTCTGACGCCATCAGCCCCATCCCTGATCCGCTTGCAGAAGCAGTCACCTAAAGCTCCATCTTGTATCTCCTATTTGTAGAAAACATTTGGCCTGATTCAGCTCCGTGGCACCAGGTCTAAGCCTTCAGAGGGCTAACTAACCTTTGCCCCCACTGTCCCCAAGCAGAAGAAAGAAGGGAAATGTGTCAGAGGGTGCATCATCTCCTGAAGAGTCCTACAGGGCAAGCCGGACATTTGGCTGGGCCATCCTGAGGGGACATCCACATCCCTGACCTCACAGTGCTGACTCCTTGGGTCACTGAACATTCACTGGACAGGAAATGGTGTCTGCTTCATGACCAGGAAAGTAGAATAGACATCCCTGAGTTCAAATCCCAGCTCTGCTACTTGAGAGCTATGAGATCACAGACAGTGACCTCTGTGAGCCTGGTGTCCTACACTGTAAGCCCACAGTTGAAACATAGATGGCCTCCAAGTTCACTATTTTCAACATTCACCATGAGGCAAAAGTCAGTAACAACTATACTCCAAAATTCAGATTTTGTTCCTTTTCCAAGTTAGTGATATTATGGTCCAGTATTCTTTCCCAATGTGAGGCAACACCAGTGACAGATACTCCACTTAACCACTGCTCATAAAGTTAAACAAGAAACACGTCTGTCTACTGTCTTACGGTAGGAAGCTCAGCGGACAGCTTCTGATGCATACTGCCTTTATTTTTCCAGCCCTCCTTCCCCTCCGTGCTCCACCATACACATCCAGTTAAGAGTATTCAACATGTAACATAAGATATTTCCAACCTACTATAGAGGTTCCTTGAGGATCACACTTGTGAATAGGGAGGGGTGTGTGTGCTTTTCTCACTAGTAAGTTTTCAATGAGACTATGCATCGACAACAATTTATACAGTGCTTGACACGGGTATGCATCTGACCGTTGTTAGCAACAGTTGGTGTGGGGGCTGGAGATGCCATGAGGAATGGAACAGAGCTCCTGTTCTCAGAGGCTTTAAGTGGCAGGTTTGTAGACAGATGGTAGATGGATAAAGGGGACTTTCTTAGGAGAACTGAATCATATACTGATGGGACCTATGAAGTCCCACAACTAGCTATCTGTAACAGACCCTGGGGTGCTGGTGACATGGTCCAGAGAATCCATGGCAGTATAACACCGTCCAAGGCCAGACCAGGGAGCCAGAGCTCTGGTGTCCACGGGCAGGAGGAGACTACTGTCCCTGTTTTAAGAGGAGGAGTCAGTGTCCTGAGTGTTCTGGGTTCCCATCTGATTGGACAGCAAGCACCTGAGAGTAGTTCTTACTAACTCACCTATTGTTTTCCCCCGCCCCAGGACTACTCTGACAGGTCCCTGGGGATCCCATAACAGTCCAGCTGACATCTAAAACCATCCAGCCCAGCCAGGGCACCGAGGATTTGAGGGAGCAGGAAATTAGTTGTCCAAGTCCTTGGACATCCCAGAAGACAATCCCGAGTAGTCTCCACTCCTCTTTGACCCCAAAAGCGTGGTATGGCTAACCTCATAAGTCCCTGAACTTCACGATCCTCTCTCCACATCCTCCTTGGGAAACTAGCAACGGTTCCTTTCGACAGAATCTGAGATAGTGCGTAGAGGTCATTGGGTCACAATCGCCATGTCCACAGGTTAGACTGTCAGCCACCCCTTCCTTCTTTGCCTTCCTTCCTCTGGGTCTTGGTTTCCTCACCCATAAAATCAGAATTCACCTCAAACCTGAAAACCCAGACCTTATCTGAGCTATGCCACCTCCAGCCCGGCTAGCAGTGTCTCCATCGGCCTTAGGAGTCTTTCCAGAGGGCCAGGCTGTTGCCTCCGAGGACTTGATTGAAAATAAATATAATTGGCAGGAGAAAATACCATATCCACGGGGCTACCTTTAATCTCCTTTTTAAATTAGAGAGAGAGAGAGAGAGAGAGAGAGAGAGAGAGAGAGAGAGAGAGAGAATATGACCAAAAAGAGGAGGCAATTCCAGCTCCACCTGACACTCAGAGGGAGAGAAATCATCCACAAAGAGAATTCTTCAGCAAGAGGCAGGTACAAAGCCCAGCTGCTCTTCAGGGTGGAGGGGACTAGCTGTGTTTTGATGCCACCATCATATGGCAGGCCCCCCCCCAAGAACTCCTGGCCCCCATCTTTATTAGACAGGTGCTCTTCCTGCCCCTGTCTCCCCTCCACCTCTCTGAAGGCTCCAGTGACTGGGCCACAGACAAAGCTCATGGCCAATTAAACCCAGAAGGCTTCTTTGTTTGCTCTGAGTTTTGGTTTGTTTGTTTAGCAAAATGTCAGGCCAATTAAAGTGAGCTCCAAGGGCCCTCGGCTTCTCCACACCTGCATCACAGGAAGTCAGATGAAGGAACCAGACCCTAATAGAGATGGGCAGACGGAAGGAGCCAGCCTGACCCAGGGAAGCCCTGGAGCTGTAGTAGGTGGGCTTACCTGGCATAGCTGACTGCTGGTCCCAAGGTCAGGGTGCAAAATCTTAGGAAGCACAGTCAACTCTATGATTCGTAGTCCAGGTCAGTCCCTGTTTAAATGGAAACAACTCTTATCAGACAGAAGATGTGTGTCCTTTGACCTGGTAGTGAGACTGCTGCCCTCCCACGAGGATAGGAGTCAATGAACCACCCGGGGACCACAAACCCTTGTCCAGCCCATATGTGGTACAGACTTGAATGGCCCGTGTCTGTCTTCCAGCTACCCAATGCTTTTATTATGTTTTATTTTATGTTTGCTTTATGTGTATAGGATACTTTTCCTGCATGTATGCCTGTGTATCGCCTGTATGCCTAATGCCCACATAAGCCAGAAGGGGGTGCTGGATCCACTGGAACTCCGCTTACAGGGAATTATAAACTACCATGTGGATACTGGATATTGAACCTAGGTCTTCTGAAAGATCAGCTAGTGCTCTGAACCCCTGAGCCATCTTTCCAGTCTCCCCAATACCCCTTTTGATGTCTTGCCTCCCTTGCTTGGGCCCTCAACCGGAATGAACTATTTACAGTTCATACAGACAATGCCAGGACACATAGTTTGGGCTGTTACACACATAATGGCCCCCCTGAGAACAGATGATAAACTGAGGCATAGAGTGCTGTCACAGAAGAGTGGCCCAGGGTTCTTCTGTGTATTCGCTGGCGGTGAGGCCTGAATCTTCACTATCTCTGAGCTACTTAGGGTCCAGAGTTCATCTATCCTCCCTGTGTATGAATTGTGTCCCTGGTACCTAACACAGATCAGACCTCTGCGCACGCTGGCACTGTGTGCTGAGAATGGAAGTCTGGCCAAGCTGGCATCTTAGGTGGCTCCCAGACTCTTCCCTTGGCCCTATGAGCACCCTAGAAGCTGAAAGAACAGCCCAGATGCTCTCCCATATTTGCTAGCTGTCTGGAGAGAAGACGGAAAAGTGGGTGATGAGCAGGACTCAGGGCCAACTGAGCCAACACCCCCACTTACAAACACAGTTGTGGGATTTGGGGGCTGTTGCTGGCTCTTTCTCCTCTTAGGCTATGGCCATTGGTCAGCCTCAGCTACCCAGCCTCAGGGTGGCCTGTGCCAAGCCAGGAGGGAGTCTTCTGTGCAGGCAAGGATAGAGGACTCCCCTGGATGTTGGTGTGTGTGTGGGGGGGGTGATGATTTCCGTGGCAATGATTAGCCAGTGGCCTCTCTGGCCTTATTGATTTCCAGACTTCATAGAGTAAGAAGCAACACCATGTCTCATGCTTCATCAAGCAGAAGTGAGGACAGGCTGTAACTTCCTTTCACCCCTTGGGCCTTCTTCACAGAAAAGCAGGGAGTTGACAAAGCTCCCAGGAGTCTGCAGCCTCCAGACACAGGGAAAACAAATCAAGCATCCAGAGACCAGAAAGGGCCTGAACAGGAGACCTGCACCTGATGCTTGTCCCCTGGCTACTGAGACACGGAGGCTTACCTCATTCACTTCCTCTTGCCCCCTAAGCCTAAATGAATGGGTTCCTGGTCCTGCCTTTTAGAAGCCATAGCCCAGATATTTCAGGGGGTGGGAAATAAAATATCTCTCAAGAAGAAAAATTCAGGACAGCTGACTGACCTCATGACCCTAATAGGGTCATTAGAACAGGAACAATCTGTCACATCCCCAGACCTAGCCCCTAGGGGACCTAGTGCAAGAAAAGCCTCCATCCAGACACACTCTTCATCAGCATCAGAACACAGGTCCTTACAGACGGGAGGCTTTGCTGAGGAGACCTGGTCCTGCTCACCCAATTTCTACTCCCTGTTTATCTCCAGGTGACTCACCTGGGCCATTCCTCAGAGGTGGGGATCCTGCATATGGGCTCTATGTAAAGCAGTGCAGAACAGTAGGCAGAGAGCTGAAGTACCTCTAACCTTTGCCCCTGGGAGAAAGCCCAGAGCTGCTCCCCAATAAGGATGAAAGCCCCTCATAGTGAATGTACTGTTACATCAGGCAAGCTATGAGCATGTACCTGCCGAGCAGACTGTCATCCAACGTCATGCCGAGGTCCATGTATTTACCTGCTTCCTGTTGCTAGCAATAAAAAGACACAGGCTGGCTAAGTCTTAAGAAAAAGAAACCTAGAGGCCCAAGACAGCGTGTGACATGTGAGAAACAGTTTGTAAATGTGCAAATGAAATGTATACCTGTGTGTGTCCCTCCATCCCCTTAAAACTCCACAAGAATTCAATTATTGGCTCCACTTACCCTGATCAGGATCACCTCCTCAAGGGCACACCTATTAACGCCATACTCAAAAATCAAGTCCCCACCCTCCTGACATTCACATGGGAATCCAGTTTCTGCAAATGAACACTGGAGAGACACTCTCCAGGAGGGAAAGGCGAGGCTAAGTCTCCATCGCAACCTCCAGGAGTGGCCTTGCCATCAGTCGGGTCTAAGATGGGAGAGCCTGGAATAGATCAGCAGAACCCATCAGAGCTTCCGGGGGTGGGGACACTGGAGTGCAGCCCTGAGAAGCAAGCGAAAGGGAAAAGGTGGCTTCAGGGAGACTGGCAGCCAGGCAAAGGCACTGGGACAGAAGTCTGCATGGGAGGCAGTGAGGAGAGCACCTGAACAGAAGGTGGCAACTAGGAATTGAGGGATGGGAAGTCACCCTGATGTGTGGGCATGATCTCCTCTAGGGTAGGAATGGCATAGGAGCTTGATCAGGGACTGGAGATCAAGGAGGACTTTGAAGGGACAGTGCTAAGCATTTGTGAACTAGGAGAAAGCCCAAGAGCTTGAGACTGAAGAGAAGAGATGGCAGTTGTTAGCCACAGAGATGGCCAAGACAGAGAGGTAGCATGATTGTTATGACAAAGTAGAGGTGACTGGTTAGCCTGTGGCAGCACACTGGGTATCAGGTCTAGATAGAGTTGGATGCTACTTTTCATAACCCTATGGGACTCAATTCACTATGGAACTAGCAGGTCATCTTCCTGACCCAGAAGATAAGACTTATGGACTAAGTACAGAATGCCCCCTAAGTTTGCTGCTTCCAGAACTGCCTCAGTTTCCCTTGGCTGCTCCAACAAAGTACTACCAACTAAATGCCTCAAAACACTACAGACTGATTCTTTCACAGTCCATAAAGTGTGACGCAGAGTGACACTAGCCCTGTGCTTGTTTCCCTGAAGCTCCCTGGGGAAGCATCCTGGCTTCTTTGGGGGGTTGCCGAAAGTCATGGATTCCTTGTGTTGCAGAAACATCACTCCAGTTTCCGTTCTGATTGCCACATGGCTTTCCCCTGTGGGCTCATGTCATCTCTGAGTATCTTCTTACCAGAACCAGTATGACCACCTCACACTTTGATTAGAAACCACATCTCCTAGGGCTAGTGGCTTTCAGGCACGCCACAGCCATCTTGTCCTGACCACAAACAGTCTCTTAGCCAAAACTCTCTCATAGTCAAGGTCCTGAAGCCCAGTCTGATCCTGTGCTCACAACTCCACAGCAGGGGTCAGCGAGCTAGGCCTAAGGTCAAACCTAGCCTGCACCTGCACAGCCAGTACCAGGCTGTACTCCTTCTTCCTTCCTGGTTTACTGTCAGTGGCTTCAATGACCAGCAAAGCCTAGACTACTCTTTGGCCCTTTCTAGGAAACACTTGCAAATCTGGGTGTTCTAAGCAATGACCCAGAACACCTTCTCCCAGTAGCCAAAGGAAGATGTTCATGTCTCCTGTTTCTAAAAGGATTCTGTCAGTTCCAAGCCATCTTTAGCCATCGCTGCCACCCCCTCAAACCTCCTAGGGCTGTGGGGGAGGGGTTTAATGAGCTAATTCGTGGAGAACATTAGCCACGGTGCACGCACATAATCAGCATTCAATAAATGTTAGCTATTATTATTACTGCCTTTTTTTTTTCCGCAGCGCTCTCAGTAGGGAAAATGGGTCCCCATCCCCCACTCCACTCCTGATCTTGCATATCTTGGCCAGCAGCCAAGGGAGAAAGTGACTGCCCCATTTTATAGCTGGACAGAGAAAAGTCTGGTGGGACAGAGGGTATCATCTTCACTTTCCATGCCTCAGAGACAGGCCTGAGGTTTGAGGTTGTAAGGTCTCACCCTCTCTACGACCCAAAGTTCAGTAGCCTTTGTGTGTGCACACGCTCTTCCGGGCTGAGTCCTACTGCCTGCATCCTTGGAGTCTTGGGGGCCTGAAACTCCCCAGACTACTCCCTGCCTGTTCACCAAGGCCAGGCTGGTTGCTGCCACACAATTTCAACCAATCTCACACTTCAGGTGGAGCTTGCCTAATCAGGGAAGACAGGAAGCTGGAGCGGGTGCAATCAAATTAACAATGCCATGGCCTAGCTCTTTAAGAACGGGGGGGGGGGGGGGGGGGGGGGGGGGGGGGGGGACAAAGCAGGCACCAACCAGAAGGTACCCCCCTTCCAAGCTGTCCCAGGGGAAGCTTACAGAGCTGGGCTTCCACTGAGGCTGAGCTGAGTGGCTGAGCGGAAACTGCTCCCACCTCCCAGTGTGCCAACGATGCCCCTTTGTGGTGGCTTATCTCACACTGCCAAGCAGGTCCTGCTCTTGTTGGGGAGCTTGTTAACATGGAGGGAAACAGGAGCTTTGCAGGGAGGAAGGACACACTGGGTTTGAGGGGAAGGAGGTTCCCCCCACCCCACCCAACCTCTCAGACTGCTTATAATCCTTTCAAAAACAAAAGGCTCTGAGAGCCTCAGAGAGAGGAAGAGAAGGAGGACACTTTCTTCCCTGACAGGTTGGGTGTACAGAGCTCAGAGCTCTGCTCCAGGGCACCTGCTGTCTCTGAGAGCTGTCCACCAGAGGGCAAAGAAGAGGCCTTCCAGAAACCCATTTCATCTCCTGGAGACATTTTTTTTTTTCACCAGAAAGACCTGGGAGATTTCAGTTGCGCTCTCAGAAAGACTTCCTCCAAAAGCCAAGGCGCTCCCTTGGTGGTGGTAAATACTGACTTCGTTATCTCGCTTCTAATTTTGGTGGCTTTGAGGACTGAGGCAAGAGAAGGACCAAAAATCCGGCCCCATGATACTATACTCTGGCCATGTAAAGATCACCAGGCTGAGGATGTTCCCGCTCAGACCCGTTAAGTTATATAACCTCTAAGGGCAGCGTCTGCACCATAAGTTTATTTTACTTTGAGGGATTTGTTCTTGCTAAGACAGGGTCTCATGGCCTCAAAATCACCATATAGCTAGAGGCAACCCTTCATTTCTGATCTTCCTGCCTCGTGGGCCACTTTGTTCAGTTTATGCGGTGCTGGGGATTAAACCCAGGGCTTCACACATTACCATGTGTGACGCTGAGCTGACTGAGCTGCATGCCCCATGATGAGTTAGTTATTAAGCCTCATAATAATCCTCCAGTGTCAACAGGTATGAAAACTTCCTGGACCATCCCTAAAACACCATCTAGGAGAGCATCTTTGGTCCTCAGTTTCCAAGCCAATCCTTTTTCCCCAAGTCAGCCTTCACCACAGCCCTGGCATATTAGTGCCAGGTACCAGGTACCTATTTTGCCTCTTCCTAACCTCTGCCCCATCCTGTTCCTCTGTCCAATGCCACAGGGCCAGTAAGTTCCCAAATGCCCTGAGCCAGACTCTGACTGGCTATGTGACCATAGCCCATTTACTTCTCCAAACCTCAGTTTCCCTATCTGTGAGAATCCAATTTCTTCATTCCCAGTACCTGGTGCATAGTAAGCCCTCAGTCAAGTCAAGTTTTCTCTGTGACTGACACCCAAGAGCCTCACTGTCGGCCACTCAGACTTCGACAAGCGTTCTTTGTCATCGGTGTCTTCCCGTTCTTCCCGCAGGGCAGCGCTTCTCCATTGGGGATTCCTAACTGAAGCTCCTTCCCTAGTGGCTTGAGGACTGTCAGAAAAGGCAGCTGAGCTCCAGTCACCATAGAGGGGAGGGAGCGAGCCAAATACAGAAGGAGCCTGTGGCATAGTCCCTACTCCTGCCCCAGGCCCAGCCCATAAGGACTGGCCTCTGCCCCCTACATACCCCATCCACCTCCTGTTTTCTGACTTCTTCTGGACTCCTCCCAAAAGTCATCCAGGGGTGTGTTGGGGTGCAACCAGGAAGAAGTCTGGGCTAACACTAAAGGAAACAGCATAGTGAAGTGTCAAGAGGCTTGATGCCCTCCTTGCAGATCACCATAGTGTGACTTCAAGCAGATGGCTTAACCTCTCTGAGCTTCCATATTGGTGGTGGTGGTGGTGGTGGTGGTGGTGGTGGTGGTGGTGGTGGTGGTGGTGGTGGTGGTGTGTGTGTGTGTGTGTGTTTTAGAGAGAGAGAGAGAGAGAGAGAGAGAGAGAGAGAGAGAGAGAGAGAGAGAGAGAGAACGCCTAATCTAGCTTCCTTTGAAGCAAGGAATGAGGTGCTTTTCAAAAACAATGCAGTTTTCTGCAAATTTAAGGAATACACCCGTCCTTGCTTAGGAACTGAGATCTGGGAAGGGGAATGGGAGCTGGAAAATGACGTAGGAGCCAAGCCAGCCAAGTTTAGTCTGTAGTGTAATGTCTTAGAATTCAGGAGCCTACATCACAGCACTTGGGAGGCAGAAACAGGTGGCTCTCTGTGAGTCTGAGAGCAGCCTGATCTATATAGTGAGTTCAGGACAGACAGAGAGACTAGAAGAGAGCTCCTGTTCAAAAAAAAAAAATCTACCTCTAAAGCTGAGAGTGGTGGCAAAACACGTGGGTGCTGAGCTGAGCGGCCGTCTCGTGGTGTTTTAAAAAATCTATCGGCCTCTCACATCAAATTAAAATGTAAATAGCAGCTGATCCAGGCAGGACCTCAGGGGCGACAGGAGCCAGCCTGAGAGTAATTTCACAGACGGAACCGGTAACATCGGATTCTGACAACTGTCCTGTTTTTGAAATTGATTTCCTCTCTCCTGGGCTGGCAGCCCCAGAGGGCCCTGGATCTCAGGAAGGATGACTGCTCTCTCTGCAATCAGTGCCCCTCTATTCTAGGTCCCTCTCTGCTGTCTGCTGCACCTGCCTGTAAGGCCCCATGGGACCAGGAGGAGGAGGAGAGCGTTTGGGTCTAACTGGCAGTGGTTGGAGTTTCATGTCCCATCAAGGCTGCCTGGGAGTCACAGAGGACCACAGAACTTCCTTTTCATAGATATGTGCCACGTTGGGGCCCTCAGAGACTTCTTCCCAGGAGTCTCCCTGTCAGACCAAGGAGAGTGCGTGAGGAAGAGTATGTCCAGTTGGGGAGCCTTGCAGGGGAAGTGTCTGTGTGTGATAGACATGGACTCAGGGAAGGACCTGGAATCTACCAGGATGCTACTGTGCCATCTACCACCATATGTCCCATGTTGGACACTCCAGTGTCACTTAATGGCACGGGGATGGAAAGCTTTAAGTGATGGGCCCGCTGCTCACAAGTCTCTCAGGGTCACCTCCCACCTAAAAGGAACCAGACAATCCACGGCTGTCATTAGCATATCCAACCAGGACTCTGTCCTGTGCTTACTCATTCCCGCTTCTGTCTGGGTTCCTAAAACTCGAGTTCCTCCCTTGCTCCCCAGGGTTGTATCCTGAGGCTGCACCAGCAAGCACACAGAGGCCACATGTTAGTGACAACCCAATCCTACTTCTGAAAAATAGAGACTGCACACTAGGAGGGCAGGTGATGACAAGGAGATGGTGTGAGACAGTCAGCTCTGTCACTACAGCTCAGGCTGAATAGCTCCTACTGGAAGCCTCAGGTTCCTGTCTGAAGAATGGGACTAATGAGACTTGTTTCCTGTGGTTGGCATCAGGAGAGCTGAGTGAAAATGAAGCAGTTGCTTATGGCATCCAGAGGTGACAAGGAAGCCACGGAGCTAGTGAGGTAGCAAGAAGGGACTGGGCCTCGCTGCAGGGGACAATAGCTAAGAGTCCCTCTGAGGAGGTCACTCATGGAAGTCACACAGAATATGCTGCCACATGGCATGCTTGCCACTACAGAGGACCATAGGAGGGTGTGTGTGTACATGTGTATATGTGTGTGTGTGTGCTTGTGTGTGTGCATGTGTGCGCGTGGGGGGGGGGTGTAGGCAGTGTATACAGAAGTGTCAACTCATGGTTCCCTCAAATAAACAATCACACCAGGGCCTTGGCATATGGGGGTGGGGGAAACTCCACTGGCTTACATGTGATGACACCATGTGAGTGTACAGGGATACAAGAAAGACTGCTTGTGGTTGCCTGTTGAGATATGTTTTGGAGTCCCTTCCCCCTCCCTCTCTCTCTCCCTCCCTTCCTCCCAGCATCCTACTTTCTCTCCCTCCCTTCTCCTCCTCTTCCTTCCTTCTACCTCGTCCTCTACCTTCTCCACATCCTCCTCCTCCTTCACGGCCCTCACTATACTATTCAAACTGTCTCAAACAATCCTCCTGCCTCAGCACCCTAATAGCTGAGACTATAGATATGTCCCTCTGTGCTCAGCTTTCCCACTCTTTTCAGGGGCTCCTGCTAGTGGGGTGACCTTGGGGCAAGTGGCTTCCCTAGAGAGTCTAAGTGTCCCCCCTTGTAGAGCATTTCAAGTTGTAATCCTACCATTCATTTAACTCAGTATCAACATACATTATCAATATAAAAATGTGAGTGAGCTATTTTACGTCTCTCTTCTCCTTACCTTTCTGGAATCTGCTGTCTGTTTTACATTTATAGTGCCTCTCCATCAGCCCCGCCATGTTTCAGGTGTGCAGCAATGCGTGCAGCTGATGGATACAGTGCAGTGGAGTGGGTCTTTATCTGGGCACTACGATTCTGTGGCACCATCTACCAGAAGCATTTTAAGCCAGAAGTTCTGTGCGTGTGGGCCTAGCTAATGCTTCCCTTAGAGCTAGAGCAGGAGAGGGGTGACTTGTGGGTGGAAACAAAGCCCCATGGGGCAGGTACTGTATGAGACCTGTATGTTTATTATGCCTCCAAAGCTGCTCCATGGGACACAAAGACGCTAACTTTAATGTGTTGGATTTAATGTGTTTAATTTGCTTAACTACAAAGCTGGTAGTAACAAGACTAGAGCCCAGATCTCCTGGTCCCCAAATTCTTCAAGTTCCCCTCTTCTTCATCTTCAATGGCTTCCTTGAGCTAACAAGTAAGAAGCACTGTAGGGTGTGGTGCCTGGCACTTGTTACTGTAAAAAAACATCCAGCCAACTGGAGGATGGGCAGCCAGCCCCAGATGTGGTTGCTATGCAGGGCTGAGGAGCTAAAGGTCTCTGGAGACCCTGCTGTCTCTGATTATCCACAAGTCTGTCTCTGGGTAAGCCTGATTGGAAAGACAAGTGCCCTGAAGCGAATGCACAGGTTGTACCCTACTCAAAGGTGCGGTGGAATCTGACTCGGGGGTCTGTGCACCACTTGGCAAGCTGCAGGCCCTGGCATGTAGTTGTGTCTGGATAGAAGCTGTCTTGACACAGGGTATTGGAGGCCCATGTGGAAGGCGCAGCCTAGATGAACAAGCTTCTCACCATGGCTCAGAGCTGGGAAGTTTTCCCCAGGACTCTTTCTCCCTGTCCCCGTCCCCTTCCAGACTTTGACCTGTGCAAAGGCTGAAGCTGCCCCCATCCTCCTTTTTGTACACACACACACACAGAGAGAGAGAGAGAGAGAGAGAGAGAGAGAGAGAGAGAGAGAGAGAGAGAGAGTCATGAACAAGATCACCTCTCCCCCAACCTCCTTAGTCCCTAGACCCACCCAGGGGTTTAGATTCAGGCCTTGCTCATTCCCTGCGGGTATTACAGAAGCAGCTGCATCTCCCCCACCCTTGAGTTCCCACCCTCCCGTAAAACATGGAGGCATCTGCAGTGCAAGGCTCGGCTTGTCGATGTAAAATCTCACTCTATATTCCACCCAGGTTTATACGAGTGAATTATGCAAATCTTTGATGGAAAAATATTCCTGCACACATCCTTGAGAGTGTAAAACCTTAGTCAATAATTCATACTTGGATGTCTCTGACTGCAGGCTTTTTCTTCATTATAACTTACACCTCGTTATTTGTCTTTCGCATTTTATTGTATATTCTGGTGTAATGCCGTGCATTATAAAGTTTATCTGCTTCATTATTTGATGAGCCGGGACTAGAGGAATGTGTTAAGACATTGGTACAGGGGCCTGGGGCTAAGGCTGCCCCTAGCCCCACCCTGCATCAGAGCTACACATGGAGGCCTCAGAGGGGATGGCTGGCTGTGAGGTGTGATCTCGGGGAGCCTGGGGGAGCAGATGCTGTCCTCCACTTGTTCAAATCATGCCTTCACCCTCCGTTGGTACCTAAGATTGCACCCCTAAAGGTTTCTTTGGTCATAAAAGCCAGCTGTCCCTGGAGAGTGGATTGGGAAGATAAGTGTCTGGGCTAGCCCTTAAAACTGGAAGTGGGTAGGGCTGGAGAGTGACTCGGTTGGTAAAAGTACTTGCTGCACAAGCAAGAGAGCCTGAGTTTGATCCCCTTTTGGGTTTTTACCCACGTAAAAAGCCGAGCGTGTTGACATCCCTGTAATCCCAGCACTGGGGAAACAGAGACAGTAGGATCCCTAGAATTAGCTGGCTAGACTAGTGGGCCAAATCAATGAGCTCCGAGTTCAATAACTGATAGCAATCTGTGGCTTCTTCCTGGGCTCTTGGGAGCACGTGCACGCACACCACACCACACCACACCACACCACACCACACCACACATCTACTCAAGCACAAGAAAATAAGACAAGTGTTCCAGGAGAACACTGGAGGGAGCTGAGGAGTAAGAGGAGGTGCTGGAAATGGGCAGGCTTGGTGCCAGTGGACCAAGTTTTGAACCATGAGAAGACAGGGTCTTTCTCACGCACCATCACACCAACAAGCCAGTGATGGTCAATGGCGTGCTACTCTCTGATCTGCAGAACCCACTGTGAGCAGACTCCATAGCCTAGGTCTTAGAGAATGCTCCTGGCAAGTGTGGAATGTGTTCTCATACATGCCTAGAGACACTCCTCAGATGCCTTCCCTGTTCCTGTTGGCCACAATTAGATCTATCTTCCCAGTCCCCACATTTGGGAGGTCAGGAATGTGATACCCAAGACCTGGCACAGTGCTTCATGATGGTGTGGCAGCCCAGCACACATTGCTCTGAATTGCAGAGGGCATGGACCAAGATTCAGAGATTCTACCCATCCTCCCTCCCTGTTTCTGGTCAAAACACGTAAGTTCATAGGAGACCCAGCTCTTGGTAAGGCGCCTTGCCAGACGAGTGGGAAGGGCCTCTTAGGAACCAGCCAGGGCCTTAGCTCCGCCTTGGTGAAACCATAGGATCAGCAGGTGGGGCAGGGTGGGTGGACCCTCCTCTTGCTGCTAGAAGGCCTTTCATCATGTCCCTACCAGTCATCCTATGGAACAAATAAGAGATAAACACACCTCGGCCTCTCTGACAGCAGAGACCCTGGCCTCAGGGCATGAATCTGAACCTGGGGTCCACAGAAGCCCCAGACATCTACAGAGATGATTCCATGGCTCCAGATGTTTGAGTGTGGAGAAATCACATCTTTTTGATGTTAGCCTCTTACTGATATTCAGTGAATATAAGCCACAAACCACAGCAGTAATGGTGTGTCTGTGCATGGGTGTGAGACTGTCACCCACAGAAATGCACAGGTATTTACGTGTCATGTTGTATTTACTGTAGACCTCTCAAAATAGCATGTGTGCTCATCACCGATACAAAAGCATGGTAATACAGGACGGTAACTATAAGGCCTACCACCTGATCTCATCTCATAAAGAGTAAGAGCAGAACATGCCGGTGTGTGATAAACAATACCCAAAGTTTGCTTGTTAGTGCTTTTAATATTTGCATAACCATATTTCAATATAACTGGTTCTCTTTGTAACTATGTTGTGCATGTAAAAAAACAAAAAAATCTGGTGTCACTAGAAGGGTCCTGAAAATGTAAGGGGAAGAGGAAGAAAGGAAACCAAGGGGCATGGATACCAAGGGGCACCAGGAACAGGCAAACAGGGTGCCCCTTCCTGGGAGGAAGCCCTTTAAGGCCAGGAAGCAAAGGGCAGAGCTTTGAGGAGAGAGAGACATCCAGGGTAGCCAGGGATGGACAGAGCAAGGGGCGAAACTTCTGCTACAAGAGTACCTCCTGCCTCCCTGGGCTGGTCTTGGGATATTCAGAGCCCCTTGTCTTCTCTTCCCCAGTCCCAGCTATGATCACATCCCACCCCAACACCACAATTGCCATCAAGGGCCACGCCAAGGAGCTGAACTGCACTGCACGTGGCGAGCGGCCCATCATAATCCGCTGGGAGAAGGGGGACACAGTCATTGATCCCGACCGTGTCATGCGCTATGCCATCGCTACCAAGGATAATGGCGATGAGGTGGTCTCCACGCTTAAGGTGGGTTCCCAGTCCCAAGCCTAGGGGCACCTTCCATCTCTATCCAAGGGAGGTAAATAGGAGGCTGGGAGCCCTTCCTTGTCCCTCACAAGGTACCTACCATCCCCACACCCAGAAATTCCTGCATCAGAACCTCAACCTGTCTCCTTTCTGATGACCACGGCTATCATTTTGTGGGTTCCCGGTCTCCTCCATGACCCTTCCTCCCTGATTGAGTTCTCTATGTGCCCATCTCAATCCTTCTGCAAAGAGACGTCTTAGATAGAACCCCTCAGAATCTCCCTCCCAGTCCCCCTACAGTGTCCCCCTCTAAAACAGTCTCCCTGTTTCCCCCTTTCCTGTTCCTGCTGGTCATGTCTCAGCTCAAGCCAGCTGACCGTGGGGACTCCGTGTTCTTCAGCTGCCATGCTATCAACTCATATGGAGAGGACCGGGGTTTGATCCAGCTCACTGTGCAAGGTACATTTACCTGCCAACACGCCCTTTCACCTTCTCTAGGGCCCAGAGGCCCACAGCTAAGCTGCCCGCTACTATCTCACCTTTGTTCCTCTTCTGTCACTGCCTAGAACCCCCTGACCCCCCAGAACTGGAGATCAGGGAAGTGAAGGCCAGGAGCATGAACCTACGCTGGACTCAGAGATTTGATGGAAACAGCATCATCACTGGCTTTGATATTGAATATAAGAATAAATCAGGTAGGTACTGGGACAGATGGTGAGGGTTTGCCTACTGTGGCCCCTTGTGGTATACACAGCCTGCCTGTGCCTCTTTGAAGAAACAACACCCACCTAATGCAGAATCACCACCACCCTCACATGTACACTCATTGACTCCTCCCAGGGGACAATGGCTAGCTTAGGAAGCTAGGAGACAGATTGAGATATACTGATGGCAGGAAAGGATCAGTCCGTTGGAGCATGGCTCTCACTCATGGTCTAATTTACAGGTGCTGAGTGTCGAGTGCTCTGTGGGGATGTCATGGGTTTGCAGGGTCGCCTGGATGGTCTTGGTTTGGGATGGCAAGTGTGTTGGATCTCAGTAAGATTGGGTCACTAAGTGCCTACTCCCAGAGCCCTTCCAGAGCCTTCCTCTACCACCCCAGAGCCTCTGTTATCTGCACTGTGATATGCTCCAGTCTACCTACAGACAGATACCTAGGGATCACATTGAATGCAAAGAAGAGGTACAGCTGCCAAGGATCATCAGGAAAGGCACCACCCAGTCCCTTGTGGACACCTCACTAAGCTAGGTCTAGAAGAGTAACCGATAGAACACACTACCTGCAGAGAAAAAAAGCTTGGAGCCAGGCAAGGCTCAACCCAGGCTTCAGAGACCCAATCCATGGGCACCACACTATGGCTGCAGGTGTTCTTTGGAGCAGGGACAGGAGGACGGCTTCCAAGCTGAGCTTCTGCTCTGTAGAACCACTATGTCTGAGCTCCCAAGAGGCCTGAACAGCACAGCCCCCGAAAGGAGGGACACATGCTAAAAAATTGGCATCTGATAGCAGAGCAAAGAGATACTTGAAGCCCTACAGATGGTGACAGCAGAGACAGAGGTGCAAGAAGGATGAGTGTGTCTGACTCACACCCAGGCCTCTCAAGAAACTGAGCACCAGCCTCCCAGAGGCACATGTCACCTTTGTGGGGTGATGCCCAGTCAGTGGGTAGCGGGTGGCTGGAAGATCTTGGCTCCCTGCTCCTATGTTCTTTGTAACTGCTGCTCTGCTAACTGTACTGCTGCCTATTCCCTAACTTGCCCCTTCTACAGACAAACCTCTTTAATGTATGGAAAACCTTCCTAGGGCACTGCTCAGCTCAGACGATGAGCAACACTCACTGAGAGCATCGCCCATCTGGGAGGAGACGTAGAAGAGAAGCAGCCAGGGAAGATGTTATTCTTAAACATGTCCATATCTCATCTCCCTATCCCATCCTCCTCTGGCTCCTACTGAGTAAAGTACTGTGAGGAGTAGCCTGGACTGGGGCAGGAAGGCTGGAGTAAAGCTTCACGGCCCTCCCACAAGCTTCACACACTTAGAGATCCAGAGGCCTCCTCCAGAAGAGCCCACCCAATCAAGCATCTGGCATATCTTGGCACACTGGTGCAAAGACGCCATGAGAACTTCAGCTTGCTGTCACTGAGACAGACAAAGGATGCGAGCATGGCGCAGTTTCCCGGTCTATAAAGTAGGTGCAGATTGAGGAATGTCTAATGGAGAAAGGTTGTGGAGAATTCTAGAAGCAGCTGGCATAATGTAATCCTCCTCTTCCAATAGCTCAAATACCTCATGTGGCAGTTTAGAGCCCTATGGGACTTACAGGCTGAAATTTATGTCTGTCAGTCAGCCACATGGACCGCGTGCCGATCTTCCCACTGCCCCCAGAATCATGCAAAAGTCATGTAGTAGAAAAAGAGAATGAATTAGGAAGCAGAATGTTGCCCTTGGAGAGAGAACATAAATGGCACACATGCGCGTGCGCACACATGCCCACACACACACACACACACACACACACACACACACACTTTCAGAACCATTACACAGCACTATCCAATCAAATGCAATTCACTGCTAACTGTATTACATGAGGATAGAGGACCGTATCCAAGGGAACAGAAGAATGACTCAAAGGAAGAAGGAAGTGGCCATGTGTGTGTACGTGCGTGCGCACGCGCGCTCGTGTGTGTGTGTGTGTGTGTGTGTAAATGTAAATGTGTGTGCGTGCATGTGTGCATGTGCGTGTGTGTGTGTGTGTGTGTGTGTGCGTGCACGCGCACTATCTAAGCTCATCTCTTTATATCTATGGAAATAGGAAGATGAGAGTCATTCCTAAAACTGCAGACTTGGAGTGACCAAATATCAGAATTGTGCAGCCTTTAGCAAGTATTTTTAAGCATCTTTGAACATCTCAATTTTTCTTAGAAGGTAGGGTGATTTTTTTTTGAGTCAAGATCTTGCCCTAAAGCCAGGTTGGCCTAGAACTCTCTGTATAGCTCAGGCTACCCTCAAACTTGCTATTCTCCTGCCTCAGCCTCCCAAATGCTAAGATTGTGTGTGTGCAACACCATAAACAGAATTCTTGCTTTTGTTTCATTTTGTGGGGTTGGAGACAGAGCAGCCAAGACCTCTTGAATACTAAGCAAGTTCACAAGCCAAGCCTTATCACTAATGCTTTGCAAAGTGGAGATGGGAACCCTTCACTCTCAGAGAAGGATGAACAGAACATGAAGCCTTCCATGGCTCTCTTTTTGTGTCTCTGTTCCCCTCCTTTCTGCCTCCTGCCCCAGACTACACCCAAGCTGGGTGTCGGCCATCTGCTCATGAGGCCTTGCACCTTGGCCAGGTTTTCTGCCACGTTGCTCATCATGCTAGTTTTCCAAGGGAAATTACTAAGCCTGCCCTTTTCTAAGCCGCCATGTGCATGCTGTCTTTTCCCGGCCCCAGGCAGTAGAGTAATAATACATGAATCTGAATGATAAATAGCACCGTCCACACAAATCTATCAGATGGTGCTGCGTGCACTGAAAAATGCAGATGCCACATTTGCCTCTGCTCACCAAGCACAGAACAGGGATGGGCTTGTCTGCCTGAGAGTAACCCTCAAAGCCCAGAACACTGTCTTGGGGGCCAGCCAACTTGGGGACTGTGCTGGTCCCATGGCAAAAGCCAACATGGTTTAGTGTGTTGTTCTGTGGGAACTGGGGTGTGGCTGGTTACTGAGATGTTGCCAGTTGCTGCTGTGACCCCAAGAATCTCTGTGCCACTAAGAGAGTGCCATGCAGGAGATGTGCTTCAGAACTGGGATGCAAGAAGGAAATCAGGCATAGAGACTGGATTCACACTCTCCCTGAGGCAGCTCTTCTTCCCCTGGACCCTCTGCAGTGAAGTGGCTCCTAAAATGACCAAACCCCAGGCTCCTTTCAGAAAGCAGCCTTTCTGAGTGATAGGCACAACCATCTCCCCAGCCACTTCTTTACTTTTTAAGAATATTCTGCATCATAAACCCTTTGATGAAGAAAGGACGAGGGAGCCCTTAATGAAATATGTTAATCTGGGCAAGGCAGACACATATGAAAGGGAATATTAAAGAGACAATATTCACCAAATCCAGTGCAATGCTCCTAGAGAGCAGAAAAGAGAACAGAAGAGAACAGGCCCCTGAATTCAACTGTTCAGCAATCAGAGAGATGGCCATGATCAAGTCTAGAAGCTCGGGAGAGCCCTCCAAACATGACTCGGATGCATTCGCCATGAAGGCTCTCCAGGAGAGAGATGCATTAAAAAATGATTTTGGAGTGAGGTGGGTGTGGTCCACACCTTTAATCCCTATAATTCCAGCATTCAGGAAGCAGAGGCAGGCAGATCTCTGTGAGTTTGAGGATCTTCAGAATAAACAGGAAAGCCAAGGCTACAAAAAGAAACTCTGTCTTGAACCGCCCCCCTCAAAAAAAGGGGGGGGGATGGAGGTGGGGACACAAGGTCAAATCTACCTACAAACCAGTGACAAGAGAACAGGAAGAGCTACTATCTATGACAGCCCATCTCCTTCATTCCCATGACTGGCAGATGAGGAAGGCAGGGGAAGGACAGACAAAACTCAGAGGGACTCCAAACTCAAAGTAAAAATCCAAAAAGGTAGCTCTGATCTAAGAGCCAGTGTCAGGTTTTGAGAAGTCAGTACTTGAGATGTGGGGGTAAAGACCAAAGCCTTAGACATGACTCCTGTCTGTCTTCAAAGGTCTGGGCACCTTATTGGGCAATGCTCCTAGAACAGCAAGCTCTGAAATACGATGCTGTGAAATGGCTACGATGAAGGCTCTACCCAAGGCTGGGGAGACGGACATGAGCAAGGCTACAGGGGCTTGGTCCTGCTGTAAAACTTCCTCTTTACCCAGTAGCAAGGGAAAGAGATTGAAGAATCTCATGGGAGGAGATGGCAGGATCCGAGTTGCGCTTTGAAAGGGGCCTAAAAGTACAGTGCATACCCTTGAGAGGGGCTCAGCTATATATGCAGAAGGAATGGCTGCTGGGGAGGTCCAGAACAACTAGAAGGGGGAGGGGTAGCAGACACACAATTAGCTGGAGAGAAGGCTGGGAGAGAAAACTGAGAGGTGACAGTGATGATTTGGCCCAGGTTAGGGATATCAGTGGAAAAAGCCCTTATATAGTCAAGAGCGCATGGGGCATAAAAGCTATCAGACTCCATAGTAAAGAAGAGGGGGGCGGGGAGAAGTCCAGAAGAATGCCTAAGAAGCCCTGTATGAGAGGTGTGTGCTGTGTAAGGAGGGCATAGGTTGGAGCCTGGAAGCAAGTGTCCACTGGGGACAGGCTCAGGGGGCTGCAGCTGAAGAGAGGCAGCAGAACAGGCCCAGGAGAGAAGCAGAATTCAAGAGCTTTCTCAGAAAGCCTGGAGAGGAGCGCTTAGAGAAAGGAGGAAGGGGAGAATGATGTGTGCAGAGCCCACTGACAGGCCAAGTGGGTGATGGAACTTGCTGCTGCAGAGGCCCTTGTGTAGTGGAGATACAGCACCGACATCAGAGGGAGGCAGGACGAGTCAACGATGCATAGTTAAGTCGTCCACCGCTGCCCCTGGAACCACACAGGTGCCTGGTGGATGTCAGTACATCTTTGTGGCCCCTGTTTTCAGACACATCCCACGCGGCTCTTCCCTTTGCCTGCGCTCATCAAAAATGAATGCACTGACTTCTGATCACTCTCCCGCTCCCATAAACACAGGCAAACCCAATGTGATTTGTGAGCTGGCACCAGCTCCCGGGACCCGGCATACAGAGCCATGAGCACCTGCCTCCACATGGCTAGTCTGTTCAATCCCAAATCAAAAGGGTGTCCGTGGCAGGTAGGAGCCTGCTATTTGCAATTCTGGCTTCACCTGTCAGCCACAGAGTGACTCTCTGGGTGGCTGGGGTGTTTTTTAAAGACAAGAAGAAAATAATGTGTTTCTGAGCATCCATAGCCTGCCATGTTTTTAGTTTGGCTCCAGCAACTGATGAATTAAATGCAAAACTACAGGCTGGAATTGGGCCAATGCCCTTCACAGATGCTAAGCCTGTGCAGCTGAGCGCTGTGTTTTTAAAGGAATCAAGACCTCATTTAACCAGAAATGAAGTGGTAGGATTCTGATGTGTTCAGGCTGCATACATACATGTATGTAATGTATGTATGTATGTATGCATGTATATATGTACTTTGGACTGTCAAGCTGGCTCAGTGAGTAGACTCACATGGTAGAGAAAACTGATTCCTGCAAGTTGTCCTCTAACTTCCATATGCACTGATTCCCTGTATTGTGTGCACACAGGTATGTACTCACATGCACACACATGCAGAGGTTCACACATTGATTTTATTAAATGCAACAGAGAGTTTTATGTATCTTCTGAGAGAGAGCTCGCTCAGTCGCAAACATGGGAACAAGAGTTCAGTCCCCAGACACCATGGTAAAATGTCAACCATGGTGGCATGCACTTGCAACCCAGCATTAGGGGAGGCAGCAATAAGAGAATCCCCGGGGCTTGCAAGCAAGACAGTCTAACCTAATAGTGAGTTCTAGGTTTAGTGAGAGCCCGTCTCAAAAAATATATAGAGAAGGTAACTGGGGAACACTGAGACTGTCCTCCAGTCTCCACACCTATGCTAACACTCTTGGGTGCACATAGGCATACATGCTAACACACTTGGGTGCACGTAGTCGTACATACACACATTAAAACTATCCTCTTAGGGGTGGAGAGATGGCTCAGTGGTTAGGAGCACTGACTGTTCTTCCAAAGGTCTTGAGTTCAATTCTCAGCAACTATATGGTGTCTCACAACCATCTGTAAAGGAATCTGCTGCCCTCTTCTGGTGTGTCTGAAAACAGCTGCAGTGTACTCATATACATAAAATAAATAAATCTTTAAAAAACAAACAAACAAACAACTATCCTCCTAAAATCTGTCTACAACTATAGCCCCTCTCCTGCCTTCAGAATTAAACTGTAGAAATGCGGCTTAATCTTTTCCACTGAGACTTTTTCAGAACACTGTATGGCACAGTGGATTTCCAAGCACAGACTTTTAGTATGAGCAGGGGTATCTGAACATGCCTAGAGAACACTTTTAAGCCCCATTGTCAGCTTGTTTCCTTGGTCTTTGCCATTTTCCCTCCCCCAAAGTGCTAAAGTGGGGGGAGCGCCTGATCAAGCACTCTGGGTTGGGAAGGTCCTGGCTCAATCATCATTGTGACGGCAGCCCCTCTTCATCTTGTTCTAGAGTCCCCTGGTGGGGACAGCAAGCATGGGTGAATGGCTGCATTCCTCTGGAGATGCATAATGTTTACAGCCACAGGATTCCTGAGATGCATTTATCTGGCTTTTTCCATGTTCTACAATTTTGCTAAACATTATCCCTGGAACAGACTGCTGGCCTCCTTGCATGAATTGAATTGTGAACACATTAATCCTTTTGTTGGTCCCTCATTCTGAAAATTCTGATATCTTATATTTTTGTAGCTGCTACAGGAAAGAGGGTGGGGTTGGGCTGTGCACTCTGGCACTTGGTCTGTCCCCTCTAGCCTCACACAGAACTCTCAGACCCTGTCTCGGGTTCACAAGGAAGGGAGATACAGAAGCAGAAAGCAGGAGGAAGGGGGAGGGGTCCTTACTTCCCCTTTCCCATGGGGACACTTGGTGAATGGGTATCTCACAATCAGAATGGTAAGTCTCAGATGTACCAACAGATGCAATAGGAAAGGCACTGTCCATCAGTCCCAGGGATACTGAGCAAATGATGACCTTAGTGGACATTAGAGAGCATCTTACCTAACCTCGTCTTCAGTCTAGCTCACAGACTGCCCAGAACAAAGGGAAGTCTGACTTCTCCAAAGCTGGAGCTTATTCAAAAGGATCCTTACAGTCCTTGTGAAATTATTAAGGCTTTGCCTCTCTCTCTGTGCTGTTGATGTAAGCTGGACTCCTCTGGCATGCAAGCATCTAAGATAGGTTGACACTTGAGGCTGGGGTGGGGACAGGCCCCAGGGTTTGCAAGGCTGTGTTTTGAGATGGTTGTCTCCTTTGCAGACTCCTGGGATTTTAAGCAGTCCACACGCAACATCTCCCCAACCATCAACCAGGCGAACATCGTGGACTTACACCCAGCATCCGTGTACAGCATCCGCATGTACTCCTTCAACAAGATTGGACGCAGCGAGCCGAGCAAGGAGCTTACCATCAGTACAGAAGAGGCTGGTGAGCACCTATCTTGTACCCCACCCCCACTGTCCACGGTCTTGGGACTCATGGACACCATCCTCCATCAACCCTGCTTATTCACAGCGGGCTTGCAGTTTGGAGAGAATAGAGAGAGATCCAGAAATGTATTTTATGAGTCATAGAGAGGCCAAAGTTTCTGAGGGATTGTTTTTGTTTTACTTGTTTTTCCCTCTTGGGTTGAAAGGGAGCTGTCCATGGTTCTGCCCTGCTTGCCTGGGCTCCAGCCTATGTGAAAAAGATGCAGGGCTCTGCAAGGCAAGGTGTCTGAGTCTTCCGGGCCAGTGACCTTTGTCACAATGGGGTGGGGGGAGTAGGAGGTGGAGTCAGGAGGGAACAAGCAGGTGCACACACCCTTGTATATGGGTGTATATTGGGCCAGAAGACAGCCTAAGGAGGTTCCTTAGGCACTTACTATCCATCCTTTTTTGAGACAAAGTCTCTCACTGGTCTAAAATCCACCAAGCAGACTAAGCTGACTGGCCAGAAAGCTCAAAGGATCTATCTGCTTCTGCCTGCCTGGGGTTGGAGCTGGAAGTGTTACCACTATACTTAGATATTTTTACACCGGTTCTGGGAATGAAACTCATGCTCTTGGAGTTACAAACCAAACACTTTACTGACTGAGCTGTAAGCTAGCCCCAGATTTTTAATAAAAAATTTAAACAAGATCTCTCTTGCTATACTTTCTTATGTGTTGTTATAAAACAAAATGATACAGAAACATTCCTAAGCCATAGGAGCACAATGCTAAGAATGATTATAAAGTTAAAACTACCAGGTTCCACTCTGATAAACAACAAGCAACTCTGTCATCTGTGTGTGGACTTCCCCTCCTCAGCAGTCCTTCAGGTTGACATGAGGACACAGGGTTGTTTCCTCTCCCAAGATGTGACTCAGTGTTGCTTCTTCTGTGTCCCCAGCTCCCGATGGGCCTCCCATGGATGTCACCTTGCAGCCAGTGACTTCACAGAGCATCCAGGTGACCTGGAAGGTAAGTGAGAAGCCATCCTGCCTGCCTCTCTTTTATCCACCTGTGAGTCTGGCAGGCTCACTAGTCTCTTCATAGGTACCCATGCCTGTTTTCTCATTAGGCACGGGTGCAGTCAAAGGGTGGGAGAAGAGGAAGGTAAAGGGAAGGTCCCTTCTCAACTTTGCTCCCTTGCATCCTGGCAATCTGGTGAAAGGACCACACCTGGCAAGGGATGAGATGAAGAACTTGCCAGTACCAATGTGGTTCTGCCCATTTACCTGCTCATCCTTAGATCCAATGTTACCACATTAGAGGGTAGGAAATTGGTTTGATTTTGTGCCCTAAAGCATCAGGGTAAAATCAGAGAGAGGGGTGTGTGTGTGTGTGTGTGTGTGTGTGTGTGTGTGTGTGTGTCCACACATGCGTGCAAATGCATACACACTCATGTGTCCCACAGCACATATGCAGAGGGCAGAGGGCAAAAACAACTTGTGGGAGTTAGTTATCTTCTACCACGTGGGTCTGTGTGATACAATTCAAACAATCAAACTTGGCAGAAAGTGCCTTTACCCACTGAGCCATCTCTCCAACCTAGGGTTGGCTTTGAAACACTGAAAAACACTAGCTGGTCTTCTAGACCTGGGAAAGTTTCAGAGAGAAGAGGTTAGTGACCAGTGTGTATAGTCATTGCAAGGACCTATGAACACAGACACCTGATGTCTTAGAGGAAACTCCACTGACGAGCCAAGAGATGAGCAGGACCAAGAGTTGGGGTGCTCCTGGGGAGCTGTAGCCCTGTTCCTGGTCCTTCCACATACATAGATGACCCAGTGACTCCATGACTTTCTGAAACTCTGCAGCATCCAGCCTCCAGGGCTCGATTCTACACAAACTCATCTGGCCCTCTCTATTCTTAAGGGTGACTGGAAAGGCACTTCCATTCACAGTCAGCTGAGGAGGCCAAGGATGTTGAGATTCGAGGTGACTTGCCTATAGTTGCTCAGATATAAGACAGAGACCAAGGCACATGGACTAGACTCCCAGACCTATCTCCCCACTACAGCATACTGAACAAACTTGGGGGTGGGGGGCTTCTTTGGACATGGCCTTGGTCCTCCAAGTGCATTCCAGTCTTGACATGGACCTTGGGGTGGCTTCATCTTCGTGGGTAATCAGTCTTCCGCGTGTGTGTGTGTGCATGCTCACACAGCAGGAATAGCCTAGTCGCTTCCTTGCTGAGAGGAACGGCCAGAAGATGTGTTCGTACCTGGTGCCTCATATTGTCTGCTTTTCTTGTCGCTGTGATAAAATACTTGACGTCAGCAAGTTAACGACAGAGGGTTGATTTGGGCTCACAGTTTGAGGGGTCAGTCCATCACGGTGGGGAAGGCACACAAGGTGGTGTACACAGTCAGCAAGCACACTTTCTTCTCTTCCTTCAGTAGGAACGTCCATGAAGGGAGCCGCTCACACTTAGGACGAATCGTCCCATCTCCATTAGCCTGATCAGAAATTCCTCACAGACACACCCCCTAGAAAACGCCCTCGAGATTCAGATCTGGGCCCCAGAGCTTTGCCCAGAAGCTAAAGATAAGGCTCAGTCCCCACCCCTATTCCTGTCGGCATCCCAATTCTGAACTCATCTCTTGAGACTACACAGAGGGAGCCCCGAGGTGGAGCCAGAGAACTGTGTAAAACACCACCAAGGCATTTGCTACAAAGTTCTGACCCAGAGCCGAGGTCGATAGAAATTTAGAATCAAATTTATTTCTCTAAAGTCTCATAATGAAAAATAAAATTGATTAGAAAGTTAGAACTTCAGAATGAGCCAGCAAGTCAATAAATTTGGGCACTGACTTCTCGTGGGGATTTTTTTTTCACACCGAGAACAGATTAATGAAAAATAAAGATTCACTTGAAAGATAAGTCACTCTGCTTTAAGACTCTCTGTGAGATGGATCACCCCTGCTTTATGACATAAATTTGCAATCAGCCCTATTGATTTCTTAATGCTTCAGAGAAATATTGTTAAGATTGATTTAAATCCCGAGTGTGCATGTTTGGGAGGGAGGGAGAGACGGAGGGAAGAAGATGTAGGGAGAAAGAAAAGGAAGAAGAGAGAAAAGTGAGTCACAGAGAGAAATAGAGAAGGCATGTCAAGATTTGTATAAAGTTGTGAAATATACATGTACATCAGGGGGCACTCAAGTGCTTGCCCAGGGCTTCTGCCAGCGTGTGTAGCTGTGGTCTTGTGTACAAGCATATCATGACATACATGGCCCTGGGTCATGTGCATAGGTATCTATTGTGGTAAAATAGCCCTGGGTTATATGCACAGAGATATAACTAGACAAAGATAGCCCCAGGTCAAGTATACAGGTGTATGCATGATGCAGACAACCCTCTGTGATAAATACAGGGCTAGATCATGGGATATGTAGCCCTGGCTGTGTAAGGCAGTATGGTACTGTATAACAATGTGACTGTGTACATGCAATAGCAGAGTGTATGTAGTGTGTAGGAATGAGTGTAATGTGCTCTTGAAAATGAGTGTGTGTTTCCAGTAGGTATCTAAGTGTGTACATTAGTGTGCACAAGCCCCAGCTGCACAGATCTTCCCACTTTCAGGCTAGTGTGCAGAATTGCCCAAGTGCAGAAAGAAGACAATTCAGGCAATAGCAAAAGTCAAGCCAATTAAACACACACACACACACACACACACACACACACACACACACACCTATTTAGTGAGTTCAAAACAATTACATTAAATTAAAAACTTAATTTTATTGAGTTAACAGTGATCTTAAAAATGCAATTAATTTAAAACATTCATTGAATTAAAAGAAACAGTGGGGCTATTTTACGAACTTAATTGTTTTTTTATCTCACTATTTTTTTAGTACAATAAAAGGTGGACTTTTAAATTAACTTCATTGTCTTCAAAACTCTGGTTCTAGCTGGTTTTATATGCACAGAAGTGGCTGTGCTATCTCAATTTAAAGTTGGGCAGGCCCTGTCCCTAAAGAAGCCAGTTTCTATTTGAGGATCTAACTGCATCTGGCCATGGGCAGGTGTGGGGATTAGGATGTTTGGAAGGATCTAAACATGTGCTCATAGTACTTCACAGACATCGATTACACAACCGGGGAGTGTCAGGGGAGAGTCATGTAAGATCCTGCCATATACCGCTGTTCGTGTGTCTATGTCTTCTCTCAAGACACCTGTGTATGCATATGATTACATGCAGCAGAGTTTATATTAGGACTCAAGCTTGGGGTGAGAATGTTTCCCAGCCTGGACTCATGCTGCTAGAATGTTCTCTGTTCTGTTCTTCTGGATCTCTGGGATTGGTCCTTCATTCCCACCAGTGCCTCTTGACATCTCAGACCTTTCATCTTTGGGCTGCCACAGGCTCCACCCTCACCATGCCTCCGCCCTCATCGTGCCCCACCCTCGTCACAGCCCCGCCCTCATCACAGCTCCACCTTCATCATGCCCCACCTTCATCACAGCCCCACGGTCCATGGCTCCACCCTCATCACCGCTCCACCCCTGGTCACTGTGTCTGGGGCAACACAGCCTATTCCGGGAGGATCTGAGTCAGGCAAAACTCAGGCAGTCTTTGTTTTGTTTTTTATCTTCGGGAGATTTGCTTACGGGCCATGTTTAAGAGGCTGTTCAGGAGGCTGTGGAGATGGCTCAGTGCTTGCTGGGAAAGCATGAAGACCTGAGCTCTGGCCCCCAAAGCCACATAAAAGCTTAGCACTCAAATGCATCAACAAGCCCAGTACAAGGGGGGAAGAGACTGATGGCTCTTGGGTTTAGCCAAAACAAAAGAAGCACAGAAGGACCAATGAGAGAGTCTATCTCAAAAATAAGGTAGAGGGTGATGGAGGAAGGTCTCCACATGCACACACACCCTCACATACACACATACATTGTGTATTCAGAGCACACTATGACAGACACTATTATAGACACATATACTGAAGAGTCAATACACCTCATCTTTGTGACATTAGGTTCTCCTGGGGCGGATGTTCAAACACATAAGTAAACTCTATAAAATGTCAGAAGCCAAGGAATAAAAATCAGAGGCTAGAATAACCCACTAATGGCTAAAGATTGTCTCATAAAGAAGGGGATCTCTCCTCAAGGACATGACAGAGGACAGGGACCATAGTAAGGACAGTCATGAGTCCGGTAAGAATAGCATGGAAGCCTATGTGAGAGGATGGGTCTATATCTGAGTATCAAGGTCACAAAGGGTCTTAATGTTCCAAGGGTTCAATCCAAGTGAAACAGGAGCTTTTCAGTGTCTGGTAACAGAGTAATGATGTGCCCTTGGCTCTAAGAACAAAGACATCTCAGAGTGTCACTGGGTCTTTTCCTCGGCCCTTCTTCCCCTGGTCCACAGGCACCAAAGAAGGAGCTGCAGAATGGAGTCATCCGGGGATACCAGATTGGCTACAGAGAGAACAGCCCCGGCAGCAATGGGCAGTACAGTATTGTGGAAATGAAAGCGACGGGGGACAGTGAAGTCTACACCCTGGATAACCTCAAGAAGTTCGCTCAGTATGGCGTGGTGGTCCAAGCCTTCAACCGGGCTGGCACAGGGCCCTCATCCAGTGAGATCAATGCCACCACCTTGGAGGATGGTGAGGGAAGCCACAAGGTTGGGAGCAGGGGGTCAGGTTCTGCCAGGCAGACCCAGGGTCTGGGCCTACATTGATCCTGTAGGCAACACGAGCTTTCTGAGTGTTCTCATTTGCTTTCTACTGCTGTGATAAAACATTGCCTAAAAGCATCTTGGGGGAGAGAGGGTCTGTCTCATCTTACACATCATCACTGAGGGAAGTCAAGGCAGGATCCCAGAGGCATCAACTAAAGCAGGGGCCATGGCTTTCTCTCTATGACTTACTCCATTGGCTTTCTTGTGAAACCCAGGACCACCTGTCCAAAGGTGGCACTGCCCACAGTCAACTGGCTTTTCTCATAGTGGTTACTAATCAAGAAAATGCTCTACCAACTTGCTTATGGGCCAAACTGATGGAGACAATTTCTCAGATGAAGTTCCCAGATGTCTCTAATTTATGTCAAATTAACAAAGCCTAACCAACACCCCCCCCATCTCCTCTTACCGACTGGCCTTGATCCCACTCAAGAAATATAGCCTCAGCCCATGTGACCGCTATCCCTCACTTGCTGATTGGTTCTCTGCCCCTTGGCCTGCCTGTAGGACATTAGCCTGTCTATCCACGTCTCCCCGTTCCTGTATCTCTCTCCTTCCTTCTGGTCCCCTTCCCCTCTCTGACCAAAATTTCCCCTCATTCTAAACTCAGTTTCTCCATTAAAAAGAAAACGTGGAAGAGCCAAGCTACCCTTGTTCTAGGCTGCAGTGTATCCCCATCTGTTTTTAGGGTGCAAGAAGAGACTATGGAGTTAAGAAATTCTAACCGCTGATTGGCAGAAGAATTTAGAACCTGGTTCTTAAAAACACTCTTCTGGCTGAGGTGGCAGGCATCTTTAGTACCAGCACTTGGGAGGCAGAGGCAGACAGACCTCTGTGAAATCAAAGCCATCCTGCTTTACACAGTGAGCTCCAGGTCAACTGAAGGCCTTGTCTCAAAATAAATAAATCTTAGCACCCTGATAACCGGAAAAGCCCCCACAGTCTGATAGTAAATGGAAGTGCCTTCTGGGATTGATGGCTGGGTCCAGGCTGATGGGCTTATATCCCTTGGGATTTGCTCCAGGCTTGGTAAGAGCTGACAGCTCTCAGGACTGTGTCAAGGGCAAGTGCAGCCCCCTCTCCAACACATGTGGAAGCCTCAAGGGAGAACAGGAACATGCCTCCTGTCCACACACACGAAAGATGACAGCAGAGGCCTGACCCTGCCTCTGTCTGCCTCTGCCTCTGCCTCTGCCTCTGCCTCTGCCTCTGCCTCTGCCTCTGCCTCTGCCTCTGCCTCTGCCTCTGCCTCTGCCGCCTCTGCCTCTGCCTCTGCCTCTGCCTCTGCCTCTGCCTCTGCCTCTGCCTCTGCCTCTGCCTCTGCCTCTGCCTCTGCCTCTGCCTCTGCCTCTGCCTCTGCCTCTGCCTCTCTGTCTCTGCCTCTGCCTCTCTGTCTCTGTCTCTCTCACACACACATACACACACACACACACACACACACACACACCTAAAAAGCAGAATAAAGGAGATGCAGAAGAATCTTCAAAGCTTCTTCCTACATTGCTTTCCTGATTAAAAGTGGGGGATAGCGTGAAACCTGTCTAGATCTTGAGTCTACTTCTCCCAGAAGAAGAGAGGTGTGATGTCCCTGTTCAAAAACCCAAGCATTCCAGCACTGGGGAGCCAGGCCCTGAGCTTCGGTGTGCCCTCTCGTCTTCCTCTCTGGAAGTGCAGTCCCCTCTGAGAGGGAGTCAGGCCTGAAATACCACAGAAGATTGTCCCCACTGTTCTGAACCTTGGCTAAAAGTGGGCACTGTCTGGAGTGCCCTGGTTTCAAATCCTGGTTTTTAGGATCTGTCCCCAGATTCTTCTCATTGTTCTAGGTCACAGCTGAGCTTTGGGATGGGGCAGACCCCAGATCTGAGTGGGGAAAGGGAGAGGAAAGCCTGGCAGAGAGCAGAGGGGTGCAGAGAGCCTGAAGGAGCACAGGCAGTCTGTCCTGGTCCCCAAGCTTATCCCTGACAACGGCCACAGGCCTCACTGGGCTGATGAATACCAGCTTGTCACCTTTCAGGCTGACGTATCAATAAAAGTAGTGTAAGCCTTTACTCAGGACTTCCATAGCAGTCCCTGGAAGCCTGACCGTGTTCACTGGACCCCAGAGCTCTTTGTAACAGGGACTCCTGTTACGTGATGATGATGGAGTGAGGGTGCTGCTGCTGTTGCTTGTGGCCCATAGGGTACTCATGAGATCCACAGCTGGGTCAGAATCCCCAGAGTGCAGCCAAGACTGGCAGCAGTTAAGTTCCGTATCTACTTATAGATATAAGAGCCATGATGAATATCCAAGCAGAATCCCTGTTTTCCCTCTGCTTGGGAGCAAAACCTGATGCAACCCATGCCAGGAAGGTCTGTCTGGAGCCAGTGTCCAAACCCAGAGCCCAGGCCAGCCTGCCCAACCCTAAACTCCCATCCTTCATCCCTCATCCTTCAAACAGTCTGGGCCAGGGCCTCAGAGGAAGGTAGCCTCCGTCACACAGCAGGGCCCTTGGAGTTTCCACCAGAGAGGACTCAGCACGGGCTGTAGAGTCCTTTTCAAAACAAAGGAGGAGACAGGGAAGGAAGTTTCCACATACATTTGCTCAGCAGTTTTTCATACTTAATTAAGGCCCTCGTTAGCCTGTCAGATCCTGATCGTTTTCTGGCGATATTAGCACTCCTCCTGGGGTATTCAAGGGCCCCTGCCTTAGCAAGAGTGTCTTTCCCATAATTGTATTACCTTCATTTTGTTCGAACGGGCGATCTGTATTAGTTTATTACACTGGGTCCCTAATTACATGGTGCTTATATTTTTACACCTAAGTAATATGAAACAATAATCACTCTCAAAGAGGATCGTTAGGATGATGTATTATCATTTAAATGCTCATAAAAATTAGAGTTGCCTCTTGTGGGGCAACGGGATCTAATTACCTTCCCTCCAGCCTCTGCCTCCTCACTCCCATTCACGGCAGATCAGCTTGCTCTTTCCCTGTGTCCTGGGCTCCTTGGAAGCCAGCACAAAGTGCCACTCAAGTTCTTCTTAGCAGAGACCACCCCCCAGTGTTTTGCTCCCACTGTGAGAAAGAGTTAGCCCAAGGTTGGGGACTTAGGAACCACAGAGGGAGCTATCAGAGAGTCAAAGGCAAGCAGTCACCCATGTTAGCCTTATGCTGTGGTTTCGGGACACCCAGACACTTGGGCATGCTCTTAGGTGGGCATGAGATAAGAAGTAATGGGCCCAGAAGTCCTGGTGATCTCCATGGGAACTTCCCGACCCTATACCAGGTTCCGTAGAGGTCCCCTTTCTTCTTCTCTTTCCCTTCAGCTTAGCCCCAGAACAAGGACATCTCCAGGTCAGCCCTGGGTTCAGATCCATCTCTGGTCAATGAGCACCAAGGGGGTGGCAGCCCTCAGTTAAGATACTGCTTGAGACTTGATTGGTCTCCCAAGCCACCACATTCTTCTTGTGAGTTCTCTGTCACAGCCTCCTGAGGAGTTGTCTGGACTATGCCCAAGTTCTTCCCCTTCTCCAGAATCTAACACTCAGGGCCACCTTGCTCCAGAAAGCTGGGGGCTGAGACTGGAGAGATACCTAGCCACTTCAGATTGAACCCGAGGAGATTTGAATGGCAGTATTTGAATCCCAGAGCTGTGTGTCAGACAGTCCCTCCAGTCATCTAAGCTATATCCCTACAATGTAGAGTGACAGGGCCCAATCTGAGACACATACACTATGCTGTCTCTCATATCATAACTAATTGTTGACTCCCCCTCTGCAGTGCCCAGCCAACCCCCAGAGAATGTCCGAGCTCTGTCCATCACTTCTGACGTGGCTGTCATCTCCTGGTCAGAGCCCCCACGAAGCACCCTCAACGGTGTCCTCAAAGGCTACCGAGTCATCTTCTGGTCACTCTATGTTGATGGAGGTAAGCCTTCTGGGATTGGTGGCTGGGTCCAGGCTGATAGGCTTATATCCCTTGGGATTTGCTCCAGGCTTGATTAGAGCTGACAGCTCTCAGGACTGTGTCAAGGGCAAGTGCAGCCCCCTCTCCACACCTATGAAATCCTCAAGGAGGTAATGTGACAGTAAGAGAGTAGATCAGGGTCCATTTGCACATGTCCTTTTTAGTCTGGAACCAGAGCCAGATCCAGGGTCGAGGTCATATACAAGATCACCTGGTGAGGGACGGTACATACTAGCCACACCTAGACAACAGCCCACATTGGGATACTGAGGTATTTTTGCTATTCTAACATGTTTTTATTAGGACTTTATGGCCTTCTTAGTCAGGAACAGATGGCACACACAATTGTGTATTGAGGGGCTGTTTTCAGTGGAGGGAGAGAGGGTGGCCACGATTAGTAGCTGCAGGAAGCTGTCTTCATCTAGGCCTGGAGCGGTGAGTGAGGAAGCAGACTTATGCAAAACTAAGGAAGCTTCTCCTTGACCAAACTCAGGTGTCAGTAAACCCAGGTGGCCAGTAAGATGTGAGTCCAACTGCAAAGCAGTGACCTAGGGGCGTGTGAGGGGCGGGGCCTAAAATGTCAGTCTAATGCAGGCCGCCACCTGGGTCATGTGAGGGGCGGGGCCCAAGATGTGAGTCCAAAGCAGGGAGCAACCAGGGTCATGTGAGGAGAGGGGCCAAGCTCTCAGTAACACGAAGACAGCGAGAGGCAAGTGAAAGAGTTACCTTCGGGGAGCCTTTGCCTCAGATGCTGGCAGGTCTATGGAGCGCCAACGAACACATCTGCTCTCATGCCCAGTGGTGTGCACAACGATCTTCTAGGGCAAGAAAGTCTGTAGGATGCAGAGCCAGAGCCTGGGCATCCTTAGCTATACACGCAAAAGTTTCACTCACTTCAGCAGAGCACAGGGACCTGTGATGAGTTTGCATCGTCATCCTGAACGCCATGCCTCCCAGGCTCCTGCACCCTTCCCTCCGGAGTACCTGGGGTTGGAGGACCTGGGAGTGTGGCTCACAGCCACCTGTCCAGGTTACTGGCACCTCCCTCCCCACCTGGACTCTGCTAGAAGGGACATCTCTGATTCATTTTCTCTTAGCAAAACTAGGAAGCTTCAGTCTTGAAGGTCCCCCAAGTCCTTTTGATGTGAGATCTCAGGCCACCCTGCCAGCCAGAACTGCATAGTGAGATCCTGGCTCAAAAAAAAAAAAAAAACAAACAAACAAACAAACAAACAAACAAAAAACAAAAACAAAAAAAACAAGCAAGTAAACAAATGTGACCCTTACACATGGTCAGTGTAAGGCTCCTTCCAGAACTTGCTTTCTCTTTTCCAAGGCAGCAGGCTTTCTGACTCAGCCCTCAGAGAAGACATCAGCCTCTCTACTCTCCAAAGACCACTGGGCTGTTAGACAAACTGACCTTCCTAGGTCTTTCTAGGTGTCCCAGACAGGTCAGCGCTGCTTCCTGTACTCAAACCTCTGCCATCCCCCTGCCTCAAAGATTTGAATCTTTGAGCATGATGGGGTATGGTGTTCTCACCCTCTGGACCCTGAATACTGCACTGTCACCTGACCACCTGGCTTGAGCCCTTGGCTTATGCCTGGATGGCAGTGAGGCGAGTTGGTACAAAGTCAACTGAGGTTCAAAGCCAGCATACACTTGGGCCCTGGTTGGGTACTGACGGAGAGACATGGCCAAAGGACAGTGGCCCTATAGAGTCTCTATAGAGTAGAGGTCTGAGCCCAGGCTGGCAGAGGACATGGAGCATGACATGGCCAGTCTCATGATCAGAGGTCTGTCTCCACAGAGTGGGGTGAGATGCAGAATGTCACCACCACAAGGGAGCGAGTGGAGCTTCGGGGTATGGAGAAGTTCACCAACTACAGCGTCCAGGTGCTCGCCTACACACAGGCTGGGGATGGTGTGCGCAGCAGTGTGCTCTATATCCAGACCAAGGAAGATGGTAAGTTCGAGGCTGACCTCCCAGTCTGCCCTCAGAACTGGCCTCCCTGGAGCACACCCCAAATATATACTACTTGCTTCCAGCCCCTATCCTGGGGGCAAGGCAAGAGCAAGACACCATTTTTTCTCTTGGCCCTCTGGGCACTTGGAGGGTGGTTTGAAGCTTGTTGACATGCTCTGGGATGGATGCTGGAACATCTAAGCAACTGTCCCCTCCCTTATCACTCTGCTTTCTGGAGCACTGGGTCACCAGTCTGACAATTCTCCTCCCAGTACCACCCACAGGGCATCCTTTTGAAGCATCTGTTCTCCTGCCAGATTCAGCCTACTTTCCTCTTAAGTGTGGATGTTGCAGTTTGTATGGGTTCAGGGATGCTATTAAGTACAGTCAGGGTTAAGGACTTGGTGGTCATCCCACCGAGGCCCCAGTGTGGCCTGGACCTTGAACTCACTGGGAGAAAAATGAAATCGGCCTCCATATGGAGTTGTGATCACTAGGTTCTTCCCGATTGAGCAGAATTAGGGGCAAACTCAAGAATATACTGTGAGTAAATGCAGGCTGGAGGCTGAGTCAATCCTAGAGGGACTAGTGGGGAGAAGGGTTGGGTTTCCAACAGGGGCTCAGAACTGCACAAGTCTGGGAGAGCATTGAAATAGAAAGTGGCTCCACCTATGTCCCCCATATCCGCCGACATACAACTCTGGGCTCCTGCTTCTGCCCATCCATTTTTTCCCCACCCTGCTCTAGTACTTTGTCGGTGGTATTATATGTGTGTATATGATGTGCACATGCATGTGTGCATGCCGTAGCACATGTGTGGAGGCCAGAGGACAACTTGATGGAATTGTTTCTATCCTTCCATCTTAGCATGCAATTCAGTGATCGGATTCAGATGTGCTGACCTGCTTAGACATCTCACTAGCCTTTGGTTATTTCTTAACTGCATGCCCTGAGCCAGGTGCCCTGTCCTTAGAAAGGCTGCATTTGACTGAAGAGTGCCTGGAACACAGTAGGCGTGTAAACAGCACCCATCAATTGGCATCATGGGTCCTTCCTTCTTACTCAGCCTATGTTTCTTCAAGGAATATGGAGACATGGGATCTAGAGTCTATTCAGATATTTGGTAGAGATTCTGGAAGGGTCAGAGTTATGAATGATGGAGAGGAATTTTATATGCTCTTAGTCCAGGAGCTGGCTTGGTCTACTCTCCCTTCAGCCCCAGCTCCCTCCTCAACATCTCAATTCAGCATTTCCCAACCCTCCTGTCACATGTGCTTGTCACAAACCTTGTCACAGCTCCCTAGGACGGCTCTGGGCAGTACCACCTGCTCTTGGGTAAAGGATAAACTGAACTCTCTCACCCAGCCCAGTCCCACCATAAAGCCTGAGGCCAGGCTACACGGCACCTCCTTGGTCTTTGGAGATGATTTGCTGAGGTCTGTAAGTTTCCTGATACTTCTGTCAGTCAATGCCACATCCATGAGTATCTCCCTGTGTTTAACCAAAGCGAGGTCCCAAAGGGAGCCCCGGGGCCACAGGCATCATCCTGTCCTTCCAGGAGCCCTCAATTGTCCACCCAAAGTCACTTTCAGACCACACAGGAACACATACAACAGGAGCCAGGCCTAGGGTCAGAGTCTCCACCTTTAGGAGGCAGATGCATGGTGTGGAAAGGGTCCTGGCCAAGTCCACAGAAGAGCTGGCCCAGTCCTGTTGTCACCTCTCAAGCCTTTGCTGCCCACTCCGAGTTTCTGTGTGACAAAGTGGGAACAGTGGTGCCTCACTGGACTAAAAGAAGCAAGATGGCCAGAAAGCTCTGTAGAAGCAGCCTGCAGTGACAGGGAATGATAGTCGCTTTGTGGCTACCAAGGTGCGGCCAATGACTCACCAGGGGAGAGACTCAATGTCCCCAAGGGAAACCCAAGGTCAGAAAGGGTGTAACATCAGGTGAGTCTCATCCCAAACAGCAGTCGTGACTTGACATATGTGTGACATGCTGTGTTCCAGTTTGTAGTCATTTGGCAGGGAGAGCAGACAGGTCCGTGTTCTAAGCACAGCCCCTCCGTGAGACCTTGGCCAAGTAGATTAACCTGAAGATCTTAAGACTGACCACACCTGCCCACCACCCTCGGGAAAAAAAATTAAAATACTTTAGATGCAACCAAAAGAAATAGAAAAATATATGGAGTTGGGAAGATAGCTCACTCTGAAAAATGCTTGCCAGACAATGTAAGGACTGAAGTTTGATCCCCACAACCCACATAGAAAGCCAGGTACGGTAACATACTCTTGTAATCCCAGGGCTAAAGACAGAGAGATCCCTGGGGCTCATTTGGCCAGCAAATTCTGCCTAATTGGCAGGCTTTGGGTCCCAGTAAGAAACCCTATGTCAAAAACCAAGGTAGAGGCTCCGTAAGGAACACAACCTCCCATGCTTGCCCTCAGTCAGGCCTGCACATCTATGCATCCATGCACTAGCACACACATGAACATACACACACACAAAAGAAATAGGAGGCTGGAGCAGTGGTCGAGCAATTAGGAGGACTTGCACTTCCCAGAACCAACAAGGCAGCTCAAGACTATCTGTTACTACAGTTCCAGAGGATCCAGTGGCCTCTTGTGATCTCTGCAGGCACTGCACACAGCCGGTGTACATACATTCACACAGGTAGAACATCCATATGCGTAAAATAAAAATATACAAATAAACTAATTTTTATAAAAGAAGAAGAAGGAAAAGGAGAAGGGGGAGGGGAGGAGGAGAGGAGGAGGAAGAAGAGGAGAAGGAGAACAAGAAGAACAAGAAGAGGAAGAAGAAGAACAAGAAGGAGGAGGTAGAAGAGGAGGAGAAGGAGGAGGAGAAGAAGATTGCAAACATAGAAGTCACATTGTCTTCTAAGTGCAGAACTCAGCCTGTGCTTGGCTCCAGGCTGTCTTGGTTGGACTCCATTCTTGAACTACAGAGCCTCTTGTCCACTCCTTGCTTTCTCTGTGGAATCCAAAGCCATGCCAAGCTTCATGCTTGACTGCTTCAAAGGCCTTTAGCTGAGGAAGGAGCAGGACTATTCTGGGAGGATAGCCCTCGTTGGGCAGAGTCAGATAAGGACCAGTGACAGAAGCCTGTGTGAAGCTTCTGTGCTGGGGCTGCAGCTGCTGGGGGGAGGAGACGAGGAGTGAAAGACTCATGTCTCCCTTCTTGCTGAAGGCAGCCAGAAATCAAGTGATTTTAAAAAAAAATGCCTGCCTAAATGTTATCATATTGTTGACAAGAGACTCAATTATTGGGCCAGGACTCCAGGGAAGATCAGGACTCAGGAAGAGAGCCTGACGCGAAGCTACACTTTCCCTAAGGGACATTTTCTGAATCTTGAGGCCACGACTAAGACACTGAACAGCGCTAGGAGAACACAAATTAGAGGCCAGGGCCTGCTGGGGAGTTTAAGTCTGTCTAGTGAATATCACTCTTCTTAAATCAAAACCTTGAAGTACAAACACTCCTTTGAGTCCAGGAATAAGCATGAGCCAAGGACACACGTTTCTCCCAGGCCTATAATTTAAATTAAAGTGTCCAGGTGAATTAAAGACACCAGAATTGCTGGTGTCCAGGATGTATCTTCTCTTTGGGTAGATGGTTATCATCTGAATTCTCACATTGCTAGTACAGTTTATCAAGTATTATGTCCAGTACACAATAAAAATTAGTAGGACAGAATCAGCAAATAAAGAAAAGCCGTTAGAAAAAATATATACAAAGGAATGTATAATTTCCACACTTGAAATGACCAAACATGGACTTTATGCTAATTATACTGGTCAGGGCTAAAAATTACAAAAAAAAAAAACTATCAAGTGGAAAAAATGTTAAACTAATACCAAAATTAAGAACTCAGCTGATGAGTGTAAACATGCATTAGACACAGCTCAAAAGACACATTTTGAACTGGAAGATAAGGCAAAAGAAGCAGATGAAGTACAGATAGACAAATGACTAGAACCATGGTTTTCAACCTGTGGATTTCAACCCCCAAAGACCATTAGAAGACATAGATATTCACATTACGCTTCATAAAAGTAGCAAAATTACAGTTGTGAAGTAGCAACAACAACAAAAAAAAAATTTATGGTCGAGGGTCACCACAACATGAGGAACTGTACTAAAGGGTCCCTGCAGTAGGAAGGTTGAGAACCACTGGACTAGAAGTGACCAAGCAAAACACATAGACAAATTATCTCTAATTAATTATCTTCAAGCTTTAATATGCATGCATATCATTCAGGAATCACGTTAAAAAACCCAGATTGATTCGGTTGGCCTAGGATAAGACCTGTAGTTTTCAAATGTCTAACATGTCTCCAACTGATGCCCATGCTAGTTGAGGGACTAATCTGAATGTCAAGGCTATAGAGATATGGAGGACAGCCCAGAAAAAGGAGAAAGAGAAGTGAGCAGAAAATAATATTCTGAAAATGTCTTAAGGATGATAAACACTATCAAGCCACAAAGCCAAGATGTTCTAACTCTGTAGATGGCAACATAAAGAAATACACACTGAAGCATAGTATAATAAGGCAGGAGAAGGGAAGGAAGGAGGGAGGGAGGGGAGGAGGGAGAAAAGAAGAGGTGGAGAGAGAGTGAGTGAATGAATCTTAGAAGCAACCAGAAGGAAGAAAATCTGAAAAGAAGCAATGATAAGAGGGTCAACCAACTTGTCAAAAGTGTTGGAAGCTTAAAACAACTTTAAAAAGAGAAGTACTAGTTATAGGTAAGGAAACCATGATGACCTATGATGTTTCACATAGACTATGCCTCAAGATTAAAATAAATGAAGGCATGTTCATTCAGAGGACTGGACACAGGGCTCAGCCGTTTGGAGTACTTTTGCTCCTACAGAGAAGCTGGGTTTAGTTCTCAGCACCCACGTCATGGCTCACAGCCATATGTAACTCCAGTTCCAGAAGGTTCTACGTCCTCTTCTGACCTCTACAGGCATGCACATGCAAGCAAAACACTCATGTACCTACAATGAAGAGAAGAAGTCTAAAAAAATAAAATAATGTTTTAAAGAAGACATCTTCATTCCGGCAATGGCTGAAAGAATTTATCGCCAGCATACCTGCCCTGGAGAAACAGTCAAAGGTATTATTGTTTAGCTAGAAGGAGAATGCTCCCAGATGGAAGCTCACTGATGCAGCTAGGAAAGCAAAGCAATTAACTGGTAGACAGATGGGTCAGTCTAAATTAATACTGACTGTATAAAATGACCGTAATGATGATGTCTATACAGAACTAAAGTACTCAGTACTGACATACGGACTGAGCGAGAGCATGTGAAATCTCTGATGTCTTCGCATTGTCTAAAAAGAAAAGCGCCCATGGACATTGAACTTTGGTAAATCAAAGACTCATTTAGTGGTCAGGTGTGGCGCCCCATGCCTGTTAACCCAGCACTTGGGAGGCTGAAAGAGGTGGAACCTAAAATTTAAGCCAGTGTGGGTTACAGAGTCCTTATCTCAAAAAAAAAAAAAGGTTTTTTATATTGAATAATTGCTGAAAATAAGTCAGGCTAATAGGAAATGCAATATTATTTATTTAAATGCATATATTTATATGTAAAAATCCATATATATACACAGTATAATGTGTATGTGTGTGTGTGTGTGTGTATTTTGCCTGTATGTATGTATGCACACTATGTGTGTTTCTGGTGCCACAGAGGTCAAAGGAGGGCATTGGATCACCTGGAACTGGAGTGATGGATGGTTGTAAGACACCTTTGATGCTAGGTATTGAGCCTTGGTCCTCTTTAAGAGCAACAAGTGCTCTAAACCACTGAGCCAGCTCTCCAAGACGAATCATTTTCAAAAAACTCAATTCAGAAGCCACAAAAGCAAAGAAAAAGGAAACCTAAGAAGTGAGACAAGTAGGGAACATTTATCAGAGGGTAAGTTTAAACACAAATGTACCAGTTATTGCATTAAAGATAAACGGAGTAAATTCTCCAATTAGAAGATAGGGTCTGTCAGACTGGTTAGTAGCAAAACCTAAATACATACGATACAGAAGATATCTAAAGCATAAAGATGTATAAAGGGGAGATGGAAAGGTGGCTTACTGGGTTAAAATGCTTGCCAAGCAAGGCTGAAGACTTAAGTTCGAATCCCCAGACCCTGCGTCAAATAGTTCACCCATAATCCCAGAGCTCCTGTGGTAAGATGGAGAAGCTCCAGAATTTTGTAACCTCCTGTCATGGCATATGCTAGAGTGAAACAAGAGAAACCCTGTTTTAAACTAGGTGAAAGGTGAGAATGGACACATGCACTGTGACACGTGTGACACACACACAAGATAGTACACAGAGGTGAGTTTGAAATGAAATGATAAAAAAAATAAAAAGGATAGCATGCCACTGATGTGAGACCAGAATATTAATATCAGACCTAGGATGCAAAAGAAGGACGCATGGTTACAAGACTCCATCTACTAGGCAGAGAAACAAGCATGATGGCACATACTTGTAGTCCTAGCAACTGGAAGGCAGAGGCAGGAAGATCATGAATTCAGGAGGATCGTGAATTTAGAAGGATTGTGAATTGAAAGTCAACTGGTGAAATCTGATCTCAAAAAATTAGATAGATAAGTAGGTGATAGGTTGATGGATGGATGGATAGATAGATAGATAGATAGATAGATATTAGGTAGATAGATAAATGATAGCTGATAGATAGATGATATAAATGTATAATAGATAGACAGAAAAATAGACAAATGCACAATTGTGAATTTCACACACATTTTCCAATAACAGGGAGAAAGTGTACAAAGATACACAACCTCACTTACCCCAGAGTCATCCATACACTTTTGCACCTCACAACCACAGCAGTTCGGACAACAGGATACCGGAGCCCAGAAGGAGGATGAAGCCAAGAATGCCTCTCAGCCTCTGGGTTCTACCCCTGGATGGATGCTGCTCCTAAAAGTCATCAACTTTAATCGGTCCCAAATCACTGTGGCTCACATGCTGAGGGCTGGCAGAGAGAAGGCAAAAGCCGTGACCTTCACCATCTAGTGAGATCGTCTGTGCAGTACCAATGTTCTGGGTGCTTTATTTTACATAACATTAATTCTCACCATAACCCTTTAGTGGGATTCTCATCTCCATGGGTGGAGTCACTGAGGCTGGGGGAGGTATGGTAAAAATCAAATAGGGTACGTTTGTTACCCCCAAGATATATAAAAAAAAATGGCAGGGGTGGGAAGAGAAGAGAGCAACAGGGTGGAGAGAGAAAAGTGGAAAATGTGGCTGAGACAGAAAGCTGCCATTCTCCCAGGTAGAGTCCTGGGCCTCCAGTCCTGAGAGGCAGGGCCACCCCAAGTCTGTATGAGCCTCTGGGGTGGATTTCTGCGTTCACTTGCCAGATACAGTTCCCTGCAGACAGAAAAGACCTCACCAGCATGTGAGACAGTACCCTCGGCACACAGCAAAATGCAGTTCCTGGTCCCAGCCTAGAGGAGCTCACAAGCCTAACAGGACAAGCAAGGAGTATCCGTGGGGTGGAGTGTTCTGCATGGGCCTGTCACACATGCACCTTTCAGTAGTCAGGGCGCTGGGTGCAAGGATTAAGGTCAGAGGAAGCAGATGCATTCTTCCTGTGTTCCATTCCTCTCTGGCCTACATATGTCTGGCCTGGCCAAACACTTGTGAAGCTGGCCCCTTTGCCAGCCTCCACCTCAGAGCCTGTCACAGCCCCTTGTGATCACCTTGCCCTCCTACCTGTAGACCATGCTGGGCCCTCTTTCTCTAGTCCAAAGCTCTGGGGCCCCCTCTAAGGAGCTCCCCAATACTCACTCACTCTCCCCTCCACCACTGTTTGCCATGCATGAGCTGTCTTCTCTAGACTGACCAGATCTTCTCCCTACTCAGTTCCAGGCCCCCCTGCTGGCATCAAAGCTGTCCCTTCATCGGCTAGTAGTGTGGTCGTGTCCTGGCTGCCCCCAACCAAGCCCAATGGGGTGATTCGAAAATATACCATCTTCTGTTCCAGCCCTGGGTCTGGCCAGCCGGTAAGTGGTGAGGTGGGGGACAGAGGAGCAGATCTTTTAGGGACAACACATCAGTCAAATTGTGGGACTTAACTCTGCTTTTCTGTGAGTCATAGTTCAGAATGGGTTCTGGACAAGATGGCTCATTGGGTAAAGGTGCCCACTGTTAAACTCAAGGACCTGAGTCTAAGCCCTGAGACCCATATGCTAGGAGATAACCTGCATCTACAAGTTGTTTTTTGACACTACACACACACACACACACACACACACACACACACCATGATATGTATGCACCTCTCCCAAATAAGTAAATAAATTTAATAAAAAATACTTTTTATGTATTGGTACTGGTTACCCACAAATGGATGAGACCTTGCATGCTATTCATCCTGGGCCAGGCATCGGCTACAGAGACTGCAAGCTTGTTACAGTTTTGGAACCCCTCTAGAATCATGTGAGTCGAAGTCAAGCAGACAGAGAAAAAGAAAAGCCACTCAGCTCTGCTCTTCCAGCTTGCTGACCCCAGGCAGTCCCAGGGACTGGCTGGCCCATGGACTCTGGGAGTGTAGGGAGTGTATGGCCTGTCATTAGGGTCCTCCAGGTTTGGAGGCAATGCTGGGCTTCTACCTCAGATGACTGCCACAGTTTGGAACTAGGCAAGGAGGATGGGTGGGAACAAACTAGGAGTAAGGGAATCTCTGATCAGGGCCTGGGCTTCAATGCGAGAAAAAGTCTTCAGTATCTTCCCTGATCCTGGGTACTGAGGTACAAGCACCAAAGTCAGACTGGGCGTTCAGAGTCCCCAGAGAGAAGAAAGAAAGGATGAGTTGGGCAAAACATTGCATATGCCTACACCCCATAATATGCTTCCTTCTCTTCTCTTCTGATACCCAGCTAAGTGGCTTCTCTGCAGCACACCTATTCCTTAGACAGGAGCAGGTGGAAACCTCTGCCCTTGGCCACTTCAGCGGTTTAGGAACAGCCTATGAGAATATCTCCATGGCAGGGGCATCAAGGTTTAGGGCTGGGGGAGGGGCAGGAGGAAGAGTTGCCCTCAATTGTGCCAAGAATACTGCTGCCTGCAGCTGCTGGACCACTCTCACTCCTCCCTCCTGTGGGCTTTGTGAACCACCCTTCTGGCGTGAGCACCACAGCTCCTCGCCATGGAGGCCAGGAGTCTCTTCCCAGAGAGAAAGCCCACGATTCATAAGGATCCTCAACTGTCCTCATGGGCACTGCCACATACAACATAATGTTGGCAGCATGCCCATATGGTGGCACTCAGACAGAGCACAGGACATCAGAGTACCCCTAAAGACCCGCCGATGCTTCTCCATTACCTCGTCTCCCTCCTCCCTCCCAACTCCACAGCTTGGCTGAATGTTGCCTCCCTCAGCCTTCAGTGTGGGTGGAGCCCTGCTATATATCTGGCTCCTGTCACTCAGCCCTGCTTTGTGTCAATGACATTCATCATGTACCACAACACAAGGCCTAACCTTCTACATTGATCTGCACAGAGATTATAGGATTGTCGTGGGTTTTTTTTTACATAATATTAAAACAAAAGTTTACATGTTATATCTTTTTCATATACAAGTTTCAACTTATGAAAGTTCTTTTCTGTATTCTTTTGTGGTTGTCGTGGAATATTTTTGTTGTTGTTGTCATCATTGAAGGGTTTTGTTGTTGTTGTTGTTGTTGTTGTTGTTTTGTTTTGTTTTGTTTTTAATCTCACATATTCCAGGCTCTAAGGATAATCTTAAACTTTTAATACCACCACGCCTTTAATCCCAGGAGGCAGAGGCAGGCGGATCTCTAAATTCGAGGTCAGCCTGGTCTACAAAGCAAGTTCCAGGACAGCCAGGGGGCTACACATAGAAACTCTGCCTTGAAAAAAATTAATAGCTTTTGATCCCTCTGCCTTCCAAGTTCTGAGATGACAAGCATGTCACACTGTCACATACACACACACACACACACACACACACAGCGCTAGGAATTAAACCAAGGCTTTGTGCACACACTAACTAGTCAAGCAGTCTACTGACTGTGCTAAGCTACATCTCCCACCTACCAGATGTTCAAAACACAGTTTTGAGTGGCACAACCTATTCTACAAGGCCTCTCTCCTGCCTATAAGTATGGCTTCACTTTCACCCTTGTAAAGAATACTCCTGTGAACCTTCTTCACAAAGCTTCATGGACATATGTCGGTATTTCTGGGTTACAGAGGCCCTGCATTCACACTTTCAAGTCGCTCTCTGACAGCACAAAGGCATATGTGTGTGCAACAGAGCACCCAGATTTCTGAATATACACTGATTTCAGATTTGCATTTCATTTTTGCCACTTGGGTTTTATTTTAATAGTTGTCTTACTTTAAATTTTTCTTCTTAGATTACTTATTCAGTTGTTTGTTTGCAAATGCTTATTGGTTCTTTTCTTTGAGTCACTTTTAGTTCTTATCTTGTGTTCATCCTTGCTATTTTGATTGCTTGCACTTTGCTTATTGATTTGTAAATGTTCTTTCCATATTAAGGATAACAACCGTGGTGGAGCATGCCTTTAATCCCAGCACTTGGGAGGCAGAGGCAGGCAGATTTCTGAGTTTGGGGCCAGCCTGGTCTACAGAGTGAGTTCCAGAACAGCCAGGACTACACAGAGAAACCCTGTCTCGAAAAAAAAAAAAGAAAAAGAAAAAGAAACAAACAAAAGGATAACAACCATGTTTTATTGTATAAATTGCAAGTAGCTGTAAATTCATGCCTTTTAATTTGTGTGGATGTATGATAATTTTTTAGAAAACTTAAATTTATCGATCATTTTTTGAATTTTGTCTCTATGATTAGAAAGACTTATTATTATAATTATATTAGAATATATAGAGAATATATATTATTATTAGAATTACTATTATTATTAGAATTATTGCCTATTGAGGGATTTTTTTGTCATCGTTTGCTTTTTCTTTCTATAACTTTGTATTCATCAAGTCTTATTTAAGAGAAATGACAATATTGTTTTAAAAGAACTTCAAGGGATGCATGGGGAGTCCAGATTAAAAGGAAGACACTAGAATCTTGGTAAAATGTCACTATCTCTCTGAATGTGGTGGTTTGGTACCTACAGTCCTAGAATCTTGGCAAAATGCTGCTGTATCTCTGGATACAGAGGATCAGTACCTACAGCCCTAACTCAGGGGAGACTGAGACAGGCGGCTCACCATCAGTTTGAGGAGCTGAAGGCAAGCAGATCCCTGGGCTCCAGGACACCAGCCTAGGCTAACAATGAAGCACAGGATCCAGTGAGAAACACTGTCTCAAAAAGAAAACAAAACAATGTGAACCGCTTCTGAGAAAAAAAATATTGATGTATTGGCCTCTGACCCCCACACACACTCACATACTCCCACACAAACACATGCACATACACACAGATATACACACATGTACACACACATACTCAAATATGCACACACACACACAAAAAAAAAAAGATCTTCAAGGGAAAGACATAGTTTTCTGCCCTGGGCAAACACAAATGTATTCTCAAGTCCACACTGACACACAAGCACGAGCATTTAACACCTATCCACACATGCATGTATATGCACACACAAGCATAGATGTGCATACACACACACCTCTATACCCACAGAAAATGAGCACAGAACTGCACCCCAATTTTCAAATAATTGTACACTCCTTGCCTCGGGGTGACTCAGAGTCACAGCCCAGAAGAGGCAAGGTTGTATTGTTCCTAATTTGCCAAAGAACTAAGCTCCCCTACCCTGGGAAGGAGAGGTGGGAGGTGGGCGCTCAGGTCACATGGGTTACATGCCTGTTAAGGACAGCAAGCATTGAAGCCATTGCACAGTCCTACAGCCATGCACTGGCGTGAACTCACCAGTCCCCAGATGCCCTAGCTTAAGAGGGCTTAGAGTGGCTCTGCACCTGTCCCCAACCAGAATTGTGCACAAGGTTAGACACAACATCACTCCCCCACCCCGCCCCAGGAAGGCAGGAGGGACGGCGCCAAGATACCTGTGCACATTATAAGGGTGTATGAACCCTCTCCCAACATTTTCCTTCAGACAACCTGAGGCCAAGAAAAGGATGTTTCTTTTTTCCTGTTACAAGTCCTTGGGTCCTTCAGCTCTCCCATTGGCTGCGGAGAATGTCCCTCGGTGACATCCATCTCTCAGCACATGTGTGCGTCTACACAGCCATGTGCAAGAGAGCCTGTGTGCAAGATCGCACGACTGCAGAGATAACTAATTACCAGCTCCCTCTGGCCTCAGGGCCCCCATCTGTTCCAGGAACTGTTCCCCCTCCTTGGACTTGCGCCCTGATCTCAGAGGGGCCCTAGTGCTCTCCTCTCCCCATTCCCTGAGGCTGGCCAAAAAAATAAAATAAAATGAAAGTCAGCCCCATCCGGCCGATGCCAGGGAAGAGGCTGACAGGAGGTCCACAAACTAGCGCTTATCAAAAGCGCCTTCTCAAATTCATTTCAATATCTGAGCCTCTGGTTTCCAAGGCAACATAATCTTTTCATCAAAGCAACTGGTAAAAACCACTGGGATCTGATATTGTTTTGTTGGCAACTTGTCAAAACTGTCATTTGGTTAAAAAAATGTTATAGATTTATGTAACCTACAAATATATATGGTGATCCATGCCACTAATAATCACTAATAAAGCACTGCCCAGGAGAACTCTCCCTGCTGCCTCTCTACCCCTTCCCGAGAAGGAAAGAGTGTAATTAGGTGGCAGGGCGGGGAGGTGACTAAGCAGGGGACAGGCTGGAGGACTGGCTACAGCCCTAACAAGGCAAAGGCAGTCATTTGGCTTCTCCACAGAACCTTTCTCTTTGCATGTGGTCTTCCTGAGACCCCGAGTCCCTCATTCTCCTTTCTCTGACTGCCTCTCATCATTTACTCAAAATACCCCTACGTGTTGGCCTGTAACCACAGCCACTACAGCATATATAACAGAGAGAGGTACCAAGGGTGACCTACAAATACTGCAGGACTGGCTCCATCAGCTCCCCAGGCTGAGCCCAACACAGGGCTGTCCACTGTTCTCAGGCTGAGAAAGAGCGTGCTGGACAGAGCCTGCCTCCAGCCCAAGGCACCAAGGACAATGGCAGGCGAGGGGCCAAGGCACAGCTCCTGGTTCATAGTGTGACTTTGTCTCCGCCCACAGGCTCCCAGCGAGTATGAGACCAGTCCTGAACAGCTCTTCTACAGGATCGCCCACCTGAACCGGGGACAGCAGTACTTGCTATGGGTGGCTGCGGTCACCTCTGCAGGCAGGGGGAACAGCAGCGAGAAGGTCACCATTGAGCCTGCTGGCAAGGGTGAGAAGCCTGTGCCTGGGGTCTGATAAAAAGCTTCCAGAAGCTCATTTGCAGAATTCTGGCTCTTCCTAAATAGGTGCTGTGTCCCCTCCCTGATACCTATGACTTTTAACTATGAGGAGTTGGCCACTAGTCTCCCTTCTACAACCATCAAAGAATAAGCCTCTGCTGCCCCCTGACTCTGGAAAAGTCACACAACAGGCGACATACAATCAGGTCCCCTCTTAAAGCCTCACTGGTTAAGCTGTTAACTCTCCTCTGACTTGAGAGTCCCTTCCAGTCCCCATCCTCAGCAGAGCCTTGGTCTTGGCACTCAGCTCCTGAAAGAGGGGCATCTCAGGATATGGGGTACATTGATGCTTCCACGGGGCCTTTGGGACTTCAGAGAGAGCCTCATGCTGCAACCAGAAAGGGCAAGCAGAAGATTCTCTCTGGTAATGCTCCTTTACCCACCAGCAGGCTCGGGAACAAGACCTTCTCAGGGTAATGATCCCTGATCTAGGCATGAGGTATTCTGCCCATAGGTATTCCGAATCTTTTAAGACAATGATAACTCTGAGGCCCTACCCAAAACTCAGGATCATTCACACAATAGAACAATGGTTTCTTGTCTGTCTTGGCCAAGGGGCAGAGGAACTGGCAGCAGTGAGTTTCAAGTCTTCTGGCCTCTAGGCCCTTCCCCTTGACCCTTCTCCTCTCCCAGCCAATCCCAAACTCACCTGACTCTCCCAGGCCTAACTTGTCTTGGAAGGAGAGAAGCCTTCCTGTTGGCCACAGGGACAAAGCCAACAAGCATCCACCTGAGGGTCTTTGGTAAGCCAGAGGCTCACACTTACAGTCTTCCATCCAGCTGCATGGCCTGGCCATCCCAGACAGTTGAGATGTGCCGAGTTGACCCTTGTGGCTCTGAGTCAGAGCTCCTTGCACATCATCATCTTCACATCCTCGCCTCTTTTCCTCCTTCTTAGGATACCACCTACCCTTTCTCCAGATCTCACCTCCTTCAGAAGCAAAGGAGCCTAGAGTCCTGCCACCTTCCCAGGACAAGGTCCTAAGTCCTGAGCTCGTGACAGATAATGTGTCCCTTGCCCCTGTGGGCATCAAATACAACCCATTCCTACACAGACACAGCTATCCCGTGAGGTAGAGCACGTGGACTACTGCACCTCCGCCACGCTTACACAAACTCACACAAGTTCATACTTACACACGTGTACACACATCCTCTCCTACCCAACTTGCCCTTCTCCTTGTGTGCCTTGCTCCTGCTAAAACACCATCACTACCTAGGTGGCCTGGAATTCTCGTCACCCACCATCTTCTTCAGAACCAGCAGACCTCAGGTGCCATCAGTCCTTGTCCCATTCTGTCACAGGACCACGTCCACCAAAGCAGCTAGTTCATCCAAAAGTCTCCCCCCAACTTGCACTATCAATGCAGGAGCCCTTTGAATGGGGCTAGGGGGAACGTGAAGGGTTAAAAGAAAAGCAGGTTGGCCCTCATGCTCTCCCCTTTATAGCCCCAGCAAAGATCATCTCATTCGGAGGCACTGTAACCACACCCTGGATGAAAGATGTCCGGCTGCCTTGCAATTCAGTGGGGGATCCTGCCCCGGCTGTGAAGTGGACCAAGGACAGGTATGTAGTTGGCTCTGGAGGAGTGGTGTGTCCCCAGGGAGACAGAAAGCTGCTTGGCCATCACTCTGCCCTGTGGTGGTCCTGCAGGGCAGATGACACTGCTTATAGCTGTTTCCAAACCACTGCTTCCCCTCCCTCAGCCATAACCTTCTTCCTGTGTGGGCAGAAAGACAGGGGTTCCCTGGAAATCCCTGGGAAGTACAGAACAAAACCCCAAGAACCCCAAATCCCCTGCAAGCTTCCTCCTGCCTTTTTTCCATTTGCCCTCACATGTGGGGGGTGGAACAGGACTAGGGAGGGTGTATCCTAACCCATGCCACCTCCTGGTCTGGCAGTGAAGACTCAGCAATCCCCGTGTCCTTGGATGGACACCGGCTCATCCACACAAATGGTACACTGCTGCTTCGTGCTGTGAAAGCGGAAGACTCCGGCTATTACACCTGCACGGCCACCAACACCGGTGGCTTTGACACCATCATCGTCAACCTTCTGGTACAAGGTGAGACTCTGCAAAGCAGGTGGTTTGAGCGCCTGACAGGGACAAGAATCCCAACCTGTTAAAGAGACAGAACGACAGAGAAAGCCAACCCTGGCTGTTGGAGGGGGGTGGGGAGACCTTGTGGGAACTGAGGTGAGAAAGGAAGAGTGCATAAGGGATGGGAAGGGATGTGAGAGCTGGTGTCTTTCCTTCACAGTTCCCCCGGACCAGCCCCGCCTCACTGTCTCCAAAACCTCTGCCTCTTCTATCACCCTGACCTGGATTCCAGGGGACAATGGGGGCAGCTCCATCAGAGGTAAGGAGCGGAAGGAATGATTCACCTGTTTCTAATCCTTGGTCCCATAGTCCCTGAGAATCTGGAGGGTGAATCAGACCATGAGGCATTCAAGTACGTGGAGAATGCTCCCACCCCCTCCATTTCTGAGCAGAACAGATCTAATGTGCTTTCCTCTCCGGACCTTGGTTTCCCAGTCTTTCAAAGCAGGCAAACATGACATCAGGGCCCCTCAAACAAGGCTCTGTGTGACTCAGCAAAGATTGTAAGAATGCAGCTCAGGCAGGGTCCATTCAGTAGTCTGAGGTGGGGCTAGAAGCTTACTTCCAAAATGCTCTTCCCAAATAGAGACCCTGCTGGTCAGGGAGTTTCTGCCCCTCCTAGAACAGTTAGTGTCTTAAGCCTCCTAACTCTCTAAACATAATGCTAGAGCTGTGGAGAGACCCAGGCTCAGCCAGCTCTACAATGGCGGGCCTCCAGCTTTGAGTCTCATTTGCATATGCCCATCCCCACGACCTCTGCTGGAGTCAAGGCTGGGTCTCTCCTGTCCTGCCCTTCTCTGCTTTGCCCACTCGAGCCAACCCCTCCTGCAGGCTTCGTGCTGCAGTACTCCGTGGATAACAGCGAGGAGTGGAAGGATGTGTTCATCAGCTCCAGCGAGCGCTCCTTCAAGCTAGACAGCCTCAAGTGTGGCACGTGGTACAAGGTGAAGCTGGCAGCCAAGAACAGTGTGGGCTCTGGGCGCATCAGCGAGATCATCGAGGCCAAGACCCATGGGCGGGGTGAGGCCAGGTCGGGGGTGGCAATAAAGAGCAGGGCCCAGGTGGGAGGAGGGTCAGTGGGAATAGACACGTGGCTATCAGGAGGCAAGAGGAGCCTTGTTCACATCAACTAAAGGCATCTCCAGATAAACTCATCACCAGGCAGAAGTGATCTGGACTGGGCGGTAGGAGGGTGGCGGGGTGGCATGGCTATCACCACAAAAACTTTAATCCTAGCACTTAAAGGTGGAAGCAAGGGGATCAGAAAATTCAAGGCCATCTTTGGCTGCATAGGGAGTTAGAAGCCAGTCTGACCTAAGACCTTGACAAAAATTAATTAATTAATTAACTAATTAACTAAAAGGTCCTACTTTCTTACTAGGAGGGTCGGGGGTTGGTGTCCTTCCGTCTTTCCTTCTTTTCTTCCTTCCTTCTTTCCTTCCACCTGTCACCCTTCGCTGCTGGGACCCTGCTGTAGGGCCTTTCCTCCTCTTGCCCCTCCTAGGCACCCCTGCTATAATCCCAGCTGCCCAGGAAAAGCTTTCCCAGATAGATGAAAGACCCCTTCCTTCCTTCTAGAGCACCCTAACATCTCTCTTCCCCCTTCCGGTCCCCCAGAACCTTCCTTCAGCAAAGATCAACACCTCTTCACCCACATCAACTCCACACATGCTCGGCTTAACCTGCAGGGCTGGAACAATGGGGGCTGCCCCATCACAGCCATTGTCCTGGAGTACCGGCCCAAGGGGACCTGGGCCTGGCAGGGCGTCCGAGCCAACAGCTCCACCGAGGTGTTTCTGACAGAACTTCGAGAGGCTACGTGGTATGAGCTCCGCATGAGGGCTTGCAACAGTGCCGGCTGTGGCAACGAGACCGCCCAGTTTGCCACCCTGGACTACGATGGCAGTGAGTTGGAGAGGATGGGATGGGACAGCTCCCGGGTATCTAATGGGGAGGACAAATAGAAGCAGATGGGAATAAACCCAGGGTAGAGGGCTATTAATACAGAGGCCCATCTGATTGGTAGCAGGTAGGCAGATCTACTCGTGGCCAGTCTTGACAGGCAGGTGAAAGCCTTTGAACAAGATGCAGTTCTTGCTGTGCGCTGCTTCAGGGAGATGAAGAGGGTAAGGTGAGCCGAGATGGAACTGAGGTCCTGCCTCCTGATGACTGGGCTAGCCTGGTGTATTAATCAAGATAAACAGCCTGCTTTGCAGTAACAAATACTAAGAACCTGGTGGCTCCACACAGGGAAGATTCTTTTCTTGTATGGATAAAACCCTGGAGAGAGCTGGTTGGCAATCACCATTTAGCTACGTCATCTTGAACATGGCCCTTACCCCCAAAGATAAAAGGCACATCAGTTATTAACTGCTTCAAAGAGGCTGATTTTATCACTTCTTTGTGTATGTGTGCATGCATGTGAGTGTGTGTGCGTGTGTGTGTGCGTGCGTGCGTGTGTGCGTGTGTGTGTGTGTGTGTGTGTGTGTGTGTGTGTGTGCACGATGGGGATCAAACCTAGGGCTTTACTCTAGCTAAGAAAAAAAAAGTCACTTGTTTTTCACCTTCTGTTGTTCTAACTAATCATGTGACCCTAATCTAACTGCAAGGAAGTCTGGGAAATACAGCAAAAACATGTATTTTTGATGAGCACCTAACTGGTGTCTACCCCCATAGAAATGCTTCACCACACACACATGCACACACACATGCACATGCACTCACATACACACACATGCACACACACATACACACACACACACGCACATGCACACATACACACACATGCACACACACATACACACTTACACACACTCAGAGGAAGAGAGAGAGAGAGAGACAGAGAGAAAGGAAATGCATTGGAGAAAAAGAAAACTAAGTTTTTAGGGTCCAATTGTCACAAGCTAAACTAAGTCCACCTACATACTTAGGAAACAGTCTCAGGAGATAGGCTTCAACAAGAAAGTCTTCATGTAGAAGACGATTCTTAAACACAGCTTGGGAAACAGGCAAGGATCGGGGTTTGGCAGAGGTTTATATTGGTAGAGTCTATCTTTGCCTTCCTGCAGGCTCCAGAGACAGAAAATGCTGCTGGTGGTGGGAGTGAAAAGGACAGGGTGGGGGCATGACAAAGGAGTTATTCTCCATCAGGGGAAGAGATTGCAGGATTCCCCGCATGACTTCTCTTTGCTTTGTTCCTCTCATGCTCAGCCAGATGTGGGAATGTAATCCCATCAATCCCCACTTTAGGATTAAACATAAAACCTGACCAGGCAGAAAAATAACCCTGAGAGAGATCAGGAAAATTCTAAAACAGAACCAGAAAGTCATTAATATAGCATAAAAGCTATGTAGCTACTCATGGCTGTTCTGATGGAGCCAAAATTTAGGGAGCAGAGGGGAGGGTTACAGCTCTGGAGTAGGAGGTGGGGGTTGGAGACCAAGGACAACAGGAGTCATCAGCAGGCTTCCCCACTGTGAAGCTCATAGCATCCCCTGATTCTCTTCTCTGCCCCACCCCCTACTTAGGCACCATCCCACCCATCAAGTCTGCTCAAGGAGAAGGCGATGATGTGAAGAAGCTGTTCACCATCGGCTGTCCAGTCATCCTGGCCACCCTTGGGGTAGCTCTGCTCTTTGTTGTACGAAAGAAGAGGAAGGAGAAACGGCTGAAGAGGCTCCGAGGTGGGAGACTTTTCTACCAGCTTTTAGGGAGAGTGGGTAGTGACTCCCAGCCACACTGGCCACCCTTCAGTGGACCATAGAACCTTCTGGACAAGAGACAGAGCCTGTGTCCCCTGAAAGGAATACATGCCACTCAAACCGTCTTAAGTCTCCTTAGACTTAAGGAGTCTCATAGTTTCTCCTCTGTGTTGCCAGAATTTTATGCCTGCACCAACTAGGGCTGACATTTATACAGGTTCACACTGGTAAAGCCATGTTGATTATAACATATGCAAATAGTCCCATATTCGTTGGCAAATACATCTCTCTAGGGCCCTGTTCAATTCCTAGCCAGGAAGTTTCCATGGTGTGTCAAATATGGAATAATTTGAATAGTTCCCCTTTTCAACACTTAACACCATTGTCTGGTGTGAATGACTCTCATGTTCCTTGATAGTCCCAGAACCTACTAGTTACTTCATGTTTGCTCACTCAAATATTTGGAGTCTGGTACAAAGTAGATACTATTGAACGGTAGAGATGCAGCGATGAAGAAGGGGCACCATATACTTACAAGAGTTCACTATTTAGTGTGAGAGACCAGGGACAATAGTAGCACAGAAGAGGGAATTACTAACCTCTCCATGGCTTGGGACCAGAGGGGATGAAAGAATGGATCATTCAGTGAATACCTGGACAAATGAGTGGTGAGGTGGTTGAATGATGATTGAATTAAATGGATAATTGACTATGTGGTTGATAGACAATACAAATACAAGAATGCACAGATGAATGGTTTGGTGAAGGCTTGGATACATAAATCATTGAGTGGGTAAGTGGATGGGAGGAGGAGTATTTTGATGGATAACAGGTAACAATTTGAAGCATGATATAGCCATCCACATATTTTGTTAAAAGAATAGTTGGATAGTGGAATGATTGTAAGAATGGTTGAATGGGTGGCTACATCGTGATAAGGATAGCTGGATATGTAAGTGGAAATATGGATGGTTGGATGCTGGATGAATTGTTGCATAGATGAGTCAGTAGTTGAGTTGTTTGGGTAGATGATTAAATAGTTAGATAGGAGGCATGGGGATGTGGATCAGTTGGAAGTGCTTGCCTAGCATGCCCTAGGGTTTGATCCTCAGCCCTGCATAAGCTAGGCACGACAGTATATACCAGTAAACCTAGAACTTGGGTAGTTAGTGTGGAAGAACCAGAAATTCGAGATTGTCCTCTGCAACAATGGAAATTCAAGTTTGAGGCCAGCCTGGAATTTGTGAGACTGCATCCAAAAAAAAAAATAGTTGGATGCACAGATATTAAGATTAGTGGATGGGTGGATAGATAGATGGATGGATGGATAGATGGATGATGTGTGGGTGGATGGATGGATGGATGGATGGATGGGTCAGTAGATGGATGAATAAGTGGATGGGTGGGTGGATGAATGGATAATGGGTAGGTGGATGGATGGATGGATGGATAGATAGATGGATGGATGGATGGATGGATGGATGGATGGATGGATGGATATCTTGATGGATGGGTGAGTGGTTGGGTGGATATTTAAGTAGATGGGTGGTTGGATGCAGGCATAGCACTATCCCCAGTCTGACAGGTCACTCTCAGCTTCTGGGCTCTAGTACATTAGATACACCCTTCGCTTCCCCTCCCAGTATCATCACTATGGAGTCCCAGGGAGATTCAAGGCTCCCTTGAGATATAGCATGGACTCTCAAGTCCATTCATGAACTTTGGAGCACAGACGCCCTAGAGCACAGCTCTCAACCTGTGGATCTTGACCCCTTTGGGGTCACATATCATATAGTTACATTACAATATATAACAGTATCAAAATTACGTTTATAAAGTGGCAAGGAAATAACTGTATAGTTCAAGATCACCACAGTACGAGGAACTGTATTAGAGGGTCGCAGCATGAGGAAGGTTGAGAACCACTGCTCCAGAGGAAAGACATAATGTCTCTTGGCTGGTGTGAGAGCTCAGTCATCCCGTGCTTCTCACTAACCACCTCGGTCTTGTCTGATTCTCTCCCCTTTCCCCAAGAGAAGGCTCAGGATCCAGCATGCCATAGCATCTTGTTAAATTACAGCTGGTTCGTGAAGTAGAGTGCTGGGGGTACCCTCTCTTCTTTAGGACGAGCTCTCTGTTAGATGGAAGAACACAAAACAAACAACTAGGGAAGGGCAGCCAGACCTTAGGCAACAGCAAACTGGAAACCGGGAACCCTTACCATTGCTGTTTTGTGGGGTTTCCACTCTTTAGACCATTGCCATTTTAGACAGTGTCCTCACTGGGGTTCTTCCTGCTCAGACTCCATTCTCACCCAGCTACCTCTCTACTGTCTTGCAGATGCAAAGAGTTTGGCCGAAATGCTGATAAGGTAGGGGTCACTTAGCTGCTTTCTCTTTGCTCTCCTATTCCTACTCCCCTTCCTTCTTCTTCTTCCCTTGCCCCCCTATACTAGAGCCACCCACAGGGGTGTAGATCAATTCTCTCTTTGATCGTCAGAGCCCCTTACCCCAACCTTCTTTGGCTCCTGAGCCAACCACTTCCTTTCCTTCTTCCACAGCAAGAACAACAGAAGCTTTGACACTCCCGTGAAAGGGCCACCCCAGGGCCCACGGCTCCACATCGACATCCCGAGGGTCCAGCTGCTCATTGAAGACAAGGAAGGCATCAAGCAGCTGGGTGAGTGACCTGTTCTAGGTGTGCTTCCCCAAGCCACAACCCCTGGAGGACAACTGAAAGCCCCATGGCTGTGCCCAGGATCAAGCTATAGCACCCCTCCCCCCACTCAGCATCCCTGGAATTTACCACAGCTCTTCTCAAGGGCCAACCTTCCTCTTCTTCCAGTGGAGAGAGCCTTGGCCTCTCTGAACCTCAGCACTGGATAAAGACATATAAAAATCTGAGGAGGACATCAGGTGATTATCTTTCTCCCTCTAGGAGATGACAAGGCCACCATCCCTGTGACTGATGCTGAGTTCAGCCAAGCTGTCAACCCGCAGAGCTTCTGTACTGGTGTTTCTTTGCATCATCCAGCCCTCATCCAGAGCACAGGACCCCTCATCGACATGTCAGACATCCGACCAGGAACCAGTATGCATTAATGCCAAAGAGTTGGGGAGGGTTTTTAAACTCTCCATGGGGTAGAGTTAATTTAAATTAAAAAAAAAAAAAAAAAAAAAAAAAAGGAAGAAGAAGAAGGAAGGGAAGGAGTAAGGGAGTGGGTGGGTTTAGTCATTAAAGCAAAAGCCTGGCAACTTTGGTTTGAATCCCCATCTCCCCCACAAAAACCCAGGAACAGATGTACACATCTGTAATACCAGCTCTGGGGGGACAGATGGAGGTACACCCCTAGAGCTCACTGCCCAGCCAGCCTAGCCAAATTGATGAGCTCCTGTTTTAGTGAAGGACCTTACCTCAAAAGTCCAGGCAGCTGGAAGACAACAGACATCAACCTCTGGCTTCCACACACGAACACACACATGCACATACATGAACACACATGAACACATCCAAAAAAAATACATTCTGAGACAGAGACGGGGAGAGAGCATACAGTGGAAACAGATAGGTTCTGGAGTCTGGAGACCTTGACCACGGATATTCTAGTTATAAACGACCTTGGGTGTTGCTAACCCTATCTCTCTCTCTCAGGCTCTTAGTTACCTTAGAGATTTTGGTTAAGGGTTGGGTCTTCATTCTCTCCAAGGGTTTTCTGTGGCAAACAGTGACTTCAGGCATCAAGGACACAGGCGATGACAGTTATAAGACAACAGAACAGAGCGTCCTATTCTTTCTCACGTGGAAGGACTCTTGGGGGAGTCAGGATGCCACCCACTGCTCCTACAGTTTTTCTGTCACTCTTCTGTGGAGCAAATCACATGGTCAGGAAAACTGCATAGCCAACATTCCCAGGGGAGCCTGTGACCACTTCTGCCTCCACTGATGCTCCCCACTGTTCTTTGTGCTAAGCACCAGCTGTCTGTGCCTGAGTGCCCACAGTTGAAGGGTGCTATCTCTTGCCTCCCTCTGTGCAGATCCAGTGTCCAGGAAGAATGTGAAATCAGCCCACAGCACCCGAAACCGGTACTCAAGCCAGTGGACCTTGACCAAGTGCCAGGCTTCCACCCCTGCCCGGACCCTCACCTCCGATTGGCGCACTGTGGGTTCTCAGCATGGTGTCACTGTCACTGAGAGTGACAGCTACAGTGCCAGTCTATCCCAAGACACAGGTATGTCTAGGGACCTGCCTGTATCCCATCCACCCTGCCCCAGATTCCATTGGTTGCCTGCCTCTAGTTTTTCCAATTCCTTTCTAACCAGTCTGTTGTCCAATATCCATACCACTTTCCTTCCCAGCTAGCCACTGACGCTGTGTGGCTGGGGTTGGGGAGGGGACATCTGACTCTGCTTGGCCAAGGATTTTATTTTGATCTCCAAAAAAAAAAAAAAAAAAAAAAAAAAAAAAAAAAAAAAAAAAAAAAAAAAAAAATGCACTAGACATTTGTTTTTAAAAAAAAAAAAAAAAAAAAAAGCTGATATTCCAGGGGTTGGTTGCTTATTTTTGAGGCTGAAAAATATATTCTGTTCTTCATTAGCCAATGGTTTCACGACAGACACCATTACCAACCTCCCCAGGGAGAACAGCATCTTCAAGCCTGTTGCCCTTGTGGCCAGGCTTTCAAATGACTGCTTGGATTAGAGATGGTGCCACTCCCACTCCATAACCTTCTCTCCTGTCAATGCCATCCCTGTGTGTCCCCAGACAAAGGGAGGAACAGTATGGTGTCCACGGAGAGTGCTTCCTCCACCTATGAGGAATTGGCCCGGGCCTACGAGCACGCCAAGCTGGAGGAACAGCTGCAGCATGCCAAGTTTGAGATCACAGAATGCTTCATCTCGGACAGCTCCTCGGACCAGATGACCACAGGCACCAACGAGAACGCCGACAGCATGACGTCTATGAGTACACCCTCAGAGCCCGGCATCTGCCGCTTCACTGCCTCTCCACCCAAGCCGCAGGATGCTGACAGGGGCAAGAACGTGGCTGTGCCCATCCCTCACCGAGCCAACAAGAGTGAGTGTGCTGCCCCTGCCCCCCAGCACCACAGCCCTATCTAGATCTTACCCTGCCTGTCCATCCTGGACTTGGGAACAGCTCAGAACCACGTTCTAGCTCAACCTCTTCATCTTTCTGTGGTTTTAAACAAATCACTTCACCTCTCTGAACTTAACCTTTCCTATTTGTATAATGCAAATGATACTATCTCCTTTGACTGACACATGGGAGGGGCCTATTACACAGTGGTCATCCCCTTAACGGTAAGGGATTAAATGACATGTCCCCAGGCTTCTAGTTCTGATAGCCTCTGCCTCTGTGATTTCAGGTGACTACTGCAACCTACCATTGTATACCAAGTCAGAGGCCTTCTTCCGAAAGGCAGATGGGCGGGAACCCTGTCCTGTGGTCCCACCCCGAGAGGCCTCCATGAGAAACCTGACTCGAGCCTACCATACCCAGGCCCGGCACCTCACTCTGGACCCTGCCAGCAAGCCCTTGGGCCTCCCCCATCCAGGGGCCACTGCTGCCACCGCCACGGCCACCTTACCTCAGAGGACTCTGGCTATGCCGGCCCCCCCAGCTGGCACAGCACCCCCAGCACCTGGCCCTACTCCCAGTGAGCCCTCTGCTCCCCCTAGTGCTGCCCCTCCGGCCCCCAGCACTGAACCTCCACGGGCCGGAGGCCCACACACCAAAATGGGGGGCTCCAGGGACTCACTACTAGAAATGAGCACCCCAGGGGTAGGGCGTTCTCAGAAACAGGGGGCTGGAACCTATTCCAAATCCTATACCCTGGTATAGGATGGCTGACATCCGGAGAAGGGCTCCACACTGGGACCTCGGCACCTCCAGCCCTCACACACCAACGTGGCTGAGTTATTTATATTAAGCTCACAGACAAAAACAGAACAACAAAAAAAAGACGTCAAAGAGAAATCCCCAGTCATGAACACTTGTACATAGGACTCTTTTGTACAAATGAAACTATTTTCTTCTTCTCCATGAAGCCAGGGCACAAAACAAGTCAAATCCTCCACCCCACGAAATACGTGTGGAGATATATATACATATATAGGCAGAGTGGGACACAGCGACAATCTATATATCTATATATTTCTCTCACCTTCTTTTGAGACAGAGGCACAAAGACAGCAATTTTTCTGCCCTCCTCACACCCCCTTCCCAACTAGGTGATTTTGACAAAGACCAAAATCCTGACTCAGAGACACTGCATGCGATATTACTGTTCCAAGAAAACCGGGAGTTGCTTCAATTTGCAGATGCTTATGTGCTAATACCTTTTTCTATGAAAAAAGACCCAGCGCCGTGTGCAATAAAGGTTATGTTTCTACGTGGTGGCTTTTTTCCCATCTGGCAAAGGCCAGTGGGGAGGGTGGAGAAACCTCTGTACCAGGCCCAGGCTTTGACTCCACGCTGGAAACTCTTTTAAAGACTTTCAGTTAGCCAGGGTGCAGCCATTGAGCGATGTCTTTTGTTCTCAGATCCGTGCTGGGTTCTAAGAGCCGACCCGCTCTGTGGCTTTGAACGAGTACCTAAACCCCTCTGAGCCAGTATATCATTTTCTTGTCTGCAGATGGAAGGCACGTATAGCCCATGCAATGAGGCAGCCTCAGCAAGTGTGTGCTAGAAAGTCCAGAGCAGGCAGTGGGAGGCCCCTGGCTTCTCTTCCAAGAGAGTCAGAGCAGCTAGGGAGTGAGTGTGCGGCTGCCTGAACCACTGGTACAGTTCCATAAAAAGTACAAATAAGTATACACTGTATACTTCTCAGGAATCTCACCGGCACCCAAAGCTAACATAGGGCAAGGTGTGGTCACAGGGAGGGAAGAGATCACCAGGGGTCAGAGGATAAAAAGGGCTCAAAGGCAGGAGAGATGAAGCATATCCAGGAATCAGACTAGAGAGTCAATGGTGCCATGCCAGCTTTGGAAGGAATAGGCAACTCAAATACCAGGGAGAAAGACATGTATCGTATGAAATAGAGGATTTGGGTGTACAGTAGCCACAAAGGTTTGGGGCAGCAGAGGAGGGGGAACGGCCGTGAGCTGGAGGCCAGCAGCGGATCAGAAAGCATGAGTGCTCCCACACTGTCACCTGCCCTGAGTGCTCCCACACTGTCACCTGACCTGGGAAGTCAGAGCTGTGGATCTGGAAGGAAGGAAGGTGGGTCTGAAACTTGCTCTTTCTGAAGATGACAGAGGACTGAGATAGAGACGAACAGGTGACACAGAGGGATAAGGAGGAGAGTGCAGGATGGGGGCAGGTCACACCCAGCAGCCTGGGCTCAGGGAGACCCTACCTGGGATATACGGAATGTCCAGGATTGAATATGAACAACCATATTAACAGGTAAGGGAAGGATTCAAGACTCCGGAGTGAATTCTAAGTTCACGGGTCCATTTCAACCCCCACACCCGTAACAAACTCCAGAGAACTAACAATGTGTTGAAAACCAAGATCCTGGTGCCAGCTCAGAATCTGACACCTCCCGTGGCTATGTGCACCATCTACAGGTCATGTGTGGAACTGCAAGCACAACAATCAAACCAAGAAACTGCCTAGAAAAGTGGCAGAGTCCTTACAAAGTGGACGGGGACACACACACACACACACACACACACACACACACACACACACACTTCCCTGCTCTCTGAACACTAGGAAACAAATGTGAATCGTGCCTTACTCCAGAAGAACAGAGGCAGGAATAACTAACTCCTAGAGCCTTCCTAGGGGGTGCAAAGGGGACACTGTCATAAGAACAGACTGGATCACTATGGCTGGCAGGGGTATGGGGCAGGAGCTAAGTAGAGTGTATTCACCACACTGCCTCAGAACTCATTGATGATCTAGGAGGCAATGTCAGGATTTCCATTTGACAGACACGAAAGCCAGGGATTCCAGGGGTTAGGAAACTCTTCCAAGATTAGAATATCAGGAATATCAGGAAGAAATCACAGCTCTTAAGAGTCTGCTTCCTTGGCCATGAGGGTGCTGCCATTAGAAGAATCCGCCCTGTGAGCAAGCTGGGCTGAAGCAGGTAAGCAGTGGAGCTGTCCAGTCAGATGAGCCTTGATGCAGGCTGGATGAGATGGGGGAGCACTGCACCCCTCTCTCTGGGGAGACACAGTCATGGTGGAAGGGGATAGATCAGCCTGGGAGATTCCTCGGGCCTGAAGAGAATGATAAAGGTAGAGGAAGAACGAGAGAAGCAGCTGAAAGCTGAACAGAAGCCAGTTAAATGCCTGTTCAACTGAGTTTCCCCCTTACTAAGATCCCAAGGTCTGGAAATTCAGAGAGGCCAGGCTGGAGTGTAACTCAGTTGTTAGTGTGTGTGCCTAGCATATGTGGAGCCCAGGGTCAATCTGCAACACTGCAGACACCAGAGGTGATGGTGCATGCCTGGAAGGCCAGCACTCAAGAGGTGGGACAAGGAGGATCAGGAGTTTAAGATCACCCTTGGCTACATAGTAAGTTTGAGATCCTGTCATCAATCAGAAGGCAGAGGAGGAGGAGGGGGGAGGAGGAGGAAGAGGAGGAAGGGGAGAGGGAGAAGAAAGGAGAAATGGAGAGGATGAAGAGAGGAAAAAGGAAGGAGAAAGAAGACATGGAGAGGAAAAAGGAGGTTGAGGAAAAGGAAGAAGAGAATGAAAACAATGAGAAGAAATAGGAAGAGGAAATGGAGGAGGAGGAGGAGAAGGAGAAGAAGAAGGAGGAGGAGGACAAGGAGGAGGAGGACAAGGAGGAGGAGGAGGAGGAGGAGGAGGAGAAAGAGGAGGAGGTGAAGGTGGAAGAGGAAGAGGAGGAAGAAGAGGAGGAGGTGAAGGTGGAGGAGGAAGAGGAGGAAGAAGAGGAGGAAGGAGAGGAAGAGGAGGAAGAGGAATCAAGTTTGTACAAAACCCAGACTATCTTACTTGCTACTAACGTTGAGGCACACCGTGTTTCTTAGCTAATGCTGCCTGTTAGACACACACCCAGATCCCCCAAAGCTCTATTTGTTGTCATTCATCTTCAGCAAAGTGAAGCAAAATGAAGGCCTGGATCAATCAACTTAAATGTTTGCTCGTCCTTTCTAGATATCTCCTTTGTCCCCTACAGACAAAGCCACCTTGAGTGTCTTGGTCTTCAAAATGTGGTCTAAAGACAACAGCATCCTCACTAGAGGCTTACAAGAAGTGTAACTCCTCACCTTAAAGCCACTAGCCATCTCAGAAGTTTCATCTTAGCAACATGCCAGAAGCATGGTCCATATACAAATGAAAGTTCGGGAAGCCCCCTCTAGAATGCTAACAAAGAGATCACCCCTTGACTCTCTGCCGACAGCCAGAGCTAGACTAGTGATCTTGATTTAGCTGCACCACAGATTCCCTGGAGGAGCTAGCTAACAACCGCAGAGACCAGAATCTCACCAACTCAGTCAAGTCAGAACTTGTCAGAATTTGGCCAGGTACTTGTATTTTTATTATAGAAAAAATCCATACCATAAAAATTTCCATTTGAAGTATTTTTAAATGTCCATTCGAGGAGCATTAAGTGTACTCGCTTAACTGTCCTCTTCATTTCTAGAACGTTGTGTTTTCTCTATGGGTTTGGCTATTTTGGTGACCTCATGTGAGTGCAGCCGTTCAATATCTGTCATTTCATGTCTAGCTTATTTCATACAGAACAACATCTTCAAGCTTCATGCATGTTGAGTTTTTACTTGTTTTTTGAGTGTTTTGTTTGATAACTGGTTGGTTGGTTGGTTGGTGGTTGGTTGGTTGGTTGGTTGGTTGGTTCGTTGGTTCGTTGGTTCGTTGGTTCGTTGGTTGGTTTGTTAGTTGACTGGCTGGCTGACTGTTTGTTTGTTTGGTTGGTTGGTTGGTTGGTTGGTTGGTTGGTTGGTTGGTTGGTTGGCTAGTTGGTTGGCTGGCTGGCTGGTTGGTTGGTTAACTGGTTGGTTGGCTAGTTGGTTGGTTGGCTAGCTGGTTGGTTCATTGACCCATTGGTTTCATTTGTTGGTTGATTTGTTGGTTTGTTGGTTGGTTTTTTGAGATAGACTATTTCTATGTAGCCCTGGTTAGCTTGAACAGGCTGTTGTAGAACTGTAGCGATCCTTCTGCCTTCACCTGTCAAGTGCCTGAAATTCAGGTGTATACACATCACATCTGGCCCATGTTGTATCTTTTGTTGTTGTGGTTTTGGTTTTGTTTGTTTGAGACAGGCTCTCTCTACATGTAGCCCAGACTGGCCTTGAAGACTCTATGCTCCCAACTGCTGGGATTACAGGTATGAGCCACTATACTTGAATTTTTTTTTGGAAAGAGAAGATGAAAAATTGATGCCAACATGTGACATTTTGTTACATTTATTGAGTGTGTGTGAACCCATGTGTGTGTTCGAATATGTGCCAGGGTGTGCAAATGGAGGTCAGAGGACATACAGGAGTTAATTCTCACCTTCTACCACGTGAATCCCAATGGTTGAAGTTAGTTTCTCAGGCTTAGTGGCAGGTATTTTCACCCACTGAGCCACCTCACTGTTCTTGTTCTGTCTTATATCAGAAACATATTCCTACTTAAGGGTAGGGAGTGCGCCATTGTGTGTGTGCACCATGCTTTATTCATCTTTCATCTGTGCTCACACCTCCTGATGTTAGGAAGAACACTACTAGGAACGTGGGTGTTTAAATATCTGGATTCTTGCTTTAAGTTCTCTTGAGCTTATGACCAGAAGATTTTCTGAGTTATAAAACAATTGTACACTTTAACATGAGCCACTCACCCCTGGCTCAGTGAAGACCATTGGTGGCATCTGCTATGACTTGTCTTGTTCCTGTCACAGGGCTGAACAAGCAGACTGAGCCAGACCTCTGAGAACATCTGTATTTTTAAGACTTTTAAAAAATGTATATGCATGCCTGTATATCCATCACCTTCGTGTTTTGTGCCCACAGAGGCCAAAAGAGGGCATCAAATTTAGTAGTTAAATATGTCTGAGCTACTTTGTGTGTGCTGGAAACCTCCTCTAATCCCCATCTGTATTTCTAACAAACAAAATTATATCCAAGTGGCTTTTTTTTTTTACAAATTTTTAAACATTGTGTGTGTGTGTGTGTGTGTGTGTGTGTGTATGCTCATGCACACTCGTGAATATGAAGGTCAAAGAACAACTTTCAGAAACAGGTTTTCTCTTTCCACTATATAGATCCTGGGGATTGATCTTGGGTGATCAGACTTAGCAGCCAGTGTCTTTACCAACTGAATTATCTTGCTAGCCTCCAAGCACTTATTCATGAATCAAATACCTTGAACGCTTCAAATAATATTGAGCTGGACAACACAGACACAAAGGCCCTTTGCTTCTCTCCCTGCCCTCAAGGGTACTAAATGTCAGAAACATCTGGGCATGGTGGATCATGCCCATAATCCTAGCATTTGGGAGAAGACTATGCGAGACTCCATTTAGGGTCCTCTTCAACTATATAGGCCAGCACATGCTACAGAGACCTTGTCTTAAGAAGAAAAGGAGGAAGAGACGGAGGAAGATGAAGAGAAGAAGGAGAAAGAGAAAAAGAAGAGGAAGAGGAGGAGGAGAATTGGCCAACATGAGCAAGACGTGCCTGCTCTACATCTGACTACAGTGCTGGGCCCTTCAGCTTCTGGTTGGGTTCACAAGACTGTGCTGACCAGTGGAACACGGTTGAAGTGAGGCATGCTGCCTCCATGCCTAGCCCATAAACATCTTCCTAGTCACCCCCTCCTTCCCCAGATAGATGCCAATGCCAATAGAGAGATTAAGGGCCTCTTAACGAATTGGAAGGCCTCTGGCCCTGTCTTAGTTAGGGTTTTTATTGCTATGAAGAGACATCATTACCACAGCAATTCTTATAAAGAAAAACATTTCACTGGAGCTGGCTTACAGTTCAGAGGTTTAATCCATTATCATCACGGTGGGAAGCATGGCAGTGTGCAGGCAGACATGGTGCTGGAGAAGAAACTTAGAGTTCTACATCTGGATCAGAAGGCAGCAGAGAGACACTGAGCCTGGCTTGAGCTTCTGAAATCTTAAAACCCATCCCCAGAGACACACTTCCTCCCACGAAGCCACATCTACTCCAAGAAGGCCACATCTCCTAACAGTGCCACTCCCTATGGGCCAACAAGGGTCATTCATTTCAACCACCACAGGTGCCTACACGTGTCTCAGAGCAGAGGCCCTTCTGTCCCACCAATGCTATCTGGATTTCATGTAAGCAAGAAGTAAATATTTAATGTGTTAAATCACTGGGGTTTTGGAGTTTATCTTTACAACAGCTTAGTATCATCGCAACCTGTAACAGAGACAAAGAAGAACTTGGCTCTCATCCATCAGTAGCCCACGTCCAGGCGTGGATCCTCTGGTGTAAAGACTTGATCGCGGGCCAGGGGAAGACTTGGGGAAGAGCTACTGCTGAATTGAAAGGAGGGCATCTGTGGTCAGTAGGACTGTAGGATGGGAGGACCAGCCCTGGTCCAGCCCTGAGGAAGGACCCTATCCTCCCTCCCAGAATCCACTTCTTCTGCCAGTTATGTGCTGCCCTTAAGATGATCCATGCTTGGGTTTAGTCTCTTATAACTAGAGGATCTCAGGGTTCAAGCAGCCCTTCAGGGTCACCACATCCAGGCTTCCATCCAAATCGTGAAGTCCTACAATGAGCAAGGGCTGACTTTCGGGTGTACACCTCCTTTTATAGCATCGATGTGCCCCCTGAAGTTCTCATGGCAAACATTTAGTAGTCTCCAGAGTTACACATTGAGTTAGTAGTTGACAGAGTTACAGAGTTTTTTGGAGTCTTTGGGGGAGTGATTAGGATTAGATGGTGCCATGGTATTATTTTTTTTTTTTTTTTTTTTTTTTTTTTTTGCTGTGATTAAACACTCGAATCAAGGGCAACTCAAGGAGGAAAGGCTTTATTTGGCTTACGCTTCCAGGTCATAGTCCATTGCTGAAAGACATCAAGGGGCCATCCCAGCCCCTCAGCCGAGAGAGGGCTGAAAACACCCAAGTGCTACGATAAACAAATATGTGACGGAGAGGTGGGAAAGGTGGAAAAGATGAAGCTATGTGTGCACTATGGGGAGAGGCAGAACTGGAGACATAATGGTGGTGACAGATGAGAGAGAGGCTAGGGGACATGCTATATCATCATTGCCCAGTAGGGTCAGCAGAATGGTGTACAACAGCTTGGAGTGTATACAGACACAGACTCAGTCCCCAAACCTGCCACCCAGCCTTGAGTAATGAAGATTCACTTTCTAGATTGGACTTTTTCGAAGGACCACCATTGTCCCCAAAGCCACAGGAGGTCATGTCAATGTCTGCAGTCCCTATGGCTGCCCCAGGACACAATGAAGCCTGAGATCAGTGTAGATGTACGCAGTCTGTGCCGCTGACTGATGACTTTGCTGCCTGGAGAGTTGGCAGTTGAGGGGCATCCTGATGTAAGCAACTCGTGAGGCCCATGGCCCGTGCAACTGCCAAGAGCCCTGAGTGGATTGGTGGCCCTGATGTGGCCAGGGGCCCTGCTGTTGTCTGTGGCCTGTGTTATCACCAAAACCCACGAGGAAGATGTCCATGGTCGGAGTGGTCACTTTGAAGCCTTGTTAATGTCTGTGGGCCAGTGAGAGCTGACCCTGCCCCTCATGGGAGAGCTGGTCCCGCCCCTTGCTGGTCACAGCACTGCGCTCAGTTGATGGCTTCTGGTGTGGATGCAAGGGGGGGGAAAAGACTCATCTTTCCTGGAGACGACTGGCCACTCTGAATTTGACCATGTTCCTGTGAGTATGTGGACAACACAAAGTGGACCTGCTTTTTCCTTTTGGGGGTGCTTTTGGGGGAGGGGTGGACATGGAAAGACTAGGAGGTGATGTGAGATTCCCAAATAATCCATTAAAAAAACACACACACACAATCAAGGAAGGAACTGGAAGCAGAAATCATGGAGGAACGACGCTTGTTGGCCCAGATAGCTCAGGACCACCTATAGGAATGATCCTGCTGGGCCCTCATTCATCAACTAACAATCAGAAAGATCCTCCACAAACATTCCCATGGGGCAAGTCTGGTCTAAGCAATTCTTCAACGGAAGCTTCTCTTCTCTGATGACTCTTAGCGGTGTCAAGTGAACAAGGCAAACCAGGACAGGTGGGGCCATGAGGATGGGACTGCCCCGCGACATTAGCAGTTAGTTGTATAAGAAACCTGAGCTAACGTGCTCCTCTGTCCCCCACATGCCTTCCATCCTGTAATGATACAGCCAGAAGATACCAGGCTGAGCGGATGCCGCCACTGTACTCTTTTGGACTTTTCAGCCTCCACAGCTATGAATAAAGACCTATTTATAAATGACTCGGTCTCGGGCATTTTGTTATATAGCAACAGAAAATGGACTGGGTCCAACAGGCGCCACCTATGGAAAGCTCTGCCAACGAAATCTCCCCTTCTACCAGGCTTAAGACTGTCGCCACAAAACAAGACTCAGTCCACTCTCACGAGGCAGCATTCCACACACAGGGTGACGGTGGCTGACCTTGTCAACTTAACTAGCCTAAGAGGTTCATAGGGAAGTGCACGGTGCATCTCTCTTCAGAGGTAACTGGATCAGGAGGGCTCTGACCTAGTGAATGGTTTGAGCCATTAGTGGATGGGGGCAGAGCTGGGGAAGGTGGAGTCTGGAGGAAGTGGGTCACTGGGGATGTCACTGGAAGCCATGCTTTGACCTGGCTCTGTGCCACAGCTCTGCTCTGCTTCCTGTCTGCCACAAGGAAAAGAAATCCCTCCGCCATAATGTTCTGCCCAAGTTCATGCAGCTAAGACACCAGAGACTGGGTCCCTTAAAACTGTGAGCCAAAACCCAAATCCTTCCTCTTTACCTTACTCTTGCAAGGTATTTTTACATATGGTAATTAAAATACATTGTCTTCTGAGTGTTTTTAGCCGATAAACTCCCCAAGTACAGAGGATGATTTCATCTTTTCCTGTTGCAGCCATGACATGAGGGCCTTAAGAGTAAGACATATATATATAAACATATATATATGTGTGTGTGTGTGTGTGTGTGTGTGTGTGTGTGTGTGTATGTGTATGTATGTATGTATGTATGTATGTATGTATGTATGTATGTATGTTCGCTATGATGCCTAGAAGGTAAACAGTGGGAAACATTGGTAGGGTGTAGAAAACAGTGGGAATCCACATGGCTAAGCCATTCTCTACATCCATCCCTCTTGGTTGGCCAAGGTAGACTGTGCCACTCCAGGCCCAATGCTGCAGAGGCTGTTCAGTATCCATCAATACATAGATGACACATTGGTGTCTCCACACAAGTTCTGAGTTGTGTTTAATCTGGGTTCAGCATCAGAGAAGCCACAGCCAGCCACCTGCAAAGCACCTGCCTACCACAGGCACTTTGTGTGACTGCCACACTGCTCCTATGTGAGAGACTCATGTCTCTCAGGCTCGGACACCCTCCAGGAGATAAGACTAGAGATCCTGGTCTCCACTCACTCCCCTCCCCAGTCCTAATGCGTTTTGAGGGCTGGCAAGGGAGTGGCTATCATCAAGCCAATCCTGCTGATTCTGGCTACCAGGAAACAGAGTGGAGAGTGACCTACCTAGCTCAGAATGGATATGTTGTAGACAGATGCAGTGTGACTACAGTGGATCCCTGCCCAGTCCCAGGAAGCACACACCTAAGGGACAGAATCTGTGAAGCCTGGGAGGCCACCAGGGAGCTAGACACAGGTCTCAGACTGGAGAAACATCTACTGACTTCTGCTGTTGAAAGGCACAGAATCTAGCCAGGCAGTGGTGGCTCACGCCTTTAATCCCAGCACTTGGGAGGCAGAGGCAGGTGGATTTCTGAGTTCGAGGCCAACCTGGTCAACAGAATGAGTTCCAGGACAGCCAGGGCTACACAGAGAAACCCTGTCTTGAAAAAACAAACAAACAAAGACAAAACAAAAAACAAACAAAAAAAGAAAGGCACAGAATCTCCAAATTCCTGACTTCCCAACAAGGGCAATGATGACCCCGAGCGGTCCCTGCACACTTACTGTTTGCTGAATGCCATCCTGAGGGCTCCTTTGCTCCAGGCAGCCACTGTGTATGACAGGCACAGCAATGAAGCCTACTCACACATGGCAAGAGGATAAAGTGGGAACCGATGACTCAAACTCCCTGATTCTTTCTTTCTGTGTTGGGGCTGAGGGTGCACTCCATGGTGTATGTGCTGAGGTCAGAGGACAAGTTTGTGAAGTCACTTCTCCCCTTCGACCCACACATAGGTTCCAGGGACTGAACTCAGGTTGCCAGGTTTCTACAGCAAGCACCTTTACCCTCTGAGCCATCTCGCTGGACCTTCCCTTCACCCTTAATTCTTACTATTTCCGGAGAGTGGTCAAGTCTGCCCTCAGTGAACATACTCAAATGTGCCACCAGTGCCCTCCACTCTATACCAGAGAGCAAGAGCCCCCAAGCAGGCTGACCACTCCCACCCCAGGATTTTTTTTTTTTTTTTAAATAGGGATAGTTTAACCTGAACTGTGTCAAAGAACTGGGACAGCTCCAAGCCACCCCAGGTATACTGCCTACCCCAGCCCAGTCCTTAACAGACACAGTAGTGTCCTTCAGAGAGTGGGCTGCTGGAGAAGGGGACCAGGGTGCTCCCAGCAGGAGGCCTATGCTGAGCTGACTGTGTGACTTCAGTGGTGCTGCAGGGTTAGTCACTCAGGTTGTCCTCAGCCAGGCCTCCCTGTGATTGGAAGGCGCTCACATGTCCAGTACATGGAAGTGAAATGGTCACTTCTAGAAGGAAGGTGAGGAAACTGAGCAGCTGCCCAGTAAGGACTGGAGTGACCCTTTCCCCCAGGCCACCTTGTGCTCAGCCTTGCCTCCAATCCTGTGCTCGGTGGTCTGCCTTGAGCCAGTGTGAAGCCTGCTCTGTTTGTCCCACACTTGGGACCAGCATCTTCTCCTGTTCCCTTTGTCTTCACAAGGGAACAACCAGAGGCAGAAGGAAGAAGATCGTTGCTGGAGGGCATTGGGAAACTGTCAGATCTAGTGTTAGAAATGAACCTTTCCCTACCAGTAAAGGTGTGCTGGGGGTGAAGGGTGGGTCCGAAGCAACCCTCTCTCACTTGCATAGTCTCCAGAAGGAATTAGTAGTACCGTACCTGTTATTTTTAAAATCGTACTACATAGGACATGCATGGCTTTGATGCCATTTGGATACTGAGCTATGTGACTATAGCGCCCACTCAAAATAACTGTCATTAAAAAGTTTCCTGGGGGGTGGGGGGGTGAGATGGCTCTTGACTTTAAACCCTAAGTCCCACATGATAGGAGAGAAATCCTACAATCTGTCTCCTGACCTTCACAGACATAATACATACATACATTACATACATACATACATACATACATACACACACACATAAAATAAATAATTTTTAAAGTTTTCTCCCAAAGCCTCAGATAGCCTCTCTGGGTAGTTTCTTCTACTGTAAAGTAGGAATGGGCAATATAAAGTCTCAACTCCAAATAACGTCTGTCTACTCCTCAACACGTGTGCTGCTGATTCAGTTAGAGGTAGGGCCTTTGGAAAGTGATTAGGCATGAAGATGGAGCCCTCGTGAATAGGACTAGGGCCTCAGAGGAGCCCAAGGGACCACACTTCACCCTCAGAGTACAGCTAGAAAGAACCACATATGAACCAGAAAGGCCCTCACCAGAAACTCAGTCTGCTGGAACATTGAACTTGGGCTGTTTACAATCCTAGTTTGTAATATTTGGAAGGTGTGATGGCTATTCTTGGCTGTCAATTTGAGTAAATCTGGAATTAAATGGGACCCAGAAATGGAGGGCACGCCTGTGAGGGATTTTGAAGTGGGTGGATCATCTTCCAGTCCAGACCTCTCAGGTAGGAAGACACACGCCTTTGGTACAGTTTTTTGTTTGTTTGTTTGTTTGTTTGTTTGTTTCTTCCTGTTTTTTGAGACACGGTTTCTCTGAATAGCTCAGCTGCCCTGGAACTCATTCTGTAGACCAGATTGGCCTCGAACTCACAGAGATCCTCCTCTCTCTGCCTCCTGAATGCTGGATTAAAGGTGTGCCTGGTTTTTTGATCCAGTTCTTGAGACATGTTGCGGTAAATCTCCGACCCATGGAAGTCCAGTCAAGGAAGACACAACTCAATTAATTACAAATGTAAGCTGCACGCCTAGATTGGGCAGATTTACCATTGAACTACTCTATTCCCCAGCTATGAGATCTCTTACAACCTGCAGTTGAGAGTAGTTGGCAGTTGGGGGAAGGAGAGAAGATGGAGAAGATCTTGACTGAGGAAACTGCAGGTTGTAAGAGATCTCATAGCTGGGGAATAGAGTAGTTCAATGGTAAATCTGCCCAATCTAGGCGTGCAGCATACATTTGTAATTAATTGAGTTGTGTCTTCCTTGACTGGACTTCCATGGGTCGGAGATTTACCGCAACAGAGACAGAAAGATAAACCTTTAATCTGGGCCAAACCTGCTGAAGCCAAATCTTCTGCATGGACACCAGGGGCTTTGCTCTTTGCCTGCTTGCTCTCACCTCACCAGCAAGTCCATTCCTTCATTGGCACTAGAGTTCACTTCTTCGGGATTCCAGTGTCTACTGAAGCAGCCGAGGCACACCACAGAGACACACAACGGAGACACACTGCACACACGCTATGCCACTAAGTAGCACCCCCAACCTTCTGGTGTATTTTTTACAGCAACCCAGACTCATAACCCCTTACAGCTTGCTCCAGAGGCCTAGGATTTGAGTTTCCCAGCTAGATTCTAAAGTGCATGAGATAAAAAAAAAAGGAGCCCTGGCTAGCCTGACCCTCACTTTGCAGACTAGCCTAGTCTCAAACTCAGAGCTCCACCTGCCTCTACCTCCCGAGTCTTAGGATTAAACAGGCAGGCCACTGTGCCTGGCCAGAAACCAGTCCCCATTTTTTGTTTTGTTTTTTTTTTTTGGCTACACTGCAGACTGATCCCAGGGCCACATGCATGCTAAGCAAGTAAATGACATTAATACTATATCCCCAGTCCCCAGATTCCAACCTTAGCCCAGGGAGGTTTTACTATCCAAGTTAGAAACTACCAGGTCCAGGATTCTAGGTGTTCAGACCGAGCTGCCAGGGACTGTTCTGTGAGCCTGGAGGAGACAGCTATTGACACTGGGGTGGTTATGAGCAATGGAATTCGACTTTCAGGAACAGATTGATCTAGTTCAGATGCTAGTTATTAGCTCTGTGACCTTGACCCTTCTGAGGCTTAAACTTCACTTCCTCATCTCTAAACTATCCTAAGGTTAAGATTACAAACAAGAGCGTAAAAAAGTCACAGCTCGGGCTGGAGAGATGGCTCAGTGGTTAAGAACACCATCTGCTCTTCCGGAGGTCCTGAGTTCAATTCCCAGCAACCACATGGTGGCTCACAAACCATCTGTAATGGGATCTGATGCCCTCTTCTGGTGTGTCTGAAGACAGCGACAGTGTACTCATACATAGAATAAATAAAGACAGTGTTCACATACATAGAATAAATAAATCTTTAAAAAGAAAACCACAGCTTGTGGAGGCCTGCAACAGATGTTGGCCCACTGCCTCCCCCATCTCCTTGTTCCTTCCTAGGAAGCAGCTAAGACACTAGGCTGAGTTTTCTATACAGATTCGTGAAACAGGCTGTGTGAGTTGGTTCTCTGAGCCCGTCCCTTGCTACCAACCTAGGAATGTAAGTCAACTGTTCACCCAGGGAAGCAGGAAAAAGCCACTTAACTTTGCCAACTGGGGTGTGGGGCATGGTGTCATCTCCACGGGAAGAAAAAAACCTACTATCTTTAGGGAAACAGCCCGTTAGGTCCATAGCCTTGCAAGTGGAAAACAGGGAAGGAGATTGTGAATGTGAGCGAGCTCTGTGAGGAAAGTTGACAGGAGGAGAGCCGGAGGTACTTTGGAGGAGGGTACTATATTTTACTAGGGGACCCAGGCACCTAGAGATCTTTGAGCCTTGCTTTGCTGTCACCCATAAAAATGGAGCCGCCCAGACCTGCCTCCAACACCACACTGCTGAGATAACTAAATCAGATACCCAGGGAGGAGTTCCATGAAGAGCCGTTGTCCCCACCTCCCTGTCCCCTGGGAAGGATACAAAGGCTTCCAAAGAGACCAGCACATTCACAGGACTGCCTCATAGAAAACTGACTTACAGAGATTTAATAGATGCAAAAAAAACAAAAAAACAAAAAAAACAAAACACAGAGATTGTCACCAGAGTTGGTCGTATCACATGAGCGGTTCTCAAGGCACACAGAGTGGAACAAGTAACAAAACGGACTTTTTCTGTGTGTGGTCGGCCGATGACTAAAAAATATCTAAGAGGGTGAAAAGCCAACTGGCTGATCGAAGTTTATTCCGCGGCAAAGAAATGAACAATGAATCGGTGAGACCCTGTGGGTTGTAAGGGTAAAGGCAACCCGCAGCTTCTCAAGACAAGAAAAATGAGGGCATTTTGTTTAAACAATGAGACAGATGCTGAGAACATCACCTGCAGCTCCTGCAGAGCTGGCGGAGGGGAAGTGGGGGCCGAGGAGGCTTGAGCCAGAAGCACCTGATGGAAGATGGCCCCTGCCAGTGCTGGCCTTGAGTCAGCCCCATCCAGCCCCATCCACCAAGCTCTGGGAAGAGTTGATAGTTGGACTGAGCCAGGGGTGGCCCAGGTAGAAGGACAGATGGAAACAGGGCTCACAGACACAATCGGGATGTTAAAGAAGAGAAATATCAAGGTGGGGCAGAAGGCATCCCTCTCTTTCTCTTTTCTCTATGGCTTTTTAGCTTCCTGGAGAGATAGGTGCTTGAGACCTGAGGGCAAGGGAGAGCTCCAGAGAGCATCCTAAGGGAGGGAAATGTGTTCCTGAGAACAATGAAAAAAGCACAGTGCCCGCTGACAGGAAGGAGGCAGAACATCCCTCTAGGGCCCGCTAGCAACGGCCAGCCGGGCTCAGGCAGCTGAGCCCAAACCTGAGACAGTCAGAAGACATTTAAAAAGAAAAAAAGCAAAAAGAGAGGGACAGGTGTGATCCTGTCGGGGCTGAGGTATCAGAAAGAGGCACAGGCCCAGCATAGCCAAGTCTCGGGGCATGCCACGCTAGGAGGCTGTGTAGAGAAAGGACCACGCCCTCAGCAGGAAGCCAGCCTCCAAGGAGGTTCCCTAGGCCTCCCAAAGCAGTTGCTTTAACTACGGTGCCACACCCCTGAAGTCTTCAGCAGCCACATCTCAGTGCCACTTTGATGCAGAAGCTCGAAGATGTCCACATGTTTCTGCTCACGGCCAGTCCACAGTTGAAGCGTGTGTGGCCGTCTATAGCATACTTTCCACGTACCTTCGTGGTGGTTCCTCTAAGTCCTAGGTGGAGTACACAACGGAGGACATGCTTGATGAGAGAGAAATAAAGTGCTGGCGGCTCCTCAGGCACTTGTTAGAGAGGAGGAGGCCGCGGGGGCGGCGGTACTGTCCTGGCCCCACACGGGGCTCAGTAGTGAAACACATTCAGTCTGTTGTTCTCATCCAGGCCCAGCTGCAGTAAGTTCGATGTGGTTGTGGTTGTTGGTTTGGGCACCGAGGAGAAAAGTTGTCTGGCCACGACGTGAAGGAAAACTGGGTGGCTGAGAGAAAGGGTCTAAGGTCCAACAGGATGTTCCTCCGACACCACCGAGGCCGGTGGCAGAGCTCAGGCCAGTCAGCGGCTACAACGGGGAGGGACTAGAGCTTGGGGGCCAGCTATAAGGATACACTTTGGGGTCGTTCCGGAAATGTTCCAGCCACTTCCGGTTAGACTCGATCATGCTCTGAATGCTGACACTGTCCGTCTTGGGGACTCGAGAGTGGGAACGCTGCAGGAGGTGGAGCTGATCGCTGAAAAGGGAAGAGAGCAGGCAGGAAGCTGGCGGCACGCCCGAACAGAGCATCCCCTCTCTTCCCCTCACTTACCCTCTCGTGCCTCTGTAAGGCCTCCAGCCATCAAAGGGCCTTATCTGGGAAGGCAAACATCGGTTCCCCAAAGAGAAGGCGGTGGCTGCCCTCCACCCACTTCCTGAGCATCTGACGCAAAATCTACTCTGGCCCTTCGCATCTATCCATCCTCAGCCGGCCGATCTCACGGGCAAGGAGCTCGCTCCCTCTGTCCGTCCACCCAGATACTTACACAGTATCCGCTCTCAGGCTGGCCCAGAGAGCAGAGATGTTTGTGGGGTTTACAGTTATGGCTGGGGGTGGGGAGAACAAGATATTTGGCAGAGAGTGAAATGGATAGGAAATTAATAACAGGACTAAATAATTGCCTGTCTGTCTCCCCCATGAGGTGTCCCTCTCACTCCAGTTGTTGCTCAGCGGGTATTGAAGAAGAAAGGGCCATAGGAATCAGACAAAGAGCAAAAAATGGCAAAGCCAAGCCAGTCTCCAGGGCTGTTGGGGCCACAGGATGAGCAGGGCTTCACCTCAGTCTCTCCCCCATGGGCAGCACCTGCAGAGCCCACACACCCCGCCTCACAACCTCAGCAACAGGGATCTGACTTTTTATTTGCTGTGGTGGAGAATTCCTCAGACAAAGGCAAGATGCAGGTGACTCTGGGCTGGGGACCATGAGGTCTGTTCCCATCTGCCTATGGTGCCATTTGCCCAGGGAGGTACAGTAAAGAGCTAGACTGTGAGGCCACACCCAGCACAAAGACTTACCTGACAGACACATAACCCAGCTTGTTCTCCAGTGGGGGAGGAGAGCTGTTGAGCAACGGGACGCCAGCTAGAACAGCAAGAAGATGGGTTTCAAGGGCAGCCAACAGACCAGCCCCGGCCCCGGCCCCACCCCAGCCCCAGCAGGCCACCTCCATGTTCACTACCAGTGCCCCTGCATCCCCAGAAAAGGATGTCCCCAGAACAAACAATGGCAGGGAAAGTTTCCATGCTGGAGGTGAGAGACAGATGACAGACAAGAACTGTCCTGTTTACTTTGATTCTAAAACTTTCCTTTTCAATTTGGGCTGAGCAGAAAGAAGACTTTTTTGTTTTTTACATTTTTTTCTCAAATGGTTGCCTTTTTGACTTATGTTATTCTACAAAGTGAAACTAGGTCCCAAAGCAGAAGCCAGGGCCAAGGGGTCATAAGTACAGGATCAAAACTTGGTATATGACTCACTCATTCAGAGGGGTACTCTGGAGTTTACTACTAACCTGCAGAGTCTCAGCTTACTCATCTATAAAATGGGGATTGTACTGGCTGGTTTTATGTGTCAACTTGACACAAGCTGGAGTTATCACAGAGAAAGGAGCCTCCCTTGAGAAAATGGCTCCTTGAGATCCAACTGTAAGGCATTTTCTCAATTAGTGATCAAGGGAGAGGAGGACCCATTGTGGGTGGTGTCATCCCTGGGCTGGTAGTCCTGGGTTCTATAAGAAAGCAAGCTGAGCAAGCCAGCGGAAGCAGGAGAGTAAGTAACATCCCTCCATGGCCTCTGCATCAGCTCCTGCATCCTGACCTGCTTGAGCTCCAATCCTGACTTCCTGACTTCCTGTGGTGATGAACAGCAGTGTGGAAGTGTGAGCCGAATAAACCCTTTGCTCCCCAACTTGCTTCTTGGTCATGATGTTTTATGAAGGAATAGAAACCCTGACTAAGACAGGGATAAATAACTACCTGAGAACTATAACATAGACTAAATGAAGGTGTGTTTGTGTGTGTGTGTGTGTGAATGCCATAGTGTACTGTACTAACGGCAGACATTAGAATGACAATAATAACTTTTTAAAATTCTGCCAAGCTCTAGCATTGATGCTGAAAGCTCCGAGCTGTGCGGGCTCAGTGTATAACACCCCAGCACAGAGCCTCCGGCTGTAGGGCCACCGGCAAAGGTCTTCCTTCCCCAGGCCTCCACAGACAGAGCCAACAGACCAGAGACGGTGGCAGAGATAAGGGGTAGGCAAAAGAAAAAGGAAGGTTATGAGAGGCGACATAGTGCAAAGGAGAGAGACGTGGAGGTGGGACCTACAGGGAAAATACTTGCGCCACTTCTCCAGCAGGAAATCGTCCACGGTTTGGGAGGAGGACGAGGAGGAGGGCAGCTTGGTGCCCTGGCCCGGGTCCCAGGCCCACTGCGTGGAGGTGGGTGTGATGGAAGATAAGGATGAGAGCTTTGTCTGGGAGGCATAGGCAGGGGCAAGGACGTTCTTGGAGGACCGAAGTGAGGAGGTGAGGAGCGGAGGCGGGGGCGGCTGGCTGCTGAGGCCCTGTGGCGGTGGCTGCGAGTTGAGGCTTCCCAGAACGTTCAGCACGCCATTGAGTTCGCTGCTGATTCGCTGGAGGGAACTGCTCAGGTAATGGATCTTGTTGGGATCGGCAGAGTTTGGGGTCGGGGTGACTGAAAGGAAGGAGGCAGATGGTGGGAAAGGATTCAGGGCATAGCTGGCACCTGAGTGTCTTACTAGTGCTTCTCCCTGTCCCCGCAGAGCACAGGCTACGGACCCTATGGGATACGAAGGATGGATGACAGGCCTTCTATGTCCGAGACGAGCCCAAGGACATAGACAAAAGGAAAAACAAGGTCCCTGACCCAAGTACAGGCCAGAGCCAGTGTGGCCAGATGGCTGCAGGAGGCCTGGAGAGAAGAGACTGCAGGGATCCTTGGTCTCTCCATCCCTCTACGCTGCAGACCCAGCGCTGATGGCTCAACCAGACACAAGCTTAAGGGTAGGGGACAGGACCATGACCGCCACCCTCCCTCTCTACAACACTGACCCTCTGCCTCCTTGGCTTCCCTGTGTGCCACCACTCACTGTGCAGCATGGGGCTGGACTCCAAACTCTCACTGCTCAAATCATCCATGTCACTGAGATCAAAGGTCACCTTCTTGATAGAGGATCCTTTCAGAGTGTCCTCATCAGAGACCTGACAGGTAGAAGTGGCCATCAGTACTGTCCCTTCCCATGGGTTTTCAATCTACCTGCCATGTGGTAAGTGAGGCCTGAGGCCCGAGGCCTGGTGAGTTGGTTCCTCTGGAGTCCGAGGTTCTACAGGCACCGCAGGAGAGGTGTACCACAAAGTCTGCCTCATTAGGGAGGCTAAGGTAAGACAACCCAACTGCCGGTGAAAGAGTCCATAGGGGCCCCAGGAACAGAGGGACCCATCATCCTCCTCCCAAACTAGAATTGCAGTCTCCCCATTTGAGTATCTCTGCTCCCAAACCAAACCTAGGACATGGAGACAGCTGCACACAGTCTCAGGGAAGAAAGAGACACCTTGATGCCACACTTGGTCACGGCTCTCCTAAGAACCATGCAGGAAGAACAGAGCTAGTCCCAGATTCTGCGACATTCACCAAGAATGCTGTGACCAAGCAGTAGAAGCTCCAAGGCTGCCCTGAACCATCAGCACAAACCGACCGCTCAGCTACTCTGAAAGAGCCGATGTCTCTGTGATCTCAGCAGCCAAGAGCCTGAGCCTAGAGATCCAGTTCTCCCTAATGCAGCCTGAAGAAAGCAAGGATCCCAGGAGAGGAAGGAGGGAGTGGCCACATTGGGCCGTCTGGCCACGGGAGAATACCTCCTCCTGTAGAGAAGACTCCAGTTGGTTCAGTTTCTCCTCCTTCTTCTTCAACAAGTCATGGCCTTTCCGCATAGCTGACTTCATCTCATCCAAGTGCCTGGTCTCCTGTGTCCAGGGAAGAAGGGGAAGACAGACAGTGTTAGCGTGGATGCTGGAGTCTCAGCTCTGATATTTGCTGGCTGGGAGGGTCGTAAACACCTTAACTCTCAGTCCACTCATCTGAGAGAACTGCTACTCTCTCCTCAGATACTAACAGGACAGTGTATTACATGAAGAACACCATGCCTGGAGAGACTAAGTTCTCAAACTGTTGACCGAATGGTTAGTATCACTTGTCTAGCTATTACTAGCACCCTTGCCACCAACAAAAAGAATAAAGCAGGGCAGTAACTGTGCCCAGAGACAAAATGAACACACCCCGGGGAGCCCATCCTCGTGGCTACAGGCCTCTTTCTATCTGTTGCCCACAAGCTAGGCATATAGACTGCATGGCATGTGCCCCTCACCCAGTTCTGACACTATCAGAATTGCATGATCCAGGGGAGCTCATGCAATTGAGACCTTGACTGGTACAAAACTCTGTCACATCATGTAATGATGGCATCTCTGTCTTTTCATTGCAAATCAGACCATACAAGAAGCTTAGCCAGGGGAGCTACTCAATCTTACACTGAGTGGATTCCTAGACCTTCATGTCCCCAGTAAACCAGAGTGACAAAGAAGAGCAGTGAGTTTGAAACATTTTATAGGGATTGGTCAGACCTTTCATTTAGGCTACGGCAATAGCATTACAGGTTGAGTATCCTATTTCCAAACTGCGTGGCTTCAGAAATGCTTGAGATTTTTGTAGTTTTCTGGTTTGGGAATATCTGCATAGATGTTTCCCTTTGAATTGATTTAGGGGCTAGGGACCCTCAACCTGTATAGCTCACTTTTTAAAGATGATTTATATGAAGATAAAATAACTTACTATTGGAGAAGGTGTTTACACACACATGATGTGCAGCCATGATACGGCAAGTGATCTCAGGGCCCGTGTGGCCCATCTCAGAGTTCCCAGAATGATCAGCTAAGGAAAGCTAGTACACCCGCCCCTCCCCCAGACCTCCCAACATGGCAGGCCTCCTCTAGGCTCCTGACCTCATCCAAGTTCTTGCGCACGTTTTCCGGGACCTTAGTGCCTGGCAGGTCTTCGTCTACCTCCTGGGCACTGGCCAGCTCATGACGCCAGTGCTGCTGGGCAGCTTTCAGAGCGGTCTGTCGCCTCCGCATGGAGCGTGTCTGGCGCACCAGGAACTCCTTGGCACTGCGGACAGCTACACCCTCAGCAGAGAGGAAATGCCGGACACTGTGGGGCAGCAAGAAGCAGGGAAGGAAAACTGAAGACTACACTGAGCCACAGGGCTGGCCACTTCCCTAGCACTCAGCCACCTGGGCATGCGCAGGAGCTATGGCTGAAGCTGCAGAGAATCACTGTTAAACACCTAGAGAGTGTGCCATGTGGGACCAAGAGCTTGGACTCTATGGCAAGTGTGCCTGGGGCCTGTACTGAGAGAGCTAGACATCCTGGGGTCTGACCTTCCACTAGGGGTCAGCAGGCACCAGCATGTCGTGTCACAGATTGGAAGATCTTAGCTTAGTAGATTCTTCTATCCCTAGGCCATGCCTTCAACGGAGCCCCAGTGATGGCCACTGTCATCTCAGCTGGGATGTGAGTACTCACTCAGCTCACATGGCACAAGACAGGATAGGAAAACTCACCTCTCCACGGACAAGTCGATATCCTCCTTACTCAGGGAGAGAGAAGAGGACACCTCTTGGTTCTCTTTCTGCAAATACATAGTGGAAAAGACTGGGTGTAGCAAAAGCTAAAGAGATCCTGAAGCCCCTCCTGTTGTCTTAGCCAAAGAAACAGCTGACAGCCTCTGGATGCGCTTTACCTATAAGGTACCATTTGAGTGATGGAGAGGGCAGAGGCGGGATAAGAAAGGGAGCCTAGATCCTCAATAAAGCAGAGCCAGGCTCCTCTCAGATGTCCCACCTTTCTGTCTCCCCCCAAAACCTCCACCATCATTCCCAGGCTTTGGCCCCGGCTCACTGTGCCAAGGGATTTCCTCAGGTCCTCAATGTGGAGACTTGGCTCTGGGTGTGAGGGAGCATTAGTCTCGGCTGCCATCTCTTTCAGGATGTCCTGCTTCCTCTGTACTTCGGCCTCTAGGCTGCTGTGGTAAGGAAGGGAGCAAAAGGCAGGACACTCACACCCTCACACCCACAGGGCAGGGGACCCAGAATCCTCCATCTCTTATAGCCTCGACGCCCCGTTCCCTACAAAGTGCACCAGAAATGAGCTGGCTGCTTCTGCCTGGACTCCAAGCTGGGCCTTCCTCCTCTCCCCTTCAGAGGTGCATGATGAGAGGGCCCAGACGCAGCAGGAGGTTGAGGGGGGAGTGGTGGCCAGGAGCAGGGACCCCGCACTACCTCACGTGCTTCTGCAACCTCTGACTCTGAGTCTGCAACAGGTCCACTTGGGACTCCAGCTCCACCCGCCGGACCCGCAGGTCATCGATGGCCCTTCGCAGCTGTTGCTTTGACTCCAGCAGGTGCGTGTGCTCCTTCTTCGCTTCTTCCAGGTGCTGGTGGGTGGCCTTGGCTTCCTGGGGCAGAGGAAGAGAGAAAACCCACAGACCCAGTGAGGAGGAGGTGAGGTGTGCAGGCAGCATCAGAGGTGTGGGAGACAGGAAACAAGGCAGGAGTTGGAAGCCACCATCTCCAGGATCTGGGATCTCCCACCACAGAGCCACTTCCTGAGGCCTGAAAGTCAGGTCCACTGGGTAGCATGATACTGCCCAACATAGTCTTAGAACCCCAGGGCCCTGGACAAGACAGGTGGACAGATGGCAGGGGGGACAAATGAAAGGGAAGGGGGCAGGCACACAGACCTCCTTCTCCAGAGCAGCCTGCCTCTGAGCATCCAGGAGCAGCTGCTTCTCTCTCCGAATGTTCTCCTCCTGAGGGGAGACAGACCCCGGGCTGACTACAGACTCCAAGACTGAAGTGGAGCCTGCCCTCAGTGCTCCACCCCCCTCCCCAGGGCAAAGTAGATCTCTAGTCATCGCCTACCCTCACCTGAACATTCAACTGAGCCAGTCTGGCCTTGACATCTTTAGTTCTGGACGAGAGTTCCAGCTCTAAGTCCTGGAATTTCCTTTCCTGGCACAAGTAACGTAAGCAGAAAGACATGGGTGTAGAAAGGGTGAAAGGTGTCAGTTGAGGGACAGGAGGAAGATCCAGAAGCCGGCATGCCACACCCCAAACACTAAGCTGGACTCAGGTTTGCTTCCTTGAAGCCTCTCCTGGGCAGCATACGGATTCCAGTGGGACAAGGAGACACGAACCTGCCCGCCCCAAAGATGTAAATGGGCTGACCTCTCCTTTCAAATATTAGGCCTACTCCGAGTGAGGCTCAGAAAACAGAAGCAAAGAGACCCTGAAGCATAGACATGGCCAGGGTAAGATCTCAATCCTGAAGGTGTCAGAGTCTGCCCTGCAATTCTTGGGGCAGCGCGCACAGCTTCCTACCCTGCAGTGGGAGTGTCTGAGGATCACCCCATTTCCCTGGCCCTCACTTGGTCCCGGTGTCGACGCCTCAGGTCTTCAAGCTGCTGATCCTGCTCCTGCCTCACGCTCTCTAACTCTCGCTCGTGGGCCCTTCGCAGGCGCTCCAACTCTCCAGTGAGGTGCCCCAGGAGGTCAGCACGCTGCTTTCTCTCCTGAGAAGATCACAGAGTCACCAGCAGGAACCTACAGTGGCTCCTTACACCCCAAAATCAGTCTTCCCAACTCCTGCTGTGTCAGGTCAGTTAGATCAATGAAGGCCGCTTATCAGCTCCCAAAAGTAGCTTTTAGAAGAGGGCTTCAAAGACAGCAGAGACCCAAGCCCAGAATGCCTGCCTGCTCTCCCTATGGAGCTCCCTTTGGAGACCGCCTCTCCTGCTAATGCATGCTCTGCAGCTTCTCCATCAAGAGAGGCCACTGGTCAGTTTTCACTAGTCTTCAATAAGGAACTGGTATGGGAAGGCATGCAGCTAAACTTTGTCCTGAGAGTGCAGTTTCTACCCGAACAAAGAGTTTGGATTCCAGTCACCAGAGCAGGAGCCCAGAGGTCTCCCATAGGTGCTGAGCCGTACTGCTACCCCTGCCCACTATTCACCCCCAACAGGACCAAGCCACGTTGAGCCGGGGTCCATTCAAGACATGAAACATTCCCACCTCTAGGCAAAAGAAGATGGGCAATGAGATGGTTGCTACTATTGCCTGTCAAACTGACAGAGCCTGGAATCTCCTAGGGCTCAGGCTTGGGATCTGTGAGAGATTTTCTAGATCATGGGTTGGCTGAGACCCATCCTCAACAAGGGCAGCACCCTTCCATGGGTTGGGGTCTCAGACCACCTAAAAGCAAGAAGTGGAGCCGAGTGTCCGTTCCTGGCTGAGGACATGAGGTGACCAGCTGTGTCATGCTCTGCTGCCCTCCCTTCCCCATCATAAGAGTGTAACTTCATGCTTCTGCTTTCTCCACCATAATAAGAGTATAACTTCCTGGTTCTGCCTTCCCCACCATAGTAAGAGTATAACTTCATGCTTCTGCCTTCCCCACCATAATAAGAGTATGACTTCATGCTTCTGCCTTCCCCACCATAATAAGAGTATAACTTCAAACTGGGCCAAAGTAAGCCCTTCCTTCCCCAAGTTGCTTCTGACAGATAATTTGGCACAGCAGCAGCAACAATAAAAACTATACCCAGCAGATAATATCCAGCTCTTGTTTGGCTCTTGTCGGTCTCTTTCTTGTTGTCCTGAAATTCCACACACCCTGGTGACATGGTTTGGGGGTGACTAAACCAGAAGGCTGTGGAGTCGCACAGCTTGGGAAGGTGACCTAAACTCCCCTGGCTTCTCAGTGTCCTGGTCTTCAAAATGAAGATAATGAGAGCATGCATTCCCCCAAGGCTGCGTGAGGACTGAAAGCTAGGGAACTCAGAGCAGCATCTGGCACTGAGTAAAACCTTAGTTTCTAACATCAATCATTATGATTTTTTTTTTAAGTGCAGCCACTGTGGGGGACCAAGCCACCCTTGCTGGGGAATGGGGGTTTCTCAAGCTTCAGGAAAAAAAGCCAAATAAGGACCTTGTTATTACAGGGAGCCAGAGAGGTTAAGTCTCCCCTAACCCTTTTCCTGACCTCAGCCTTTCCCCGTGCCTAACAGCTGCTGACAAGGACCTCAGGTGGTGTGCCTATGCGTCTGGGTGCTGGGTGAAAGGAAGTTACCTCAGCTTCATATCGCTCTCTGGCTTCGGCCATCTCCTGCCGGTGCTCCTCCTTCATCTTGTCCATCTTCCTCTCGTGCTCTCTCTCTACCTCCTGGCGCTTGTCTCGAAGGAGGCTGCTGAGCTGTAAGAGGGACACAGAAGAAACACAGCTTGCAGGGCTGAGAGGAGACAGGCCTGGGGACCTGAAGATCTTACACATGAAGTATCCCCACCCCCAAAACACACACATAGCACCAAAGAAAGCACGCATGCATTCATCTGAACTATTACCACTGCCCCTCCCTACAGACACACAGGGACCTAGGAGCAGCAATGATCCTGGCCCTGAGGGTGCCAATTGGAGGCTAGATGGGGCAGCACACCTTAGCAGGGGTGACAGAGACCAGCACTCACCTCTTGTTCATACTCAATCACCTGATGAACCTTCTGGTGAGCTCTCTGCTCGGCCCACCCAAGGCTCTCCTGTAATTGGGCCTCCTCTTTCTGCTGAGCCCCCTCTATCTTCTTCTGGAGGCTGGAGATCACCTATGGAGGTGCCAGTGCATACAACGGAATGTGGCTGGCCCTCTGAATTGGGTGGATGGATTCAGAACCCATCCCAGCATCCTGGGGAGGCACGGGGGCAAGGGGTGTAGGGAGGAGAGGAAGCTCACTCCCTACAGGCCAAGGGTGGGGCTGAACTCTTGTACCAGCATGAAGGAGCCTGAGGGCCCAGGCTCTGCCCCATCAGACCAGGCCACCCTCTTCTCACCTCCTGGTGTTTGGCTTCCATTGAGGAACAGAGCTGTTCCAGCTCAGCGTTGAGCCTTTTCTCTAGGCCTGCCACTGCCTGCGGGGAAGCAAAGGGCCTGAGAGAAAAGTCTCAGAGACTGCCTAGAGTCAGCTCCCCTCCCTGAACCCCACCTGAAGCTAACCCCTCATCCTCTGCACACTGTGTCAAGGGGACAGTCTTCCCTCAGCTCACTCACTTCTTTCCTCTCCCCTTCCAGCTGCTCCCTCAGCTGCAACAGAGCCGCCTCCTTCTCTGCCTCCTTCTCTGCCCTCAAGGCCGCCTGTGCACGCTTCTCCTCAACCTCCAGCTGCTCCCTCAGCTGCTCCAGAACCCTCCTGCTCTTCTGTTCCAAGCTGGCTCTTTCAGCTTTCTGGAGGGTCTCTGCCTCTTCTCGAAGCCTCTGTAGGGCAGCCTGTTGCTCGGCTCTGGGCAGACAGAATGGAGTGAGAACAGGCCCGTGCACTCAGGTCCTTGGTCAGGGCAGCTCCCAGTGTGGACTCACCTAATTTGGTTCTCAAATGCTTCTGTACTGGACTGCACCTGGGCCCGGAGGCGGGCCAGCCTCTGGCTTTCCTCCTCTCTTATCCGAGTCTCCTCTTCCTTCTCCTCCTCCTCAGCGGCTTTCTGTAGCTGTGCTTTCAGAAGGCTGAGGGAAAAGGTCAGGTAGGCTGGTGAGAAAGACCACAGAGGTTTTTCTTGTATTCAGGACCCATCTCTTTGAGAGCCCCAAGGCCTACCTACAAACCACCCTTGGTAGTAAAGATCAGTCAACCTCTCATCCACTGGTTCCTCATAGACCTGAACTCCATCTACCTTCTGCCACAGGAAGCAAATGGCAGGCTGCTTGGTCCTAGGCTTCTCTATACCTCCAAGTAATCCTCCTGGATATGGTATTCACCCCCAGCCAATCTCTCCACCCATCCCTCACTCCTCAGTCATTAGACCCTATCCCAGGCACACCTTCCTTTGCTTTGCCCCTTGACTACTGCTCATGCTGGTTCTTCAGCCACGAATTCCACTTCTCTATCTGATGAAGCCACACTCGTTGCCCAACACACAAGTCCATCAGTCCACATTTCCCCTCATGATCTGCACGTGGGCCTTTCTTAGCACAAGCTGCCATGCATCATGGTACCTTCTAACTGATCTGTTCTATCTGCTTTCTTTGTAAGACACGGAATTTCTTCAGAGCAAGAAGCTTGCCTCCTTTTGGGGAAGGGGATAGGGTCTCGTGTAGCCTAGGCTAAGGCCAAAAGTGGCCTTAACTCCTGATCCTGCTGCCTTTACCTCCCAAGTGCTTATGCCACGCCTGCCTATAATACTGTCCTTAAGTCTTTTGTAACAAGCACTGACTGTAGCAACTGCCATAAAATGGTATTCTACCAAAGTTCTGGGTCTGTGCAATATCATCCAGCCCCAAATTCTGAGTAAGCCTTAAAAGCCCATAAAAGTCACCGTGATCTGATCCATGAGAGCCATCATTTCCCCTGAAGCAAATATATCTGTGCTTTTGCAAACTACATCTCTCTTGGGTAACTCCTCACATAGACCCTGAGACACTAGGGGATGTGTGCAGTTCGCCCAGGATGCCCAGCCCTAAGAAAAGCAGGATTTTTAGAAGACAACCTCTTTGCAAAGGTCTGGAGTGAATTCCAGAACCAAAACAGATTTAGGGTTATCTCCTATTTCAAGTGATTCATACCACTGCTTTCCTCTGTAACGAGGGGGAAAAAACCTGAGCAAAATGCAAATTCTTCCTCAGATTCCCCGAAATCCCTGTCTTTTTTCTGTCACAAAATTTACACAGCCACCATTGACCCAGGGGGCTGACAGGGAATTTAGAATGATTCAGGCCTTCCATTTTACACCTGACAAAACAAAAGGCCAAGGTCCTACCTGTCTTCCCATTAAGCTTCAAGGAGGAGGACCCACACCCACAAAAATATGTGTAGAAAGAAAAACCAGGGTCTTGAGGTAAACTGCTTCAAGGAGAGCCAGGCACACCTCTGACCCACAGAGAAATCACTTAGTCATGACTGGCTAGACAAACACCATTTAAGGAGCATGTACCATGTTCTAGGCCTTGCGGCAGATACTTCCTGCACCCTGGTCTCCAGCACAAACTCGGAGCTCTTAGAAGCCTCAGGGTGCTGTATTTTGAGGCAAGCTGTTTGGCTACTGCCCTGACCTTTAGTTGGCAGAAAGAGGACAGTCTTCAGGGACCCAAAAAAGTTTGAGAGCGGGTGGCGCTGGGTCAGAGTGCCTATGGTGGGCTCATAAAAAGACTGAACCTGACCTCCCATTATTTAGGCATCAGTTTTCTGGTTTGTTTCTTCAAAATTAAGCACAGATTTGCTATCTGTGGTATAAATGGTAACACTCAGCCACTCTTGGATGTTGTGTCGAGAAAGACAAGATGTGGCGCTAAACTGTCAACGTGGTTCTGAAGCGCCTGTGGCTCAGGCTGTGACATGCTACTTATGACCATCTCAGTAGGCATTGCCCTTTTCTTCTGAGGAGAACGCTGCTGGCTAACGGACCACCTTTCCAGTGTCCCTTGTCATCAAGAAAGCCAAGCTAGAGATGCTTTCTTGGGTACTCAATGCAATACCAACTCAGGTTTCTGGGTAAGGTTTCTAGGAGCCACTTGGTGAGGTTGTGGGCATCCCAGTGGGTACCCCTCACTCCCCAAGTCCCTCCACAGGGAAGAAACAGACCTGAGGGACTTCTCCTTCTGCTGGTAAAGCTGGCGCTCTTCCTCTTCCTCCTCCTCCTCTTTTTCTTCCTCCTCCTCGTCCTCCCCCTCCTCCTCCTCTTCTTCCTTTTCTTCCTCTTCCTCTCCCTCCTCCTTTTCCTCCTCCTCTCTCCACAGCCCCTCTTCCAGCTGCTGTGGCTTCTCTTTCTGCAACCCCAGCAGCAGCCTCTGGTCCTCCTCCAGTTCCTGGGTCACTGCCTCTTCCATGCCCTTCAGTATAGCCTCTGAGAACTGCCGTTGAGGAGCTGCAGCCTCTGCAGTTTGCCTGCGTGAGGGAGAGGGCAGCTTACCACTGCAGTGTTAGTGCCCACCAAAGTCCCACAGGTCCAGAACTGGCAAAGGAGAACAAAGTTCTGTCCCTCGGGGGTTCTTTCTGGATGCTTGCACTCCTGTTGTCCGTGCCCCCTACTCAAGCTCTGCCTGCTAGTTATGGCTCATTTCAGAAACAGGTTCCCAGAGTCTGTTCTCTGCCTCCCAAACCAAGCTGAGGGCAAGGCAATGCAGAAGAAGCTACAACGCTCCCTCCCTTGCTACCAAAGGAGCCAGGTGCTTCCAAGAGCCAAACATGATGGAAGGCTTTCATCAGCTCAGGGTCAAGTTAGTGTCTGGAAATGGATGTGAAACCCTGAGCTAACATAGGTACACAGAACTGTTAGGAAGACCATGACATTAGTTTCCTGTGTGTCTAAAGCAGTGGTTCTCAACCCGTGGGTTGTGACCCCTTTGGGGGCCACATATCAGGTATTCTGCATATCAGATATTTACATTATGATACATAATAGTAGCAAAATTACAGTTATGAAGTAGCAACAAAAAAATTTTATGCTTGGGGGAATCACCACAACACTAGGAACTGCATTACCGGGTCACAGCATTAGGAAGGTTGAGAACCACTGCTCTAGAGAATCTTGAGGACTAAAACAAAAAATGTCAAAATACCAGTGACGACCGTGAGCCATGAAAGCAGTGTCAGGTTAAAGTGTTTTACTACCTTACAGGCCAGGAGGCACATGCACTCCCGGGTCCCTAAGCCTCCCATTCCAACCAGCTTCAACACAGAAACACTCTTCTTGCACAGTGGCATGGCCCCATCCAGCAGGAATACATGGGCAGGACCTGAATCTGAGAACCACTTGAAAGTCAAACAGGGGAGCTGCCCAGCTGGACTGAGAGCTCTGAGACCCCCTCCCTGCAGCTCAGCAGAGAGGCAGACAGAAGACAGCAGGAGGGGACAGATCAGAATGGTGAAGAATCTCACTGCGGCCCACAAAGTCTAGTGAGAGGAAGACAGAAAAAGGCTAGTGACATCCCTGAAATGGCACCAAGACTGGTCCTTCCCTGTTCCTAAGATCAGAACCCAGAACACAACCCTGAACCATGCTATCAATTCTCAGCCCCCAACTCTGTTCCCTCCCACCTTCCACATCCTGGCTTCCCTCAGTCCCCTGATACAGCCCAGCTGATGGCAGATATAGCAACATGGCTGCTACCTCCTCTGAGAATATTGCCCTCCATGAGAGCCTTCCCTCCCAGCTCTCTGCCTCATCAACCCTCCAGCTCATTTCCAACCCTGGCAGAAAACATTTTTTTTTTCCTCCCAGCGACAGTACCTTTTAATGTCTGCCTCCCTTGTGGGCTGCAGAGCTATGTGGAGCCCTAGGGACAGATGCTGCAGGGAGATGAGACATCAGACCACACGTGCCCGGGCTATACACACCAGTGAACCTGCCTGCACACCTCGCACACAGGCAAACGAGGCTGTTTCCTGCCTCCCTGGTTTAAAGACTTGGTTATGCTGAACACCTTGCTTAGTTCGAAAGCACTGAATGATGCCTGAAAGATCTAACAGGAGGGCGAGCAGCTCTGGAAGAAGTAGGTCTGGTTTCAGGCCAACCGTTCAGGTATCAGCCTCTGTGAGACCCAGTTTCCAGTCCTGAGAGATAATGGGGAACATTTCATTTCAGGCTGGCCACCAAGTAGCTCAAAGATCCACGGGGGTAAGCAGGGTGGGAAGGTGGGGAGCCCCAGAGGCATTCTAAAGGAGGGGGTACTGCTGCTAAGCTAGAGAGCCAGACACCCCTGCTCCCCTCCACCCCAGACCAAACTAGGACCTTGCAAATGCTAGGCAAATACATGTTCTTCAACTTAGCTACGCAGCCAAGGTGTGGCTTGGATCCATTTACTATTCTGCAACTGCTCACAAAAGATGCGGATAAGGTGAAGTCTGCCACCTAGCCCTTCAGACTCAGCTGCCAGATGGAGAACTCCTCACACCACTCTGAAAACCACCCGATTCCTACCAGAAAAAAACTCAAGAGAAGTAAACCAGACACCCAGAGGAACCTAGAGGGTCAGTCAAATATCTGGAGACCCCAGAAGGCACATCACTGAGACAGGAAGAAACATGCCGTCAGAGCACCGAGCAGCCAAAGTACCTGGAGAGGAACCTAGCTGAGCCTCTGTCCCACCCCCACAGAGGGCCTGGGACTACCTCCTAACCTCCACCTAGCTCCACCCTCTCTCTGAACTATGTCAGCTCCTGTTGTCATGAACAGTGAGCACCCTGATCCATTGTGGCAGCCTCCCAGGGGACCTGAGAAAGCCACATGTTTGTCACTGTAGGAGAGCTAGCTCACTAGGAAAAAAAAAAAAAAGTGGCTGCTGCATTCCCCTGTGACTCCAGCAGGGTGAGGATGAAGACACAAAGAGCTCGGTGGCCTGGGCAGCTCTCAGTGAATCAGCCTCAGAAAAATTGTCTGCTCAGCACCCCTGGGTCCTTTGTAGGCCTCATTCACCTGGGGAAACCAACAAACCCCAGAGTCACAGCCACCTCAGACCTGAGGTCAAGTCAAGGCCCAAGAGAACAAGTCAGCTCAGCCTGTGACTCACCAACAAGTCCCCCCTCCCCGCCCCACTCCAAGCCCCCATTTCCTTTCTAAAATATTCCATGTTTGTTTTAAGAGATAACTAGTGCTTGTTGGGGGGATGGGAGAGAACATGCCTCCCCTGGTTCCTGCTAATGAGCCACAAGTTTCCCCTCACCCACCCTCAGACCTTAGGTCCTAGAAGGTACTCCAACGACCTGAACTAAGCCTGGGCAAGAGTCACTGACAGCTGGTGGGATACATCCAGCCTTCACCCCACTTCTTGTCACCACTCAAGGGGAATGGGCATTCATGCAGTCCATACACTGGAAGACAGGAAAGACACATAAAACTGGCCCTTACACCTCTGGAGAGACAGGTGAGCTGGGACACACTGCCACCTTCTCCTCGGTCTCCTCAGCCTCCTGCTGCCCAAGGCCTAGCTCCTCGGCCTGGGAGTGTTTTTCCTCAGCCCTCTCAGGGAAAGCAGGCGGGCTCAGGACCTGCTCCCTTGCAAGCAATAAAGAAGCAACCATGTTAGAGCCAGTAGGAAGGGAAGGGCTCAACCTAAGAGCCTACTGGGGTCAAAGAGCTGTGATGGAGACAAGGAGGGCAGCCCCAGAGAAACTCCCCTGCCTCACTCCCCCATTCCCCTCCCTCCCGGCCTCTTCTCAAGTCATCTGAAGTGAAGATCAGCCATTCCCACACACAAGGCAAGAAAGATGGTCCCATCACCCTAGAAACACTGCACACAGCAGGTGTTCAACCGATGCTATTGATTGAACATTGCTACAGTTCAGTTCCCCCCCACCCCACCCCCTGGCCTCATTCCAACTCTATGAATCTTAAGACCGAGACCTTCCTCTTGCCAGGGGAACAGAGGCACTGGCAAAAATGCCACCCTGGGCTCTGGACCAGGCTGAGACAGAAAGTTTCTTCTGTGTGGCTTCAGGAGGTCCAGGGGTCCTGCACTGCCCTCTGACTGGGCCTGGGACAAGGCAGTGCTCCAGCTCAGTTTGTCTAAGACTAGAGGTGGGCTGTTGCCTGGCAGGGAGATGCTGGTGACAACAGAGCTGAATGGGGGTCCCCTAGCAGGAACGCAGTAGCCAGGGTAACAGTAAAGTCTGCCCGAGCAGGAGTCTCTTATTTAAGAGTTCCTATGGCTCGCCCAGTCAGGCTGGCTACCCTAATTTTTTAGCTGTAAATAAAGAACTATGAAGAGGCAGATTTGCCACCTCCAGGGACCCTTCTTCCTCATCCTTACCTCTGGAGGAGGGACAGTGGGGTGGGGCTGGCTACAGAGTCCTTCCCAGGCCCTTCTGCTTCCTTCCACTCAGGCTGCCCTTCCAGGGTCTGCAGAGGCCCTTCCTCAGTGGCCTGGCTGTGAAGAGCACTCTGGAGCTGTTCCCTGGGCAGAAATGGAGAAGACAGCCTGGTCGGGGCAGCCAGAGGAGCAGGGTTAGGCCTTCGGTTGGAAAGCCAGAAGTGAATGTACAGGGTATGGGCATAGTGTGCACCAGTCCCCCTCACCCACAGAGAGTCCAGACACCGCAGCCACACACGCAGCAGAACGCCCCCCCCACCCCCCAACCCTCCTGCAGGGTTACGGCTGTGATCTGGGAGCCCTGCTGCATTTGCCTGGTACAGCAGCTGAACACCTTCACGTCTACATCGGTTCTCTCGGTGATGGTGATCACCGGGGCCAGGAAGCGAGGAAAGAATTAAGGGAAAGTGGGGAAAGGAAGGGCTAGAGAGATAGACCAGTGGTTAAGATCATGCCTTGTTTTCCTAAGGATCTGAGTTCAAATCCTGGCACCTGTGCCAGACAGCTCACAACTACCTGTAATTTCAGCTCCATGAGATTTGCTACCTCTGGCCTCTGTGGATACTCACATTCATGAGTATACATGCATGCACACACAGAGAAATACACATACAAACACACTTAAAACAATCAAATAGGTTTTTTTTGTTTTTTTTTTGTTTTCTTTTGTTTTAACGGTGAAAAGAAAGGTCAGAGAGATGACTCGGTCACCATCTGTGACTCCAGTCCCAGGGGATCCAACATCTTCTGCTGACCCCTCTCAGGCACCAAGCACACACATGGTGCATAGTCATACACATAAGCAAAGCATTCACACACATAAAATAAATCTTAAAAAAAAAATAAAAATGGGGGAGGGGACTTGTGGAGGGGAAACTGGGAAGTGGGAAGGTGGATAACATTTGAAATGTAAATAAATAAAATAACCAATAAAAAATAAAAATAAGTGTGAAAAGGAGATGCCAGACTCCAGTGGTCAGAGGATAACTGATGCAGGAGCATGACTAAACACTCCAAAGAAGGAAGAATGCAGACCCAAGAAGAGATGACTACTACCCTGCATTTTCTTGGGTGGTAGCCCTCCTCCTTTTATAGGCTGAGGCCAGGGGAAAATACACCATACACACACACACACACACACACACACATATACACAGTCTGCACAGCCAATTCTACCATCAAAGGAGGAACCCTGGCTCAGAACCCGGAGCTTCGGCACTAAGAACATGGCTCTGGAGACCCCCAACAGGCCGCTTCAGCCCTGGCTCACGGCCAGATATACACAGCTTAATTGACCCACTCCAATAAGGAGGACAGAGCCCTTGACTAATCACAGAGCCATGTGCAAAGTCCTGCCAAGTGACACTTCACACTCCTGTCACAGTACACCACCACAGGCGGGGTCCATCCTGCCCACCTCCCACCTCCTGTCACATAAACACACCACGTACGGCCAGCCAGCCAGGTCCCCATCTGTCTTCCAGCAACCACAAGGACTAGGACTCCTAGCCACGCCCACACCCTCCTGACACACAAAACCTCCCACTATACCTCTCCGAGACTTGGGTATGCTTGCTCTGTGGCTCAGCTCTGCTGGACTTGCTGTCATCTTGTTCTTCTTGGCCTAACCCCTGGGCCTGAAAGCAAGAAGTCAGGGAAGAGGTGCTTTAGGGAGCTCTGAAGTGTAAGTGTCTCAGCCTGTGAGTCAAATGGCCAGCGGGTACACTGCAGTGCCTCTGGAGAGGACCAGGGCTGCTGAGACACGGGACAGGTCTGTCTGTAGAAGGAAGCTTCCCAAGCTCTAGCTAAGCCCATGACCCACAGCTGGGACAGGAGATAAATAAATATGGTCACTATATACATAGATAAAGGCCAGAAACAGGGGGCAGGGGGACCCTAAGAACCTGGCCTGCTGCCTGGAGCCTGCACTGCTGGCCCCACAAAGAGAAGTCAATGATCTCCGTGAACACCCTAAACTCACCGAGACCTGGGTCAACAAGGCTGTGGTACAGGGTTGTCAAAATAAAAAGGTCAGGACAAAGGCACTGGGCAAGTGCATTAGGAGGGAAGAATTCTGAACCCCCAGGATCTAGGTGGGACAGGGAAGGCTATGCCCCAAGCCTGAGGGCACCATCTGACTCCCGGAAGCAGAGAGCAACATCCCTTCTACGGCTCTACTCCAGGATGTGAATCCCATCATAGACAGTGAGCTCCCTCTGCCCCACCCCACCCCCAAGTCTGGTATTACAGCATCCGTTTGAAAATAAACTCCCAAATCTTATTCACATCTTGGGTATCTAGGCAAATTTAGAAAGCTGGTTTTTTAAAAAAAAAAAAAATGGCAATTTTTGATGATTTCAAATATTTTTGTAAAGAAATGCAATGGTGAAGTCAGCCTGTGATCTACTCTTTGTTCCAGAATGTCCAGCCTGCAGGAGAACCCCTCCTCCCCTCAATTATGTCATTAAAGTATGCCTACCAGGGCTTCAGTAAGGGTGAAATGTCCTACACATGAACACAGCTTCTGCCCAAAGAAGGCAGGCTACAATGCCAGCCCCTCCTCTCTCATCTCCTCCCTCAGCCTAAGATGGAGAGAAAAGAGAAGCCTCGTGCCAGGCCCCATTCTCGGACTGACCCTCCTGACAGGAACACCGCCTACTCTGAGACTCAGGTTGACTGGGAGAGGAAGGGAAGGAGAGAGGCCCTCTCCGTCTTTCCCAGTGGGGTCCCAGCCCTGTGTCCCCTTCATACAGACACTTCTCCTCTGGCCACCTGAACCCCAGCAGTTGTATCTGACTCTGACAACGGGGTGGTTAGCCAAGGGCTGGCCTCGCACTAAAACCCAGCTCGCCCAAAATTACATTACTAGCAATGCATCTGTGAGTGCCTCTCAGAGCCTGAGGCAGAAGGGCTCCCTGTCAGGGGTGCTGCTCCTCATTGCATGGACCTGGGCAGAGCCTGGGCCACACAATGGCCAGCAGGAACGCCCTCCCCACCCCACCTCATCCTCCTCCTAGAGCTCAGTGCACTGTGCATCTTCCCACAAAGCACCCAGGATCTCCTCTTGTTCTGAGGTTCTCAAAGAAGAAGGGACCACATATACCGACTGGACTTCACCAACTAAAATACAAGTGACAAAGCAGGGTGACTGTAATACAAACTCAAAGTGAGCCCACGGCCACAGAGGACTCCAGGACTGTGAGGACAGAGGCAGACTGGAGCTGGCCACAGACATACCATTCTGTCCGTCTGTCCCCTTCTTGCTTCACGGCCTGTACTTTACAACAAACTGAAGCAGCCTCCAGGCACAGAAGAAGGGATAACTCCGGGAAAGCCACACAGTGGGTCCTCTGAGTAGTTTTACTTGCCCCTTAGAACTTCTGCCCCGGAAAAGGCAGAAAGGACCCCAATGTGGGACATGTGTGGTGACAAATTTCACCCTTACTGAAGCCCTGGGAGGCATGCTTTAACAACATAATTGAGGGGAGGAGGGGTTCTCCCACAGGCTGGACATTGTGGAAAGGAGATCACCGTAACAAGCGCACACCAAGCCTCTGGCCCAGCTAACTACTCAGGACCCCAGGATCCCAGCCTTACCTCTACTCCTGAGGTTTGTTTTTTAAGATCTAGTCCCAAGGTGGAAGCAGGAGCATTGCAAGTTTAACTTAGAGGGATGTTATTTTAAGGGCAGGAACCAGGGTGCTAAGGTAGAGCTGGGTGGCAGAGGACCCGCCTAGCATATACAAAACCTTATATTCAGTGCCCAACAATGGAAGGGAGGTTGTTATCCTAACTGTTCTTATAGTTTCAAAGGAACACGCGTGGTAAAATGCATCAAACTTTTCTCCTTAAATATGCAGCTTACTGTATGTAGAAATTTCTTCTGGTGCTGGGGATGGAATCCAGGGTTTGACACATGTACACACCCAGTCCTCAAAATAATTTTTAGGTGAATAAAACCCAATATAATTTAATTCCAAGGCCCTCCATATTCCTAGCCTTGGGAAGGATCAGAACAGAGAGAAGGAGGCAATAGCCCCGGGGGACCACAAAGCTGACTACACCTATGGTTTTGTGCTGTGAAGCGGTGGTGGCGGCGGCGGCGGCGGCGGCGGCAGCGGCGGTGGCGGCTGCTGCGTCCTCCAGTAGCTCATCCTTCCACATCCTAACCCTAACAGCTGCAGGCTGAGCCCTGTCAGAGGCCCTGCTGGCCAGTCAGCCAGAGTATCTCATATCACCCACACTCCAACACGCTGGCTGAAGTATGAATTAGAACTTCCTCAGTCAGTATTGGCTACCACCAGGCAGTAGCCTCTGGGAACTAAATCCAAGCCATGTCACAGAACCTACCCTGCCCTATGGACCTGGTGGCTTCCTAGTTACTTGTCACCAAAGGGGCCTCACAGTGCAGCTGCTCCAATCCCTCCCTCCCTAACCCTACCTGCCCTTGTCCGTGCCTACACATCCTCAGCACTTCGAACAGGGGGTATCCAAAGTCTATCAGAGACCTGGTAACAGGGCCGTCACCCAGAAAGGCACCAGCCAGACCTGACAGGAGCGTGTGGGGCCAAATGTAGTCTGAAAACACTGTGCATCCGTGTGTACTGGCATGCATCGCACCACGGGCTCCCAGGCTGGGTTCATAACATCTTGTTGTTTTACCCAATAGCGGATTCCTATTCACTCAAACCAGCTGCTCCCTAAAACCCACAGAGACCATGGACCAGATTCCCTCTTCCAGCAGCCCACAGAGGAGAACAAGAGCCCTGACGTAAGCTCCTCTAGGGCAGCATCTGTGCTTCAGGCACCTTTGCACCCTCCGGGTGGAGGCCAAGGAAACAGACAAAACCTTGTAAAAGCAAAGGAAGAATCCCAGGTGCAGAGAAGGGTAAGTTACCTCCTCCAAACAGACACTGTAACTGGGCCTCAAAGCCTAAAGAAGATGATTCAGGGCTGAAAGGAGAAGCAGCAAGCCTGGCAGAGCAGTCACAAGGTGCAGCCTGTGCAGACTGGTAAGGCAAGTGGCAGAACCAGCTGCTGGGCGGCAGAGCCAGAACGGGTGGGTGGGCAGGTGGTCAACCCTCAGTTGCTGAATGAAGAAATGGACACACAGCAGGACCAGAATGTGCCAAGGCACAGCAGCAAAACAAAGCAATCATGGCCAGAAGCCCCACCAGAGGCAAGTGTCTGGAGAGACAGAAAGTCCAGAAGTCCACACTGTGACAGGCAGGAGTCATCTCTGGCTCACTCCAGAGAAAGTGAGGCCGAGGCCTAGACCACTCAGACTCACCTCCCACTGGGCTCCACCCACGATCGGAGAAAGCATGTCACCATCCAGCAGGTGCTCCGAGATCCGGCCATGAAAGCCAAAGTCCTGCAGGCGGTGGAGATGAGAAGTAAGCTCTGCTCTTACCACGGTCAGTGCTTGCCAGCCCTTCAGAAGGATGTGCACTGTGTCCTAGGCACCGAGCTCAACACTGTGTCATCTAAGTTCTCAAAGCAGGCAAAATGATAAGAAGCAGAGTCAAAACATCACTGCAGGCCCTGAGTGGACACTGTGGAGACTCACTGTAAAATCCTTCTGACTTTTCTATAGGTTTGGTATTTTTCATAATAAAATTACAGATGAAAATAACCCTGCAAGATTGACATGCTCACACTCTGCAGACCCAGCTGCAGGCTGGGGAAGGCATGTAATTTGGCCCAGAACAAAAAGCTGCTAACAAGGGGACTGCAGGTCAGATGAGGCCCAGGCCTGACTCTTCTCAGCTGTCTCCCACTTCCCTCTCATCCTATGCCCAAGCAGGGCAGAAGTGCCAGCACACCCCAACCCATGGGTGGCTTGGAAGTTTAGGCTTGAAGGACTCCTTCCAGGTCATTCCTTCCCTCTTCCCGTAGGTGGCCCCCTCTCTAGATAATGGGACTCATTAGCAGTGCTCTCTGTCCAGAGTCCTCTTGGGGACACGCAGCAGATGCCCACAATTCCTCACTGCCCTTCGGCTGCCATAGGACCTCACTGTACCCTTCCTGGGCTTAAGATCCCCGCTGGGCTAAGTGAAGGATTGCTATCTGACTGTATTCTACCAGGGACAGTTCTGTCATCGGCTTGATGGATGGTGGGATGCCCAGGCAAGGTCTGGTCCTGCTGTCTCCAGCATCCCCCCCCCCCACCCGGAGTGAAGGAGAATGCTGACTGATTGGTACAAGCAGCGCACAGTGGCGGCTTTGCAAGGACCAGGCCACTTGCTTCCAAGAGTTCTGTGACACAGTTATCCATCATTGTCAAGTGTCAAGTCGGTTTGGTAAGGATTTTATTGTCCTGTTTTGGGCTTTGGATGGGCATTTTGTTTTGTTCTGAGTTTTTGTTTTGTTTTGTTCTTTTTTTTTTTTTTTTTTTAAGTTTTATTTAAAAAACCTTCGGTGCAATATTAAAAAGCAATACAGCCAGGTGGAACAATAGTAGACAGACAGAAAGGGAAGAAGAGGAGCCAAGGTCCCTTACCTCACCTATTCCCCAAAAGCTGGGGGTCAAGGGGGAGGACATGGGGGTGGTGGGACGAGGAAAAACCACCACCTTGTTTTGTTCTTACCATTAATTTTTTTTTTTCTCATCTTTCTAGCCTTTCTAGTTCGTGGGGTTGTCTTGGATTATGATATTTTCCCTTCAGTTTGATTTCTACTCTATCTAATGCAGCTGCCATCTGCTTCCAAAGCCCACGGCTCAGTGTGGGGCCAGAGCCCTCTGCTGTCTGACTCCTCTGCACCCCTCCTATCTTCTGTTCATCCCTGATCCTCTTCCACTAACCCCTTCCCTTACCCCCGCCTCCTCTGAACAGATGGAGGGGACATGCAGAGGTAACAATGGGCCAAACGGAGCCAAATCTTCCCTTTAAGACTCAGACTGAGAAGGCTGGATGGAAGGCCTAGGAAAGAGGAATCACGAATGACCTGGCAGTGCAGGACAAAAGCCTTGACTTTCAGAATGGCCCACGAATAACCTGGAGCCCCCAGGCAGCTCAAGTGGCCTCTAGACAAGTCACACAAAGGAATGGCAGTGACACTAGCTTGTCACGGTATCTAAGCACTGCCTCACTTAGCTCCGCAGCAAACCAAAGAGGTAGGCAGTGCTCCCCCTGCCTACTGAGCTGAGAACCTAGAACTCACGGGGGGGGGGGGGGGGGGGTGCTGATTCTGACCCCAGCTGTGTGACCACTGGTAAACTACTTCTCTGGGAAAAAAGAAAAGCCAGGCTCTTACACGGAGCCCTGCTGTGCCTCCCTGCAACTCACCAGGCCAAGGAAAGACTTAGTGTCAGAAGCTTTAGACTCTGAGTGTTGGGGATCCTTCAAGTGTTCGTGGATCTCTGACTCCTGCAGGGACATATCACAGAGTAAACCCCCCAGATATTCAGGGCTGCTGTCCACAGGATTCCCCCAGGCCACAGGGCTGACATAGAACTGAGCCCAAGGTGAACATCTACCCATTTTGAAAACTAACAGATACAAACACCTACACAAGAACGGGGCTAGGTTCTAACGCTGAGAGTGGACAAGCACAGCCCAGATCAGATCTGCAGGATTTAGACTGAAAAGGAGAGTAAAGAATAGTGGACACAGGAAGTCAGCAGCATACATGCTTGATGCTATCTTAAAAAATAAAGTGTATCTTAATGTGTGTGCATACTCATGTATATGCAGAGTGTGCAAGTGTGTGTGCATGTGTGTGTATGTATTTAGATATATATGTGGGCATGCGTGCATGCGTGCATGTGTGTATGTATTTAAGTATATATGTCTGTGTATTTATATAAATACATATTTATATGCATGTGTGTGTATATTTAGGTGTGAGTGTGTGCATGTTTATACACACACACACACACAGACCTACTTTTGACCACTTTGATTATTACATAATCTGTAAATGTAACCACTTACATATTTGGGATTGGAACAGCAATTGTCATAGAAATGGATGAAAAGAGTCATTGGGTAACCTGACTTACCTATGCTGGGTGCAGAACACTCAACTCTGGTAGCCCTTATTCAACCCCCACACCACACACACACACACACACACACACACACACACGCACGCACGCACGCACGCACGCACGCACGCACACGCACATGCACGCGCAGAAACTCCCACCCTTCTCTATAGGAACTCAGACTGCAGCAAACCAAGACAACACAGGGGCAGGGAGAAGGGATGAGGAGGAACTCAGAGCATGAACATCTCAGGGGTGCTGATGGAAAAGCACATTTCTTTTCTGAATTCCCAGTGCCAGCAGCTCTGCAATTTCATTCAGGATTTTCCTGCCTGCTGGGTCTGGGCGTATTTGTCACAATTAAGGGGTCTAGCTGATGTTGACATCTGAATACAGCTCCAGACTCAGTAAAGCAGACACTGAGAGCAGGAAGTTGTAAGGGGCTGGAGACAGCAGCAGCAGATGGCAGCTGGCAGCTGCCTTGGGACAAGGGACTTACCTCACTGACGTCTGAGGTGTTCTCCTCCAGGGCAGAAGCCTCCTTTGGCTCCTTGGCTGGACTTTCCCTCCTGGAAGCCTCCTCTCCTGCACCTGCCGGGTCCTCTGCCTGCTCCTTTTTAGAGGCCCTGGAAGGTTGATCACCCCCAGGGTCCAACCCAGGAGCCACCTGACTTGAAGAAGCCTTGGGATTGCTATTCTCGTTTTCTTTCTGTGGGTTCCAGGGACTTGCCCCTCTTCCTTGGGACTTGCTGCCGTTGGCACTGCCCACACTACTGTCTGCACCCTGGCTGAACAGCTTGCCGGGAGTTGGGGGGCGATCGGCATCTGAGTCAAGAGAAACATCCTTCTTGTCTGGCTGGCTGGTTCTTGGAGACTCCTGAGGAGCAAAGATAATGCCAGAAAGGAGGCAAACTTTAGAGACTGACACAAGAGAGTGGCCATTCCTTGACTCTCAGGTGACCTGCTTGAACACTGTCCCTAATGTTATCCCACATAACTTTGTGTTTGCGCGCCATGTGCGCGCAAGCGCTCACAAGTACATATGGAAACCAGAGTTTGACATCAGGTGTCTTCTTCAGTTGCTCTGAAATATGACCTCTCACTGAATCTGGAGCTCACCAATTTGGTCAGACTATCTGATGAGCATGCTCCAGGGATCCACCTTCTCTCTGCTCCCACTACTGGGGTTACAGACGTATGTGGCCATACCTGGATTTTTAAATGAGTGTTAGGGATCAGAACTCACATCCACATGCTTGCACCGGGAGCACTTTACCCACCTGACTGTCTCCCTGGCACTCCCAAACAGCTTTTTTAAAAAAATACTGGTTTAATTATGTGGGGAGCGGGGCAAGAGGTATTTGCATGTGAGTACAGGTGTCTGTAGAGGCCAGAAGCATTGGATTTTACTGAAACTAGAATTATGAGCGGTTGTGAGCTACCTAATATAGGTATGGGGAGCTGAACTCAGGTCGGCTGTGCAAGGGCAGTATGAAGTTTTAAGGTTTGTGAGCCATCTTTCAGTCACCCAATTAGCTTTGCAAAATGCAGATTGCTGCCCCTTGACCCATATCCAATAAACGGAATGGAAATTTCTACGGTAGTACAGACATAGCCAAGCAGGGAACTGTCCATGATGGGCTTAGAAATTACCACAACTCTGCCATCATCTGCCACATCCTCCAGCCCCATCAGCCAAACCCTCAGACCTCAGGAGACAACATTTACTCAAAATGAGCATAGATACCATACAAGAGAACAATGGCAAAGACTGGAACTTTTACTTGTCACTTTTCAAAGGCAGAGGGAAAATATAAGAAGGGTACCCCTCCCCCACCAAGTCTCCCTGCACAAGCCAGCAACCCCACAGACAGCATCTTCTGTCCAGGACTCTCAGCCTGGGGTCTCTGAGAAGCAAATGCTATTGGCTGGGTAGGAGATCAGGCAGAGGTGACAAAGGAGAAGGGGACTTCAGAACAGACACAGGTCCATGAGCTGTGACAGAAAGAGGAGCGCATGACAGTTTCTGAAAAAAAATCTAAGCCAAGCAGAGTGCTCAAACAGGCTGCCATCAGAGAAGTCCCACATCAGGCAGGAAAGGCTTTGTTTCCAAACACACTAGGAGGAAGCAGAGTCTTGGCATGAACAGGAAAGACCAAAGGACCAGCGGCTGGCAGTTGTCAATTTTCTAAACTGTTCTTGCTGGGTCTCCTGAAGGGAGAGCTAAGCTGCATGCTTAACACAGCGACCACACCCTGTTTTTCAGACAAACTCACTAGTAAAAACCCAAGGCTTCTGCTAAATTCTTTACAGAGTTGACCAAAATAGAGACAGAAAGTCTTCCCTCAGAAATACAGCCAGTGGTCTCTCCTGGGCTCAGGCTCAGAGCCTCCTTCAAGAAAACCATCTGCGTTGGCATTTAGGCTGTCGGGCTGAACAAGACCTGATGAGGGCTTTTTAAGGCTTCCCGGTTCCCTATCCTGAAGATTAAAACAAAGAGTGTAATATAATTTGGATCTGAAGTGTCCTCCAAAAGGCTCATGTGATGGAGACTTGCCTCAGGGTGGCATTACTGAGAGGGAGTGGAACTTTTAGGATCTAGGTCTTAATGGGAGGCCCAAGGACATGCCCTTGAAAGAGGCTGTGGGACCTCACACCCTTCATCTCTTTGCTCCTTGGCTTATGGCCTTTGCCATGCCACAGGGTCCTGCCACGATACAGGACACAAAACAAGAGGGGGCTAATCAATCCCGGCCTTCACTGCAAAGCCGCAGGCAGATATAAGCCTTCCCTTAATACAGCTTGAGGTTTAATTCAGATATTCCACTATGTGGGAAGCTAAGTATCACAAGGCAAGTCTGCAGGTAAAGGAAAAGGCTTCAACATTCAACATGCATCCGCTGTTCTAGTACAGTATCTGCTGAAGCCAAAGACAGAGCCACTGCAGACCTGGCAGCCAACTGACCTGCCAACCCAGGCTCCCAAGGAATGCTAAAGGGAGGCATGACGTGCAATTTCAACCAAATTATTTGACTGCAGTGCCTCGGTTTCTTTCTCTGAAATGCAAGGATTCCAAGGAGCACCTACCTTACAGGGCTGCCTAGAGGGTTAAATGAATTAACTCTCATCAAGTGAGGTAAGGAACTTAGAGCTATGCACTGTCTACACTGTTGATGCCCCAGAAGTGATCACTAATGTTCTATGATGATGAGACCCATGTCTTCGTCCTCTGAGCATCCTCCATGTGCCAGACACACAATGCCGTAGGAGACAAGAGAAGACCAGGCTGACCCCACCTGCAGGGAACTAAGCTAACAGTGAGAACAATGGAACGTCCCACATGGACCTAGTTGTGAAGCACTAGGGCGGGTGTGAGGCTGTCACCAAGCCTGTTCTGGAAGAAAGGCAGGTGAAGTGGAGGAGGCAGATACTAACCAGCATAGCTACCACTCTCAGAACCCACACAGAGCAACTGCTGTACCCCTAAACTGAGAGAAAGAGGTGCATGGGCCCCTTCTCCTCAGAAAGGTAGTTTCATTCAAGCTGGAACCACAGCAAAAGTACCCAGCAACAGCCCCACACTGGTCTACCAGGCTCTGTGAGTCCAAGGAGAGTCAAACTGATGGGAGGCAGGGTGGAGAGGGGTGTGTGTGTGTGTGTGTGTGTGTGTGTGTGTGTGTGTACGTATGTATCTGTGTGTATGTATGTATGTGTATATACATATGTATGTGTGTACATATGTGTGTACATATGTATCTGTATATATGTATGTGTGTGTACATATGTATCTGTGTGTATGTATATATGTGTGTACATATGTGTGTGTGTACATACGTATGTGTGTGTATGTATGCGTGTGTACGTGTGTGTGTATGTGCGTGTGCACGCGCGCATTCACCATATGACTCATTCAGTAAGTAAGGCCAGCCCGTGCTTGGCAGGCTCATCCTGGAATTAAAGAAGGTTCTCCTGTCCCACCCCCACCCCCAACTCAATCTGGAGATGAAACCTAGCCCTAAAAGGGTTACCTAGCAACAAAGTGGGATTAGGAGACAAAGTGTCGGACTCCAGATAACACCTATAGCCCTCAGGAGAAAGTATGCACCTTCTCAACTGGCTCCTCCCAGCTTCTCCCAGTTCATCCCAGTCATATTTTATATCTCCTCCTCCATGTGTTAAGCAAGGTTCTACCACTCTATTCTGATATGCACATTCTCTGTTGTTTTTAAAGAGGTCAGACTTGGCACATGGTAAACCTGTATTCTACCACTAAGCCACACAGTCCTGAAACAAACATCCCTCCTCTCCCCTGACAAACCACCACTGGTCCTTACAGCATCACCTCTCTCAAGAAGCCTTCCTTGGTCTTTGATCCCTGGGTCCTGGCTCACTCTAGGACAATAGCTATAAAAGGTGTAGGTTTCTTTATTTTCCTCACTAAATGAACTTTCAGTTGAGCTCAGAACCCAGTTTCTAGCATACAAGGATGTTCAGTAAAGTCTTGACTGAGTTCTTTAGGGTTTTTTTGTTTTGTTTTTAAGAATGCATGCATCTTGGCAGTGGTGATGGTGCATGCCTTTAATCCCACTAGAGGCAGGTGGATCTCTGAGTGCATGCGTGAGACGGTGGTAAGTGCTGAGGCCTCCTCTCCTCCACTCCCAAATGGAGGTGTAATAGCTCTTTGCCAAGTCATATAGGGATTAGACTGTTTCATTACAGTGCTTATGAAATGAAATTTTTTTTTTTTTGGTTTTTCGAGACAGGGTTTCTCTGTATAGCCCTGGCTGTCCTCGAACTCACTCTGTAGACCAGGCTGATCCCAGGCTGATCTCGAACTCAGAAATCCACCTGCCTCTGCCTCCCAAGTGCTGGGATTAAAGGCGTGCGCCACCACCGCCCGGCTTGAAATGAAATGTTAACTCTTAACTACTCAAAATGATGGGAGGGCAAGTAGGCCATCAAACCTCAGAGGGTGGCCAGGTATGGTGGCCCAGCTCTCCAGAGGCACAGGCAGGCAGCTTTCTGTGAGTTCAAGGCCAGCCTGGTCTACATAGTCAGGCAACACTGTCGGACACCACCTCAATAGATAGATGATAGATAGATAGATAGATAGATAGATAGATTAATGGGCACATTAATTAATTAGTTAATTAATAATAAAGAACTCCAAGGGTATCCATGGCTGGGAGGCAGCTCAGTAGTACAGCGAATGCCTAGTAAGCCTGAGGCTGGGCTCTATTCCCAATACTGAAGGGGAGAGAAAAGAAGGTGAGGATAGCAGATACATGTAGATTCTCGTTCTTTTTTCTTTCCTTAAAAGCATAGGTCTCTTTTTTTAATTTGTGTGTGTGTGTGTGTGTGTGTGTGTGTGTGTGAGAGAGAGAGAGAGAGAGAGAGAGAGAGAGAGAGACTTGTGTGTATGAGTACCTATCAAGGCCAGAAGAGGGCATAAGATCTGCTGGAATCACAAGCAGTTGTGAGCCTGTGTGGTTGCTGATGTGGGTGCTGGGAACCAACCCCCCAGTGGTCCTTTGGGAAAAACAGCAAGTGATTTAACCACTGAGCCATCTCCCCTATTTTCCCATAGTTACACTGGAGAAAACACGTCTACAAGAATCTTGAGCTTCATCCAGGCAACTCTCAAGCTTAATCCCTTCAGAGGATGGCTTACAGCCTGGGGCACAGCTCACTGGTAGAGTGGGTGCATGAGGAATAAGGCCCCACCATTAGCATCCCTTCCTCCCCAAAAGGGAAGATTTCCATGTGACTGGATGATCTCAGTCTGCCTACCTAAACATAAAATTGCTGAACTAGGGCAACCACTAAAGTAAACAGGCTTAATAAAATAAAACAAACGACCATGGCCTGTATCCACATCTATTGATGACATCAACAGGATAGCCAGAAATGGGTGGAGAAAGCAGGTGACGTTTTTGTTTTTGTTTTGGTTTTTTCGAGACAGGGTTTCTCTGTATAGTCCTGGCTGTCCTGGAACTCACTCTGTAGACCAGGCTGGCCTCGAACTCAGAAATTCGCCTGCCTCTGCCTCCCAAGTGCTGGGATTAAAGGCGTGCGCCACCACCGCCCGGCGCAGGTGAAGTTAAATGCTGGCTGTCTATCATCTACAAAAGGATGCAGGAAACCGAATATCTCATCTGACTCGGCGTTGTCCCTGTTCACCCAGCCCCTGCTCCTTGGCATGTCACCAGGTCCAGGGCCTGAAGCCCCCAGCCAGATTGCACATTCCAGGCACCTGGGTACAGGCTCCTGCTCCAGGCTTTGTGGTTGCACAGCTCTGCTCCATGTCTCTCATGCTCAAACATATTTCTGGACTTTGCCATCTGCGCACGGAAGGGGTGAAGAGCAGTGGCCGTCAGAACCAGCTCTTGAATACCTAACACTTTTCAAAAGCCATGAGGCTCCCCAGGATGCAGTCCCTACCCCCTCACCTGCCCCGAGCCACAAGGCATGGGCTCCAGTGATCCATCCACACACGACAGGAGGGAGAAGAATGGGGGACCAGAGAGGTTGCCTTGACAGGTCAGGCTCATTTTCCAGGTCTGGTGCCCATTCATTAGGTCTCAGTTCTTTGCACAGCTCCCCGGGTACAGTTAGCACTTTCCAATCACACTGACATCATCCTGTGATTTCTAAGCGGAGGCTCCCTCCCTCTTTTTTGATAGCTGATGGCTTTTCATCAGCACCTTGTGACCACATACAGCCTTCTCACCACCCTCTGCCTCCCCGGCCCTGAGGGAAAGCCTTGGTGCGGGTTCCATGAACCTTTCCCTTTTAACAATAGACTAGCAATGGGCTTGGGTTGGAAAGCCGAGGTGGAAGCCGAAGCCGACACTAAGCTGCATTCTTCCCATCCTACTGCCCTCTCATGGAAGTAGGGGCAAAAGGACACCCTGCAGAGTGAACCCAGGAAGAAAGGCTGAAACAGGAGCTTCGAGGGGTAGGGCATGACTGTGCACTGGGACAAAAGCTATTTTCAAAAGCAATGCCCAAGTGGAGGCAGTTTTGCCCGCCTAGAAACCTACACTTATCACCACCGCTAGCATCTCCCTAAAGAAAAAGCTCTAATACCTACCTGAGGTTCAGACATAGGACCCCAACACCCCCACACGGCAGAGGACTGAAGGCAGGAGTCGGGGGTGTCTAAGTGTCACCTACTACAGATGTTTCTCCATAACACTGTGGTGCCAAGCAAGACACTCAAATGTCTAAAAAGCTCCCACTCCCCCACCATCACCAAAGGGAAAATGTCAGAAGTCCAGATCACATCAAAAGAGAGAATACCTCTCCTGGTTGACATCTGTAAGCCATTAAGAAGTCATCATGATCAAACTACAGTGGAATTTCAATACACCAGCTGACGGTAAGGAACAAATACCTACTGAACCCAGAAGCTGAGAAAGCTAAGGGAAGGAGAAAACACCACCCAGCCTGTCTGGATCTCCCCCACTCCGTTCCTTCAGCTGTTGAACAAAGCACTGCCTGTGTCCCAGGCAGTGAATGGGCTGGGTGCTGGGTGTACAGACATAAATCATGCAGTGTCAATGTGTCCAGCGCCTCCCTCCCCACCCCCACCCCCCAACTTCCCTCTTTCTGCAAACATGCAAGTCTTCCTGAGCCATTCTCCTAGTGACAGACATCCACCTGGGTGCAAAAGAAGCACCTGTTTTGAGTCCACTAGTCAGTCTGCGCTGGTGAATTATAGGTGAAAGGAAAACCAAGTCCTCTTGTCAGAGAATCAAACCGGATTCTTGACTCGGGCATCCCAGCTTGCGCTCAGAAGGAACGGTTTCAAGGCAGACGTATCAGATTGGAGCTACAGATGGGACAGTTGGAGAAAGTGTGGCATTTGGCAGAAAGTGTTAAAGTCACAATCAAAACATATCTGTCTGTGCAGAAACAAAAGGCTGGACAGATTCTGGGATAATAAGCAAAGTTTTACTATGAAATGGTACCAACCCAGAGCTGTCAGCCAGCATTCGGACTGAGACAGTGACAGTCCTGGCCTCCAAGGGGTGGTGAGGACCAAGAAATGTGAATCAGAAGTAATAAGAGATGGGGCCAGGAGGAGACAGGTCAGTGGACAAATGCACTCGTTGCCAAGCTTCACAACCTGAGTTCAATCCCCAGGGCCTGCACGGAAGGTGAAAACTGACTCCAGCAAGTTGTCCTCCAACCTCCACATGTGCAAACAAACAAATTAAAATGCAATTTTAAAAAAATAATAAGGACCTGTCTGTGGTGGTGCTTGCCTTCAATCCTAGCACTCACTCGGAAAGCAGAGGCAGGTAGAACTCTGAGTTCAAGGCTAGCCTGGTCTACAGAGCAAATTTCACGACAGCCAAGGCTACCCAGAGAAACCCTGTCTCAAAAAAAAAAAAAAAAAAAAAAAAAAAAAAGATGATGATGATGATGACGACGACAACAACGATGACAACAGAGGCTGAGGAGATGCCTCGGAGGGTAAGAGTGCTTGCTGTGCAGCCGGAGTTACCCCAGTAAAAAGGTAGGTGTGGCCATGCACCTGTAACCTGGCACTGTGGGAGGAAGACACAGGAAGGCCCCTGGGGCATGCTGGCTGCCAGCCTAGAATCAGGTTCAGTGAGAGAACTATCTTGATGGAATAATTAGGCAGGGAGTGACAGTCACTCCCAATGTCCTCCTCTGGCCTCCATGTGCACGAGAGCCTATGTCCAGCAAATACATACTTGTAACATACACAGTCACATACACACAAAGAATAGGGATGATAACGAAACCACTTACAATTTGTGGTGGGGGCACCTTTGCTCTTCTGGACAGCTTTGTGGTCATCCTAATGTGGTCATTTTGAGCTTAAGGTGTGGAAGGCACTAATAAAAATGTAATACATAATACTCGTATGAAGCTTAGACCTTGCAGTCGGTATTTAAATGTCTGCATGGATCTAATTTGCAACTTTGTGATTCACTGCTTATAACAATTATTTTAGGACTATTTAGAGAACTTTTAATTGCTTAAAATTAATAAATCAGACCCTAGACAGAATATACAGTAGATGTTCCTGTGACTTCTGGTCCAGGCTCCAAAGTATGCACCAAGATTTTGAGTCTGAAGACATGATGAGCTGGACTGCCCGTGTGCTCTCCATGAAGAAGATGCTGGTGGCAGCACAGGTTAGACCACAGGGACAGGATGGGACCGTGGAAGCATGTTCCCGAAGCTATTCCTACCCATACGCCTTTTTCTGCCCTTAAATCTTTGCTTGGGTCGTTCGTTTACCTAGACTATCCCCTGTCTAAAACTTAGCTTTTCTTCAAAACCCAGGGCAAATGCCATCTCTTCTGATAAGTTTGCTTGATGTCTAGACAAGAAATCTCTTCTCCGTGCAAGGAGGAGAAAGGCTGTAAGCATGCATGTCTCGTTATGCTTAAAGCATCTGCTAGCACGTGGACTTCCAAGAACTGGTCATTTGATAGCTGAGAAAAATGAATGGATTCCCTGAACCTCAAAAATTCTGGGCAGACCCAGATGGACCAGTTTCCTTTCTAAATATGTTCAGCAGACTGCAAAAGCTTCAGAAGGAAAAAAAAAAAGGTACTGCCCGAGGCATTTAACAGCAGGGCCCTCAGGCTCTTACCTCATACTCAAAGTTACCTCCCAGGGCACCAAGGTCCAGATGTAGGTTCTTGAGAAGCTCACTGGAGCTTCGGATACTCTGTGAGGAAAAACAATTGAGCTTAGTTAGGGTCTTAGCTATGGTTTCCATTGAAGTGATGGGGGTCCATGACCAAAAGCAACTTTGGGAGAGAGGGTTCATTTTGACTTACAACTCTCAGGTCACATTCCCTGACTGAAGGAACTCAGGGTAGGAACTAGAGGCAAAAACTGATGCAGAGGCCGTGGAGGGGTGCTGCTTACTAGCTTGCTCCTCCTGGCTTGCTCAGCCTGCTAACTTATAGAACCCAGGACCGCCTGTTTAGGGACAGCACCACCCACAATGTGCTGGACACACATCAATCACTAATAAAGAAAGTGTTCCACAGGCTAGCCTATGGGCCAACCTTATGAAAGCGTTTTTCTTAACCGGGGTTCCCTCTTCTCAGATAGCTCTAGATTGTGTTGGCAAGTGATAAGTTGAAAGGAATTGGCCAGTCCCGCATGAGGGCATTCAGCAGAGACTGGGGTACCCTGGCAAGGCTTTGAAGAGCTCTGAGTAGGCCTTCCACTAAAGCCTCACTAAGTAGCCCATTATCCAGTGAGCAAGCAAAAGACCAAGCAAGTATGTTGTGGTCTCCAGATCAGACCTGAGATGTATATAGACTGGTCAAGAAAGGAAGTTATTGGGTAGAAATATCACTCTTACTTATTTTTAAAATGGTTGGGGGAGGGGTGGCCCAGAGGTTATCCAAAGACAGAACCAACCCATGTACCCACCAACAGAAGAGTGCATGAACAGGACACAGTGCAGGCACACACCAGGCTTTACATTCTCGCTGCGGCATACTGAGTGAGAAGGTGCCAGACATGAGAGGAAAACACTGTGTGCACATACTCCTATGAAACATCTAGAACTGGCAAGTTCATGAGAAAAAAAAAAAAAATAGGACTTGGAGGTTACCAGAGGCTGGAGGAAAAAGGAATGATGTATTGTCTAGTGGCTAGGATCTGGGATTATGAACAATTTCTGAAAATGGACGGTAGTGATGGCAACATAACGTTATGAAGACAACTAATATCCCTGAATTACTGTACAGCTAAAATGGGTTACAACTCTTACACGCCCCCGTGCGTGCGCAAGAGGATGGGGTAGCTCAGCATTCATTACCTGGTTGTCACTCTCCTCTTCATCCTCCTCGTTGGTCTCTTCCCCTAAAGTCAAGAGGCTGAGAGCATTCTTGCCCTCATTGACAGAAGCCAAGAGACCCTTTGTGTAAGCAGCAGCCTTGAGACTCTGTGGAGGCTCCAAAACAAAGGGGAATAGGGGACTCACCAGGAGGATCTTCGGAATGATCCCGGCGTGCTCCCTCAATTCCTTAAGATGGGTCCCCAGTCAAGTCCTACCATGTCCACGAATCTGAGTCTGATCCACAGGTCTTACTCCTTCCCCAACTCCCCGCACCCCACACCCCAGCCACATGGATTGGGAAATCAGCACAGGTAGCCTACAGCCCAGGCCACCCCCACTGCCAGAGTGACTCCACTCAGACTAGGTGACAAACTCTGAAGACATGGCTTGGGTCTCAGTGACAGACCACAGTTCCAGGTGTGATTCCCCCCCCCCGCCCCAAAGGCCCCACAGTAACAAAACACATGCGCAGCAGAGAAAGGACTCACCAGCATGGACTCCACAAGATGCCCAGAATCTGCCGAGCTCCCCAAGCTCATGTTCTGGGATCCACGAAGAGCAGAGGATGGGGCATCCCCAAGGCCTCGTAAGGGAGCCAAGCCCCAAAGAGGGGCCTGGACTGGGGCTAAGGGGGAACCCAGGACCTGGGTAATAGAACACATCCCGTTACAAACCCCAGAAACCGCAAGGCTCTCAGGGTGTCAGAGGCAGATATAAAAATAAAGCTTCTAAATCCTGCCTGTTTAAGTTTGAAATGCCTCTGCTTGGAGGCTGCTAATAAAGAGTAACATCCAGAAATACCAGTGTGCCGACTGGGTGAGAAACGGCAGGCTGGCTTCCTGATTCTGCTAACTTGTGTGCTAGGCTCACAGCTGCCAGATGCTAAGACTGGGGGCCAACAGAACAAGTGAGTAGGACAGGAAGGTAGAGATAAAACCCCAGCTACTAGAAGTCTCTTGATGCTTAAAACTGGTGAGTCAAGAAAAAGCAGTCTCAATATGCTATTGACAAAGATGGAAGTAAACACCAGAGCAAAGCGCGGGCCTCCTGGGAGGACTCTGCACACGGGCGGCTGCTGTGCTTAAGCATGAGCCTTGTCATTGTCTTTGGCTTGCTTTCCCCGGCTCTCGGGAGCCAAGTGAAGGCTTCCATCGTGCCAGTGAGTACTGGAGTCAAAAATCTAGGCTGGGTCAGAATGTGTGAACCCTCGGCTAACTCACAGCCCCTCACACCCCAGTTCTTTCGTCTGCAAGAAAAGGGTCTGTGCTTGGCCCTTTGAGGTCTGCTAAGCAGCCCAAAGGAGATGAGGAACACAGGGGCTTCTGGAAGGGGTCCAGGGCTGGAGCAACAGTACGGAGTCACTCTTATTACAGGGATGTGTATTATGGGCATCTGACTTAACAGAAACAAGAGGCTAGCACAGGAGCTGCAGAGGCAGCGCACTGGTTAAGAAAAGTCTGCTGGTCTTCCAGAGGCTCTGAGTGCATTCAGTTCCCATAAGCCACTTCGGGCAGCTCACACACAGCTGCCTCCAACTCCAGTTCCAGACAATCTTTGACACCCTCTTCTGGCCTCCACAAGCACTTGTAGTTGCACACACACACACACACACACACACACACACAGGGCCTGGGAACACATTACAAGACCCTTCAAAACTTTTCTCAAATTTACATATAAAACGGAGAGGCCATATTTTGTTCCACTCTTAACCCCTAAGAGTAAACAAAGAGACAAGGATCCAAAGGTCAGAGTCACCACCCTCTCTGAGGTGCCTGCGCCAGTCCCAGCAGAGCCTGTCTCTGTACTCAGAGGACACCTGAGGTAAGATCCAATCCTTACCTCGGTAGATCACCGGTCATCCTACCGGTTGTAGAACATCTGTGTCAGGGAGTAAAGCTACTGACACGTAAAGCTGGTCAGTGACACTAGGCCCTGCTTACTGTTAAATCACCTCAGGTGGGCTCTACCACATAGTGGAGACCCCACTTGGGGAAATGGAGGTGGGCGTGGCCAAGAACCCTGTCCAAAGTCACAGGCTTCGTTGGGCAGACAGGGGATTGAGGGGTACCTATCTCAAAGGGAGTCTTTTGTGTACTCTTATTTCTCCCAGTGAACTGTGGGCAAACTGAGCCTGCCCGGCCCGCTCAGCCCTTCCGCCACCCAAGCATAGCAGCAAAATCCTTCCCACACTGTATTTGTAGAAAATTACAGACTCCTAACGTGGCTAATTTGCTAACATGCTGGGGCTTGAGGGAGGGAGACAGGCATGCTGGGGGCTTTGTTCTCTTGGGCCTTTACTGAGCCGGCGGTTAGCGGGGAAATTATAGATCCTTGGCTCCTACTGATCGGCTTCTATAGATGGCCATTAACTCGAGCATGGGGCTGTGTGTGCCAGCGTCCTTCAGAGCAGATAAACTTGATGCCGTTGGGTTAATTAAAACTTTCGGGATAATCCGTGGCTTATCCGATATTTATAGTACTATACTAGTTATTAGAACTAACGGAGAGCTGGTGCGGTCGGCAATTAGGGACCAGAGGAAACAGCCGGGTAAAGCCGCAGCTGGGCCGCAGCAGACCAGCTAGGGACTTCGGAGTGAGCCCTACGGCCTCCGTCCAACCTGATTTCTGAATGAAGAACGGGGGGATCTTTTCAGTGAAGGAATGACAAGATAAGTCCCACCATTTGGAAAACACCAGTGGGAAAGTGAAGTCAACACCTAAGACAGGGTCGTGTGTTTTTTCTGGGGTCCCTGGGAGGCAAGGAGCAGAAGCAGCTGACTGGGTGGCAGCAGCCAGCGGACTGTGAGCTCCGTGTTTCCTGAGGACTGGGTGACTCCCAGAAGGGAACATGCAGAGCTGAAGGACAGTTCTCTAGAATCAGCAGCTGCTGGGAAAGGCTTCCCAACTCCCAGAAGGTGCCTGGACTCTGGATAAGGACAGGGATCGGTGCCACCGTGCCCACCCTCAGAAGCAATCCCTTCAAAGCATGTGAACCACCCATGTGCATGGTTACGTCCAGGGAAGAGAACCAACGGATACCCTCAGCTCTAGCCTGCAGACAGTAGAACAGAACAAACTTGAAATCCAGGTCATGGGGGTCAGGTGGCTGTTTGGGTACTTGAGGGTAAGAGGAGAGTAGGCCTGAGGCCTTTGGAGCAACACCAGCTCCACCTGCTTCCTCCCTGCTGAGGTGGGGGAGGGGGCAGACCTTAGGCCATGCTATCTAAGAAGCCTACCTGGTTGAGAAGCTGCATCTTGCTTGGCTCTGCAGCAAGCCCAGTGTCGGAACTGGGCTGGACTGGCCCCTGCCTGAGGCCGTTGCTTGGCTGGCACTGTGCTTGCTGAGAGGCCTCCTCCTGCCCAGCAGGGGTAGAGACCACTCCTGGAGGATGTTCCAGCAGCTCTGGCCCCCAGGCCAGAAACCCCGAGTCCCTCTCTGGCACTCTGTTGGCCTTGTGTTCACCCTCACTAGACATCCTGGAAGACTCGTTGGCCATGCCACAGACCATGCCGGCAACATCTTTGCACGGCATTTCCTGCATGTTCTCGGGCAGCCCCAGGCCCTCCAGCCGCCTAGAGATCTTGACCATCTGCAGGATATGCTGGTAGAACCTCTGGTCCTCAGAGTAGTCTTCACTCTCAGACTGCTCCTCCGCAGAGCTCATGTGGGACAACTGGGGCACCAGGAAAGGGCAGAAACGTACATCTCTAGGCCCCGGGCCTGACTGGCCCACGACAGGAACAGACCCCTGGGGGTTCTGCAGGTCCCAGGGGAAGTTGTTGACCTCACCTAGGACCTGTGAGCCAAGGGGTGAGGCCAGGCTGCTACCCCCTCCACTACTGCTATCCAAGTCAGCCCCGAGCACACTAGGCTTCCCATCTTCATTGGGAGGTTCTGGAGACTCGGGTGGATGGTGCTGGTCTTCAGTGGCAAGACCCCCTGAAGGGGACTTTGGAACTGGTTCTGATGCCAGGGTATCAGGTGGCAGCAGCGAGGGTCCCCGTGGTGAATCTTCAGCTGTGGCCTCTGTAGCCTTGGGAGCAGCAGGCTCTGTTTCCTTGCATCTCTCTGCAGTGTCCTTGTTGATAAGCTTGGAGACCTGTCCCATCCATAGGCCTGGAGACTCTCTCCTCCACCTCTCCCTGCCCAGGTCCCCACCTTCCCCGGGAACTTCCTGCCAGCTGAAGTCTTCTGCTGGGCTGCTCTCCAGTAAAAACGTCTTGTTCTTCCTGGCAGGCAGCACGTGGTCAGATGAACAAAGAGACAGGGAGGGCTCCTCCTCAGAGGGTGGCAAAGGGCTCTGACCTTTGTCCCCTCCAGGGCCAGTGCAGTTCAGAGTGGCTATGCTGTGGTTATGCTCCTCTTTGAGCTGCAGGCCTTTGGAAGCCTCAGAAAGCTTAGTGTGAGCCGGGGTCTGGCTCCTGCATTCTGACACATCCTGCCCACTGTAGAGTGGCTCTGGGTTCTGAGCACCCCCAGCGCCAAGTCTCTGCTGTCTGGTCCTCAATTCCATTTTTTCTATTTCAGGGTCTGAAAACCCCAGGTAGATTTTCTCTGTGGCCTTCTGGGCTGACTCCAGACCCTGTAGGTCTCCTAACTCTGTCTTGCATTGGCTCGAAGGCCTGCCTAAGATTTTCTCCACGTCAGCAAAGATCTGGTGGGTTCGAGATGCTTGGCCTTTGGAGAGTGGCTGCAGCTTACCAGGAAGGGCACCCATGAGAGGCCATGGTGTGTCGCCCAGCATGCACGGGCTCCTCCCTTTCTTAAAGGCCTCATTTCTAGCCTGCACCTCTTGGTCTAGGTCCAGATCAGCGAGCCCAGGTGCTGGGAGAGGGGACAGGCCACGGAGAAAGGAGGAAGGCAGAAGTCCCTGCTCAGGCTGTGGTTCCTAGATGGATATATAAACATGCAGAGAAGACTAAGACTGACCTGGTGATCCATTCTTGCTACCTCAGCCCAAGACCCGCAACAGGAAACCACCCTCCTTAAGGTAAAGCAGAAATCAGAGAGAAGAATATGTGCCTTTTTTAGGTTCTAGTTCAGAGAAAGAGAGAGAGAGAGAGAGAGAAAGAGAGAGAGAGAGAACGAACATATTAACAGCCTACAATCCTTGCTCCATAGAGCCCTGGAGATTGGGTACCTAGGGAGCTACCACAGTGTGAAGGCTGCAGTGTGACAGGGACAAGAACCAACCACAGCCCCAGGGATCCCAGAGTAGCCTCATTTCTAAGGCCACTACAGAGTAGCCATCTGAAGACGCTACCAGTCAAAGCCTAGAAACCACAGGCATGTGATCGACCCCCAAGCTTCTTCTAGCCCTCAGGTTCGTGATTGGCTGCTTTTATAAACACCGTATCAAGGACTCCAGAAATGTCCTCTGAGGGAGAGAAGAGAAGAAGCCAGGGAAACTCAAGTCCAGTGCCTTCTACCACCAGCACAAGTTGGCACTGCTTAAAGACATCCAGTCACAGAACCTTGGGGCTACAAGAAAGCCTCGAGGCAATCAACACCCTCTGCAAATGCACTAACCAGCCAGCTGGGAGCACACATGTCCAGAGGGCCCAGGCCACCTGATCCCAGGTAGCCTGGGAACCTCCGCCCTGACCACTAGACAAACACAAACTTGAGGTGCCTGATCTGAGCCTTAAAAAATCCCACTGAGGACCTGGTTCAGTTGTCCTTCTTTCCTGGAACTACAACAAGGAGCTCCTGAGACTCAAACACACATCCAGAGCCACGTCTGTCACCCAAGCTCACCTTGAGTCCAGTTGGAGCCTGCCAGATGCCAAAATATCATTTCGGATTATCCTGGGCTAAAGAAAAGCCCACCATTACCTTCTGCTTTTCAAATACATGATGGTATTAGAAAACTCCAAGACTCTATTTGGAAAGCACCTGTCTTCATGTTTCTTTCTATGGGATCGGGCATCTCACCCCGTTTCTCAGAACACTGAGTGCATAGAGCTGGGGACGGCAAAGGGATGCAGAGCAGCAACAGAACACAGACATGATGAGGTGGAAAACTAACTGCTCAAGGCCGGAACTGACGCCTTAGGAAAGAAGAAAGTGGAGCTGGGAAGGGGGCTCACTGGTAGAACACCTGCCTAACATGTGTGTGGTCTTGGGGATCCTCAACATAGGGACGGACACACACACACACACACACACACACACACACACACACACACTCCAGGTGCAGGCGGGACACAAAATTGACAGAACCAAAAAGGGCAAAACAACCGGATCACTGAGAGTTAAAACGAGTCTTCCCAGTGCTCCCCACAGGCCTGAACTGAGCTGCTTCCTCAGGCTGCCAGCCCCAAGCCTGCGTGGAGGGAACAAAGTCTATATCCTGAACCACAGGGCCTCACTCCTCCTGAAGTAGGGGTGACAACTTCTACCTACCATGGTCAGACATGCTGAGGGACAGATAAACAACGCACAGAGCCCTCAGAACTCGATAAAAAAGCTTCTGGAGACCACGTGAGGATGCAGCCTCTAACTGCTGCTGTCTTCCTCCTCCTCTTCCTCCTCATCCTCCTCCTCTTCCTCTTCTTCTTCCTCCTCCTCCTCATCTTCCTCCTCTTCCTCTTCCTCCTCCCCTCTGCTTCCTCTTCCTCTTCCTCCCTTCTCTTCCTCTTCTTCCCGTTTCTCCCCTTCTCCTCCTCCTCCTTCTCCTCCTTCCCCTCTCCCTCCAAGGATGCTGGCCATAGAGACCTCCGATAACAGTCACCTGAGCCAATGGCATATATGCATCAATTACAGGCTGCCCTCAAACTCGTGATCCTCCTGCCTCAACCTTCCAAGACACTAGGATTACAAGCATGCGCCATGAATCCCAGCTTTCCTTTTAAAACCTGAAGGCACTGGTGTTCTGACAATTTTAAGATAATGGCAAATAATGAGTCTACGGCCAACTCAACAGGTCCTATCTCTGTTCCCCACTCTCCGGAGTGACGAATGCCATCATATCTCCAATCAAATGTAAGACACGGTCCTTGTCCCGCTGAGCTCACATTCTCTCTAATCCTGTCATGTAACTGGAGCTTCCCAGGGAGAGAGAAGGAATTATTTACAGAAGTAACAACTACCAGAGGCTGGAAGAAAAATCTGCCAGGTAAAAATGAGACAATGTCCCATCAAGAATTCATTGTTTTACCCGCTGGCGGGTCCCCATGGGTCCCCATACCTCTTTGGGCTGCAGCCCTGGGTAGGAGGCCAACTCAGGCTGACTCACCAGAGGACTTTTGGAGGTCTCTTTGTCCTTCTTGTTTTTCTTTTCCTTTTTCTTTTTCTTGTCTTTCTTCTTAACGGCCCCAGGAGCCGACCACTTCTCCCGCTCTTGGATGACCAGCTTCCGATAGTGCTCGTCACACGGATGGTCCCAGATGGACTGCCCAGTGTCAAAGTTGAAATAGTAAAGATCACCTGTGATGTTCTGGCTAGGGGTGAGCAGAGTTCAGAAGTCAGTCCCTTCTAAGGCCAAGCAAGAACAAAATTCATTAAGAAAGAACGAATATTGGGGCATATAAACTAACTTATAGCAGTGGATAGTTGTTTTTTAAAGTGTGCTAAACATCAAATTCAACACTGAAGAAGAGACAAATAAGTAATTGAATAATAAACCTAGGAAATTACCCAGAATACAACATGGGAGATGAGATGTTGTTTTCTATAGGAGAAATGAAGACATGGCAGATAAGACACGGACATTCAAAGCTGCAGGCGCAGCTGGCTTTCTTTTTTTTCTTTCTTCGTTTTATTTATTTATTTATTTTTAACGCAAGCAACAAACTTTTGAAAGATTACTCAAAGAAAAGAGATACCTGAAAATAAACTAATTATTTTTTTAATGGGACCAGACAGATGGCTCAGCAGTTAAGAGCACCGGTTGCTCTTCCAGAGAAAATAGGTTTGTTACCCAGCAGAACCTATATGGTGGCTCACAACACAAGAAGCCCCCAGTTCCCCCTCCCCACACACTGTATAACCCATCAACATAATGTTAAGTCTTTAACCTGGGACTGGAGAGTCGGCTCAGTGGTTAAGAGCACTTGCCGCCCTTACAGATCAGGGCTGTTCCCAGCACCCATACAGCAGTTCACAACTGCACGTAACTCCAGTTCCAGATCCTTGACACCCTCTGCCAACCTTCTCAGGCATCTGTATCCATGGTGTACAGACAGACAGACAGGCACACACGTATACATACAGAACATTTTTTTTAAAACTATGCTTCTCGCCAGGACGGTGGTGGCGCACGCCTTTAATCCCAGCACTTGGGAGGCAGAGGCAGGCGGATTTCTGAGGCAGGCGGATTTCTGAGTTCAAGACCAGCCTGGTCTACAGAGTGAGTTCCAGGACAGCCAAGGCTACACAGAGAAACCCTGTCTCCAAAAAAAAAAAAAAAAAAAAAAAAAAAAAACCTATGCTTCTCTACACAGTATTCCAGGCACAGTATTTGAAACGGTGTTTCCTGGTCTGAGACCGTGGAGGCCATCAGCCTCTCTAATCTCAGCACTCAGTATGAGGAAGTTGCAGGATCGAGTGTGAGGTCATCTCTTCATTTTGAGGCCAACCTAGTTTACAAAGTCAGTTCAGGAATACATGGAGAGACTCTGTCTCAAAGGACAAAGCAAAGCAAAAAACCCGACCTGAACACTCTTATACCTCATAGGGGGAGGATAAAAAAGGGTCTTTATTATGGAGTCCTGGCTGGCTGGAACTCCCTATGGAAAGCAGGCTTGGCTGGCCACAAACTCACAGCAATCCTCCTGCCTTTGTCCCTTGTTTTTGTACACTTATCAACACACAGCTTTATTTCTATTTTTAGAATGGGAGTTAAAGTTAAAACTTTTCCCACAAAGAAAGTTACCAGATCGTGGCAATGGTAAATTCTATCGAATATTTAAAGCGGAAATAACAGCAATCTTTGTCCAGCAAACTTGTCCACAAACCTGAAGAGAACAAAATCTCATTCTGTGAGGACAATGACAACATGGTAGAAACAAGGAAACACATTATGAGAAAATGATACTACAGACCAGTTTCCCCTATGGACACAGATGCAATAACGCTTAATGAGATTTTAGGAAATCAAATCCCATAAAATATAAAAGGGGTCATATATCATGACCAAGTAGAGTTATCCCTGGAACATGAAAGTTTTTTAACGTTTGAAAATCAGGGTCGAAGAGACTGCTTAGCTGGTGAAGGTGCTCCCGGCCAAGCCCAAGGACCCGAGTTTCCTTCCGGGAGCCCACACGATAGACAGAGAAAACCAACTTACAAGTTGTCCCCTGACCTCCATACTTATAAGTGCTGTGGTATGCCCACACCCACAAGCATAAGTAAATAAATAGAGTAGGTGGGTAGATAAATATAAATACATAAATGCAATTAAAAATTAATTGATAAAAGTACTTGAAAATCAATCAATAAATTTGACTCTCAGAAAAGATTGGAAAAGAAAAACGGATAATCTTGTCAACAGATGTAGAAAAGCAGTGGATTAAATCCATCCACCCCTTCTCCAAGGCTCAGCCAGTCACCGAAGGAATTTCCCTGATGAAGGTCACTTACAGGAAACCCACAGCCAACAGCTACCTGATAAAGCAAAGACATCGGCTGTCACCACCTCTACTTAACGGTACAGAAGGCTCTGGTCACTAGGCAGCCAGATTAGAAAGGAGGAGGCGAGAACACCTTTATTCCTAGGAACCAGAATCACTTCTGTAGAAAATGCTATAGAATCGTAAAATAAGAAAATAAACAAACAAGCTCCTAGGCCTGACATAATTGATTTTAGCAAGGTTGTGCAGTACAAGATCAATATCCAGGAACCAATTTTACTTCTCTATAAAAGCAACAAACAATTGGAGACTGAGAATACAGCACTTACAGAGGCATCAAATCTGAACTACTTAGGGAAAAATCTGATAAAGAGCGTCAAGACATGTACACAAAAGCTATTAAACATGGCTTAGCGATAATAAAGGAAACCTTAATAAGCGGAAACAGACATTGTTCACGGGCTGGAAGATTCAATATCATTTAAGATACCTATTCCCCCAAAATTGATTTATGTGCAGCCCCAAGCCGAATAGTAAAGTGAGAGCTCACACTGGCCTCTTTTCAGAGGACCCAGGTTCAAGTCCCAGCATCCACATGGTGGCTCACATCCATCCGTAACTCTAGTTCCAGGGGATCCAAGTCCCTCTTCTGCCTCCTCAGGCACCAACTATGCATAGATGCGTGCAAAGTATCCTTAAACATTAAATAACTAAAAATATTAATAGTAATAAGAAGAAAATTAAAACAAGATTGGAACACCTGCCTTGAAAGATTTCAAGACTCAGTACAAAGCTGTATGCTCAGGATAGAAAGGCACAAGACATATGATTACATCAGTGGCAGGGAGCAGGGAATACAGAAATTGATTTGGTTTTTTAATATCGATGGATGTTTTGTCTGCATGTATCTTGTGCACCACATGTGTGCCTGGTGCCCTTGGAGGCCAGAGGGAGCATAGAATCCCCTGAAACTAGAGTTACAGACCATTGTGAGCCACCACGTGGGTGCTGGGAATCAAACCTGGGTCCTCTGGAAGAACAGCCAGTGCTCTTAGCCACCTAGCCATCTCTCTAAGCCGCAAAACAGACTCCCTTATGCACTGTTGGTCTGGAAACATCTAAATGCTCTTTAGTTAAGAGGTTTTTTTATTTGTTTGGTTTGGTTTTTTGTTTTTTTGTTTTTTGTTTTTTTTTTTTTACAATGTGGTGGGGACACACACAGTTCAGTTATAGAGTGCTTGGGTAGCATGCACAAGGCTCTGTGTTCCAGCCTCATTTACACACACACACACACACACACACACACACACAATGTGGCATGTCTAGTATGGGAAAGTACACAACTGATAAAATTAAAAGGTAAGGCAATGTGACAATTAGTTTTCAACATCAACTTGCCACAGCCTAGACTCACCCAGGGATACAGTCTCGATTGAGAGATTTTTCTAGATCTGGTTGGGGGATGGGCACGTCTGGAGGAGACTGTATTGTTAACTGGCACAGACCAGAGACCTCATCTCAGGAGAGAGAGAGAGAGAGAGAGAGAGAGAGAGAGAGAGAGACAGAGAGACAGAGAGACAGAGAGACAGAGAGACAGAGAGACAGAGAAGACATGGATTATACCTGTAATCCAAGAACTAGAAGACTGAGGCAGAAGGATCATAAGTTTAAGGCCAGCCTGGGTTACATAACAAGAGGAGAGGTGAACATGTTATACTGACCTAGAGCAGTGCACATAATGATATAATGTGACAGTTATGATTAAAACAATAATCCCACAAGTAGGGTGTGGTGTGTGATGTGTTTATAAAAACATAAAGAGATAAAGAGAGTATGTTCTGTGGGTGTGTGGAGAGGTATGGGGAAAGGGGATGTCTCAGCAGGCCCATGCAGAAGCATCTCTTCTCCCTGAGGGACCAGTCACACATGGGGAGGGGAGCCAGGAGGGTAGGAGAGGCAGAGAGAGGAGAGAGGGGAGAGGGGAGAGGGGAGAGGGGAGAGGGGAGAGGGGAGAGGGGACAGGGGACAGGGGACAGGGGACAGGGGACAGGGGAGAGAGAAGAGAGAAGAGAAGAGAAGTAGAGACTGGCCATAACCACATGGAAAGAGGGGGAAGGGAAGGGGAAGGGGCGAGGGGACAGAGAAACTAGAGGCGAGAGATCAAGAGAGAGAGGAGGGGGCAAGCAGCCCCTTTTATAGTGGATCAGGCCTACCTGGCTGTTGCCAGGTAACTGTGGAGGTGGAGTTTAGACAGAATACTAACAGTGTGTGTGTGTGCATGTGTGTGTGTGTGCACATGCGTGTGCGTGTGTTGAAAGTTCTAGAAGGAATTTACCAAGTGACAATAATTACTTGGGAAAGAGAACAGATTTGAAAAATGATGTGTACAAATATCTTTTTTTTTAAAAAAGAATTATTTATTTAGGGAACTGGAGAGATGGCTCAGTGGTTAAGAGCACTGACTGCGCTCTGAAGACAACGACAATGTACTCATGTACATAAAAATAAATAAATAAATCTTTTTAAAAACTTATTTATTTATTTTATATATACGAATACCTATAGCTGTCTTCAGACACACCAGAAGAGGGCATCAGACACCATCACAGATGGTTGTGAGCCACCATGTGGTTGCTGAGAATTGAACTCAGGACCTCTGGAAGAGCAGTCAGTGCTGTTAACTGCTGAGCCATCTCTCCAGCCTACAAATAACTTTTGATGACTTACCTTATTTCAGAAAATGAAAAGTTCATGTTCTCCCTGTAGGACAAGAGAGTGTCAGCTACACTCACAGGTACATGAAGGCAGCTGGCACAGGGCCTGGCACACAGCTGGCCTCAAACCAGCCATTCCCCTGTAGCCCCCCATCAGAAAGGGCATTGGCATAAAACAGAAAACGCTATCTTCCAAACACAAGCCTGAGTCTCAGCACCGGGAATACTGTTGGAAGCGCTAACAGATTTCCTAGAAAAAGATGTGAAGCTGGAGCTAGTCCAAGGAGAGGCAGCCAAAAGACCAACAGAACAAGGAGCCTGCCGGGTGCGGGAAGCTGGAAAGAGTCTGTGCCTTCAGCTGAGGGGAGTAAGGTGGGTAGACGCAGCCATTTCGAAGTTCAGTCAACCCTTTAAATGGCTAGGGTAAGAGAGAGGCCACCAAATGCACTTCCCCAGCTGAGACGGGGCCTCTAGGACACCCAAACCCTACTCTGGGGAGAGAGGTAAACTTGAGGTCCTAGCTTGGGGAGGACAACCTGGAGAAGGTCCGCCCCATGATGAAAGAGGAAGCGAGGAGAGGATGGAGCAGACGCCAAACAGTGTCCCTGAGTGGAGATGACACTGTCCTCAGAAGCAGGGAGGTGGCAGTAGTGACCATGATTTATTTCAGCCCTCACCCCTGGGGCACTGTTTTCTCCCTGTAAACCTCTGCTTCACTGAGATAACCTCAATGAGTTCTCTCAAAATCCAGAGAGCCTTAAGGAAAATTTAAAATACCAATGAACCCACAAACGTGGAGGAGCCAGGCAAGAACAGGTTACACAAGGGGTTCAGTGGGTAAAATGCAGAAGAAGCCTGACAGCCTGAGATCAGGGCCTAGAACCCAGGTAAAGGTGAAAGAAATGGACAGACTCTACAAAGCTGTCCTCTGATGTCCACACTGTGGCACAGGTATCCATGCATACACATACACACAATAATGATTTAAAGAATCACTACACTACACTATACAAATTCAGGGATGGCAGAACCAAGGATGGTTGCCAAGGGAGACAGAAATCTTTTCCCAAACCTGTGTGGCCTCACTACAAACTCCTTTGGCCTCAGCATCTATTTTAGACTTAAAGAGGAGATACAGCCATCACTTTTTCTGTGTGTGTGCATCCTCATATGTGTACTGATACACATGTGTGCACATGCATGTGGTGGCCAGAGGGCAAATGCAGGCATTGTTACTCAAGAGCCATCTGTGTTACTTTTGAGACAGAGTCTCACTGGCCCAGAGCTTGGCACTTAGGCTAGACTATGGTTAGCAATCCCCATGAGTATGCCTGTCCACTTCGATATGCTGAGATGATAAGCAACGGCCACCATGTGTGAGTTCTAGGAACCAAGCTGAGGACCTCATGCTTGCAAAGCAAGCACTTTACAGACTGAGCCATCTCCTCAAACCCCACAGACTTTTTAGCCTTCTTCCAGTGTGCAAGAACCAACAAAGATTCCTCCTCCGTGTGAGAAGATGGAGACAGGGAGTCAGCTCTGCGGTACATTCGGACCCTAACCCAGGGACCTTCAAGTCAGCCTGCTCAGTCCTGAAGCAAGAGATAACCAGCAGAGAAATAGCAGTTTTGCCCTGAGCATTAAAACTAATCTCCATGGCATGGGAAAATGGCTCAAATAAAGTGCCTATCATGCAAACATTAAAAAAAAAAAAAAGTCAGCAGGCTGGAGAGATGGCCCAGTGGTTAAAATTGTGTACTGCTTTGGCAGAGGAGCTGATTTCAGTTCCCAGCATCCATATCAGGCAGCTCACAACCTACTGTAACTCCAGTTCCAGAAGATCCAGTGCCCTCTCCTGGCCTCTATGGGCAACTACACTCACTTGCACATACCCACACACATACTCTTAATGCCTTAGTTTAAGGTTACTATTGCTATGATGAAACACCAAGACCAAAAGCAACTTGGGAAGCAAAGGGTTTATCTGGCTTACATATCCCAAGTTACAGTCCACTGAAGAAAGCTAAGGCAGGAACTCAAGCAGGACAGGAGCCTGGAGGCAGAGGCTGATTCAGAGGCCATGGAGAAGTATTGCTTACTGGCTTAAACCTTATGGCTTTCTCAACCTGCTATAATAAGATAGAACTCTTGACCACCAGTGTGGGGTGGTATCACCCACAATGGGCTGGGCCCTCCCCCATCAACCACTAGTTAAGAAAATGTCCTACCGGTTTACCTACAGCCCTATCTTAAGGAGGCATCATCTCCACTAAGCTTCCTTCCTCTTGGATAACTCTAGCTTGTGTCAGGTTGACATAAAACTAGTCAGCACCACAATTAAAAATAAATCTAAGCAACAGAAACAAAAAGGGGAGGGGGAAGCTAGAGAGATGACTCAGGGGCTGGAGAGATGGCTCAGCAGTTAAGAGCACTGACTGCTCTTCCAGAGGTCCTGAGTTCAAGTCCCAGCAACCACATGGTGGCTCAACAGCCATCTGTAATGGGATCCAACGAACTCTTCTGGTGTGTCTGAAGACAGCTATGGCATACTCATCATATTTATATAAAATAAATAAATAAAATCTTAAAAAGAGAGAGGGGGGAGAGAGAAAGAGAGAGAGGGAAGAGAGAGGGAGAGAGAGAGAGAGAGATGATTCAGCAATTGAAAGCACTTGCTGCTCTTGCAGAAGACCAGGGTTTATTTCCCAATATCGACATGGTGACATGGTGGCTCACAAGAGTCTCTAGCCACAATTCCAAGGAATGCGATGTCTTCTTCTGGCTTCTACAGGCACCAAGCACATACACGGTGCACACATATATAAGCAGAGAAACAGTCATACACTTAAAAACAAAATAAGGTGGGCTCGGCAGTGCATATCTGATCTACACACACAAACACATGTACACACACACACACACACACACTCCTCTACATTCCAGAGTTCAGTCCCTCTGACAGCCCAGGTTAGTGAGTCACTTCGATGACTTACCATGGTTTCCAGCCTTTGGGCAATGGAGCCTCAATACCCTCCCTCGCCAGCCACATCAGTTCTGGTTCCTTGACAGGGTCGATACCAATCACTCTGGCAAAGTCCAGGATTTCTGCAAAAAGAGAAGGAGGGAAAAGCAGGAGGGTGGAAGGGTAAGAAAGAGAAGGATGGGGAGGGGTGGAAAGAAGCAAAATTCGGACAGTTCTATTCTGAATTTTCCTTTATTCTCCAAGTTTGCTTCAATGATAAAATATAGCATCTCTAAATATAAATAATAAACATATAGAACTAAAGCTGGATGTGTTGGTACACATCCAAAAATCCCAGCACTTGGGAAGCAGAGGCAGGAGGATCAGGAGTTCAAGGTCATCCTCAACTCCCCACTGAGTTAGAAGCCAGCTGGGCTACTTGAGACCATCTCAAAAAGCTTAAAAAAACAAGTAAGCAAATGTACAGGAACGGTTTCCTTATAACCCAATTTATGAGAGTCATCTGAATCAAACCAGGCTACCTCCAAACTCCCACAAATATAATCTGAAGCCGCAGTTAACAGAGGGAGTGAGGAATGAAACCAAGACTTCACCGTGGGCAGACCTCAGGAAGAACTCAAAGCCACAGCCGGAACCATCCAGGATGAGGGCAACCCCACCAGAAGATAAACTCTAGGGAGACTGACAAGAGCTGGGCCCCATGCACTTGGCCCTCAAGCCCCAAGTGAGCTCCGACCGCTACAGATGACTGAGCTTTCTAAGGGCCTTGCAAACACACAGAACATGAAAGGATAGTGTGTGTTGTGACGGTGGCATGTACCATGTGTCACCACAGCAGACAGAAGGTAGTGCCTGGTTCTCTGAGAGACAGGAAGGCACCCAGCTGAGAAAGTAGATGACACTCAGGTGGCTTCTTCCCTGCCTAGCAAACCCCTCTTCCTAAATTGTAGTATTGTATTTTGGACTCTACTTCTGCCCTGCTCTTAGAATCAAGCTCAGGACAGAAGAGACCTGTGCACTATGCTAAGAGCAGACTCATCTTTGGGGAAAAAGGATAGGTGATATGTTCATTGGAACATGTCCCTGGTGGCCACAGGAATAAATACCTAGGCTTGAGTCTAGTCCAGGTTAGACAGGTATGGCCAATATGTCATCTCCATGGAGAAATGAAGGGTGGCACACTAGGGACTAGGAAATAACACTTTTTCTAAAGGACCAGCTGGCACTTAACTGGTCAGAGAATGACTTGTTGAATAGTTTCGCCTTTTCTAGTTCTTTGAGATAGGGTCTCACTTAGAATGCTGAATGTAGCTCAGGTTGAGTCTTAAACTTGCGAACATCTTGCCTCCGTCTCCCAAGCACATATCTCAGGTGTATGCTGCCAAGCACATGTTTATGTTTTCTTAGAGATTTATTTTAAATTATGTATAAATTATGTATAAGTGTGTCCACAATGACCACCTCCTATGAAGCAGTTACTTGGAACCATGAAAAAGAGAGAGAGAGAGAATATTGACTGTTGTAACAGCAAAGAAGAAAACATAAGCAAACAGGCTGGAGAGCTGGAGAGCTGGCTCAGATCCTAACTCCCCTTACAGAGGACCAGAGTTCAGTTCCCAGCACCCATGTTGGATGGCTCACCACCACCTGTAACTCCAGCTCTGGAATGTCTCTGGCCTCTGCAGCCAACTGCGTTCATGTACATGTACACACACACACACATAATTTAAAATAAATCTCTAAGAAAACATAAATACACACAAACAATTCTTGCTCTCAAAACTACAATGGACTGACTACTATCAAGATGGAGGGTGTTCTTTCAGAGAGTACAGCCACGGGAACCCTCTAGGCAATGGGGACACTAAAGCAAAGAGCCGGCGCAATGAACCTGTGACGGGACACGGCTTAGTGCGTCTGAGGATTGCCAGAAACCAACAGACTACACAGTTCAACTGGCAAGGTAGGAGAGCCATGTCACACAGAACCCTGAAACCTCACCAAGGGCATTGGATCCAGCCTGGAAACGAGCCGTTTCTCCCCGTAAGAGCACTGCTACTGGTGGGACACACAATGCAGGCACAAGAGCACAGAGCTGAGCAGGAAGCTGAGGCAGATAAGGTAGTGTGGCTCAGACTAGACGCTGGCAGAAGAGCTTTTATAATGCATTCCCTAGAAAAACCTCTATGCAACCAAGTGAGGTAGCACATGCCTGTACCCCCGATGCTCTAGAGGCTGAGGAATCACTCCCCGTCTCGGGCCAGCCTGACCTCAGACCAGCAAGACCCTGTCTAAAAAGTATAAACAAGTCCCAGCATTCAGGACATGGAGGAGATAGGAGGACCTCTGTGAATTCTAGGCCAGCCTGGTCTACACAGCAAGTTCCAGGGCAGCCAGGGGTGCAGAATGAGAGAGAAATCAAGCATCCTTTCCCCCAAAACTCTTGGGACCAGACATGTTAAAGATTTCAATTCCTGTCTGGTTTTGGAGTATTTGCATAGACTTTATGGGTCAAGAATCCCCTCATCAAAATGTCTCATCTAAAAAGCAGATTTGGGGCATTTTGCACCTGGGAAAGAAGTGAGGAATACACATCTTGAATTCCAGAAACAATGAAGCAATGCATGATGGTCCACATCTGTAATCCTAGCACTTAGGAGATAGAGGCACAAGGAATAGGAGTTCGAGACCAACATGGGCTACACAGTGAGGCTGAGGCCAGCAGGCTTAAGAGAAGAGAAGAGAAGAGAAGAGAAGGAAGGAAAAATAAAAGGAAAACACACACACAGAGCTTAAGGTACAAACTGAGATTCTACCTCAAAAAAAAAAAAAAGTAAAGGAAGCTTGAAGTCAGTCAGTAAGATGGGCCATCAGAGTCCCATCCTGGAGCCCACAGGGTGGAAGGAGAGAACTGTTTCCTGCAAATTGTCCTCTGACCTCCACACACACATGTGGTACATATACACATAGGATAAATAGATGTAAAAAAAAAAAAAAAAAAAAAACAAAGAAAATCTGAAGTCATTCGAGGATAGCACAAAAGGACACGTGGACAGGGATATGACATTCTTGGAAGACGCCATAAGCATGACAGTCCCTTCTGAATCAACCCGATGTTCATCACGATACCCCCAGTAACCAACAATCTTCCCAAACACTGCGCAGAGCTTGACAGATGAGTCTAAATTTGTGGGCCGACAAAACAAACAAGAAGACCGAGGAAACTGGAAAGACTGGAACAAGGACTTCAGCCCTACTCCATATTAGGATCCAATGTGCCTTGGTAATTTAGAGTACCACGTGGCCAGACAGTCCAACGGGAGAGAAGAAACAGACCCAGACGCCTGCAACAGTGGCCAGGCCAGTAGGGAGATGTGCTACCCAATGAATGGTGTGGGAACTAAAATAAACTAGAATATGAGAAAAATCAGTTCTGCTTTTGGTGGAGCGGGGTTTTCTAACCGTGATAGGCACATAACTCCGAGGCCAGTCACCAACAGCCAGGGAGACAACAGAAAAAGTACCAACTGTAGGCTACCAGAATGGCTCAGTGCTTAAGAGCACCAGCTGCTCCTCCAGAAAACCCAGGATCAATTCCCAACACCCACATGGAGGATCACAACTGTCTGTAACTCCAGTCTGAGGGCATCCGGCACCCTCTTCTGGTCTCTGTGGGCACCAGAGGCGCACACAGTGCATACGCAGACATAGGTGGAGGTTGGGCATACAGCTCGGTGGTACAGTGTGTCCTGAGTGTCTGGGTTCAATGTCCTATGCCAATGAATGAACAATAAAAGCACAGCTGAGTGGTGACTTGTGCCTGTGATCCCAGCACTTGGGTGTCTGAAACAGGAGGATTACTATGAATTGGATCTCAGAAAAGGAAGTAGGGGTTGGGGGCAAAAAGATAGTTCAGAGGTAAAGGTGCTGTCACCAATCCTGAAGGCCTGAGTCTAGTTCCTGTAATCCACACGCTGGAAGGGAAGAACCCAGGAAGGACTTCATGCACGGGAATCGAGCATTCTCACACACAGTCCTCTGACTTCCACGTGTGCACTGTGGTGTGCATACCATGCTACCCTCCAGTACAAAAATGTTTAGAAACTAGTTAACAAATGAAAACAAAGAATGAAAACAACGGGCAAACACACTAGGCTATTAGCGAACTGCAAGGTCTAAAGTGGGGTCCTGGACTCCCCAGGGCCATGTGCTCTTACTTTTCTCCACAAACCACCTGAGCTGGAGGCAGACCTTGTATCCAGGCCCACAACTCTTCAGCATATCAAAGCAAATTTCAAAATCCAGGAACGGCAAAGCACAGACAGCTGGGCGGCCCAGCTGTACCTACCCTTCACAAGATGGGGAACTACTGGGACCTCCCTTTACCTCTCCGACAGACAGGACCTGACTCAAGGAGTTACCGTGGGGTGGCTTTTTTGGTTTTTTGCTGTTGTTGCTTGAGACCGGGCCTAACAGTATAGCACTTGGCTGGCCCGGAACTCAGACCTGCCTCTGCCTCACATGTGCCGGGGTTAAGAAAGATAAAGCCATGAACCAGACTCAGCTTGCTGTGCGGTTTAAAAGGGAAATAAATACAAAGTTTTTAAAGCAGAGATTAGAACAAAGTAACATAAATAAATGATGCTACTTTTTTTCTTTTTGCCGTTTTAAGAGAGGAACCTTAAACTCAGAGCCCAGCGACTTGACCATGAACTTCAAATCCTTCCTTGTTGCCCCTCCCCCACTGCTGAGAGCTATACCACCACACCTGATTTATGAGATTTATGTCACTAACCCAGGACTTCAGGAATGGGAAGCAGGCACTCCTCCGACAAGCCACAACCTTGTTATTGTTGTTGTTGATACTGAGATTGTGTAGTTCAGCCTAGCCTCAAACTCATTCTGTAGCCCTGGCCTTGTAGCAATCCTCCTGCCTCAGCCTCCTGAGTGCTGGGATTACAGGGAGTGCCAACATGCCAGCCTTAGCTTGTTCTGAAGAAACAGGATTCACATGCCATACTTCACAATACCCCCTACACTTCTATCTCATTTAAAACCAACCTGCTCTCCAGTATCTGCAAACATTTTCTATAAAGTTGGTCAGATAGTAATTATTGTAGGCTTTGAAGGTTATAAATCTATGGCAGTTATTTGACACTGCTATCAAAGCATGAAGACTGCCACAGATGACACAAATAAACCTGGCTGTCTTCCAATAAAAATTTTATTGACAAATATAGGCAAGCTGCCAACTTGGGCCCAAAGGCTACAGTGTGCCAACCTCTGATAACCCAAATATATTGAGCCACCCTATGCATGGACCAACTCTATATTGGAAGAACAACAGCAAACTGGGGGGGGAAGGGGGCGGGGGGGCGGAGGGTTGGCTTAGTGGTTAAGAGCACTGACTGCTCTTAAGGACCCCAGGTTCAATTCCCAGCACCCACATGGTGGCTCACAACCATCTATAACTTCAGTTCCAAGAGATCTGATGTCCTCTCCCGGCTTCCTCAGACACGGTACACATCTAGTTTACAGATATGCATGCAGGCAAAACACCCATACACATAAAATATTTTTTTAACAGGTTTAAATAAATCAAATACAATGCCTGGCTTAAAGAAAGATTACAATCGCCCACAAGCTTCTTACCTTGCTCACTGGGGATGTAGGTCTCATCAGAATCTTCCTCCAGAACCAGCTGGTCGCCTAAGAGGATAGGCCGTCTAGCCATGGTTCAGCTTGGCGTAACTATCTCAGTCCCAGAGGCCCTATCCAAAGAGAAAAATCAGTGAGCCAGCATGGAATGGAGAGTTGAGTTGGGTCATAGAACATTTGGGTCAAACCAGACCCTACAAGCCAGCGTGGCTGAGGACCCTGCCTGCAGCTCAGAGCTTCACAGGCTATGTGCATGGGAAATGCCCTGGCATGCTTCTGCCCAAGGTTACAGAACACACACTGCACCACAGCACATCTTCAAGCCTGTCTCTCTAAAGTGTTTACACTTGAGGACTGGAGAGATAGTTCAGTGGTTAGAAGCACTGGCTACTGTTCCAGGTTCAATTCTCCAACGCCCACAAGGTGGCTCACAACCTTCTGTAATTCCAGTTCCAGGGGATCTGACTCCATCTTCTGGCCTCTGTCTGCATCAGGGATGTACATGGTACATATACATAGATGCAGGCAAACACATAAAATAAATAAACCTTTTAAAGAGTTTAACATTGTATCCCTCCCCAAACAGGAGAATATCCCAAACTGTAGTACACCTCAGCCAGAAAACCCCAGTGGTACCAAAAGCACAGGGCCTCTGGTGTCAGCACACCCCAGGGCACAGTGAGGCAACCATAATCCACGATGCCTCCTTCCCCAGCATGCAACTCAGGGAGTCACTGAGTCGCACACTGCCAGGAGTCAGTGTGCCGTCAGCACCTGCCCTGAGAGCACTAAGACAAGACCAATTCCCACTGAAGACTGAGGAGAGCTGAGGGCTTCGGAAAGAGAAAAACTACACAGGGTGGCATTTTACTTAGGACAGAAACTCTGGTAAGACCGGCATGGCTGAATTGGAGAAATGAGAAAATGGCGTCAGGAGGCACATGAGAAGGCTTCCATCCCAGTGAATGTTAGAAAGTTAATGAGGGCCTAAACCAAGGTAGAAGAAGCCGAGGTGGAAAGAGGACAAAAGCTATTAGGCTTAATGAAAGCATGGGGGAGGAAGGGAAGAGAGGGGGTCCAGATGGACTGGACAGTGTCCCTCCAAAACACCTGATGATCTGATTTAATAAGAAGTAGAACTTTAAGACATAGTCGTCGGGCGGTGGTGGCGCACGCCTTTAATCCCAGCACTTGGGAGGCAGAGGCAGGCAGATTTCTGAGTTCGAGGCCAGCCTGGTCTACAGAGTGAGTCCAGGACAGCCAGAGCTACACAGAGAAACCCTGTCTCGAAAACAAACAAACAAAAACCAAAAACAAACAAACAAACAAAAAAGACATAGTCAACATTAAGTGAGGTCTGTGGGTAGGATCCTGATCTGACCTAAGCAAAGGAATAAAAATTGGAGTTCTCACTCCATCAAATGAAGACAAAGGACGGTAGCCACGTGCAAGGTGGGAACTAGGAAGGCCCTCATCTGTGACTTCCAGCCTCCAGAACCATGAAGAGAATGCATGCCTGTTGTTTAAGCCACCATCTAGCAGGCCGAGCTGACTAGGACAGACATCTACTTTGAAGCCAAGGTTTCCATGCATGGATGCGTGGACGGCTTCTTAGCTCACAGGCTGGTGCTGGCTGCTACATGTGCTGTGTTATTTTATTTGCTTGTTTGCAGCGCTAGTGATCTTCATGTGATGCTGGGACTGTCCCTCGCTTCCTGCCTCTAGTCTCACCTCCAGCTCTGCACCCCGGGGTTCTATTAACCTTCCCCACAGCAGATCCCGTGCTAAAACCTAATGAAACAAACAAGTAGGCTGTCACAGCCCTCCCACCTGAGTGAGCCACCGGAGGTGTGACCAGCCCAGCAAGCTGTGACCTCTCCTGTCTACTTCGTGACTATTCCAGGTGGCACAAGGAGCAGGCACTGTCCCTCTCCAGCAAGAAGACACTCCTCTAACCCCCAATTGCTCATCATGAGGGTCAAGCCTAGCAGGGCCTGCAGTGGAGTGTTCAGTAATGGCCGAGGCTGGTGACTGTGACTCTGACCCAGATCCATAGAGGACCTCTGAGCAGCAATAGAGAACCCATTAAGACCTGTTCCTGTGGCTTTCTGTGACCATGACACTCAGACCTTCTTCAGTTCACCAGACCTCCAAGAAAACCAGACTCCGCCCCTGCCATTCCCACCATGCCTCCAAGCAAGAAAATTAAAAAGAAAGAAAGAAAGAAAGAAGAAAAAGAAAAAAGAATTCCCTGATACCTAAGCTGAGAGAAAATGATCCCCTCTCAGAAGCCAGACCACCATCCAGACACCACATCTATGCCTCTACTCTCAGAGACAGAGAAGGCCTGGCTGCCTCTGAAAATCAGTGCAGGGATGGACAGAAACCAGGACACAGATGGGGTCACCTGAGTCCTTAATCTTCTTACTTAGAGAGAAGAGGGGAGGGGACAAGGAAAGGCTACAGACAAGAGGACTGACTCAAACACAAACTAGCACTTATCAAACTGAGTCCTCTTCACACAACTCGAGGAACTGCACCTGAGGTGTGGCCTGTGTCTCCATCCCATCTGCAGACACCAACAGCCAGGAACAACCGTTGTCCTCATAGGAAAACAACAACAGACAAGCCTCAAGTGCTGTTTAGTTTCTGTCAATTTGACACAAACCAGGGTCACCTGGGAAGAGAAGAAACTTCGATTGAGGAACTGCCTCCATCAGACTGGCTCATGCGGTGGCATGTGCTTCTAATACCAGCAGCAATAGAGGCAGAGGCAGGCAGAGCCTGTTCTATATAGTGTGCTTCTGTTTCGGGATAGCCATAGAGAGACTCCTGTCTCAAAAAACAAAAACAATAAAAGGGCTGAGCTTTAATTCCAGCACTCGGGAAGCAGAAGCAGGCAGATCTCTGTGAGTTCAAGGCCAGCCTGAACTATAAAGGGAGTCCAGGACAACCAGAGCTATGTTACACAGAGAAACCCTGCCTCAAGAAATAAAAAATAAATAATAAATAATAAATAATAAAAAATAACAGTAACCGAGCAAGCCACAAAGAGTGAACCAGTAAAACAAGCAGCATTCTTCCAAGGGACCTGCCTCTTCCTCCATCCCTGCCTCTTCCTTCGTGGTCCCTGCCTCTGCTCCTGCTTCAGTTCCTGCCCCGACATCCCTTCCCTTCATAATGGACTACAAGACGAAATAAACCCTTTTCTCCCCAAGTTGCTTTGGCCATGGTGTTTTTAACAGCAATAAGAAACAAACCAGATCACCTGACTGTTAACAAAAACCTACAGGCCAGGAAGAAGGTGGAAAATCTGAATTCATAGATTTTCCAAATTTCAGACAAATCTTCTGCCAGGAAAACAAAATAAATTATGGTTGGGCTATACCATACCTTTCCTCGATTCAGGGATGGTGTGGCAAGGAGAGGCCAAGAAGGATAAAAAGATGAAAGGCAGAAGTGTGCTGTCTGAACTCATACCTCACCGACAGCTCGCAAAGGTCACTCGTGATCAAGTTTCACTCTGGGCACGAGACGTGTGATAGTGATTAAGCAGACTCAGTCACGACCCCCTTGTGCAACTACCCCTTAGCCAGACATTCCCAGATAAGAGTATCAGTGCTAAACTAGGCATGGATACAGAAGCACGCGCAGCATCTCAGCACTTGGGAGGTGCAAACTAATTCCAAGTTCAAGGTCATCCTCAACCACAGGTGTTCAGGCCAGTCAAGGCTATGTAAGTAACTGTCTCACCAAAAGAAGACGAAGAAGGAGAAGAAGATGAAGGAGAAGAAGAGAAGAGAACAAAGGATGGGGGTGGGGGAGCTAACAAGACGGCTCAGTAGGTACTGGCCACCAAGCCTAACAACCTTGTGTTCTATCCCCAAGACCCACATGGTGGAAGGAAAGGACTACTTCCTCAAGTTGTCTTCTGGCCTACACACACACACACCACACACCACACACCACACACCACACACCACACACCACACACCACACACACACCACACACACACCACAAACACCACACACACACCACACACACCACACACACACCACACACACACCACACACACCACACACACCACACACCACACACCACACACACACACCACACACACACACCACACACACACACCACACACACACACCACAAACACCATACACACACCACACACACCACACACACACACACCACACACACACACCACACACACACACCACACACACACCACACACCACACACACACCACACACACCACACACACACACACACCACACACACACACACACACACACCACACACCACACACACACACACACACACACCACACACACACCACACACCACACACACACACACACACACCACACACACACACCACACACACACCACAAACACCACACACACACACACACACACACACCACACACCACACACCACACACACCACACACCACACACACACACACACCACACACACACACCACACACCTGAGCCTGATGCACGGTGCCCTGCTGAGACCTGGAGGATGAATGGGTATTCACTGACAGAGAAGGAGGTAAGTTCTACCAACAGAAGCAACAGCACGTGCAAAGGCCCTGCAGCAGGGGACACCAGCCATCAGGAAAGTACCAGAAATGTTGCTGAAGGGGGTGGGGGGACAAAGCCATGCTGAAGATGTGGCCTTTGTCACAGAGAACTGCAAGTTCAAAAGCGCTTCTCCCACACAGGCTGAAATGGAGGCCAGAGTGGAAGGAGGAAAATCAGAGTGGCTGGGGCTGCAGAGACGGCTCAGGGTAAGAGCGCTTTGGTGCCTTTCCAGAGGACCTAAGTTCAGTTCCCAGCACCCGGGTCAGATTCTGTGGTGTGCAGCTCACCCCTAACTCCAGTCCCAGGAGCCCCTTATGCCTGTGTCTCCAGCACTGAGAGCACAAGCAGGAACCACCATGCCTGGCTTTTTACAAGGATTCTCATGCCTAGTGAGAGAGAACTTTACCAACTGAGCTATCTCAGGGCCCCTCAAAGCAAGGAAATTAAAGCAGAAGGAACGGAGGCAAAGCAGCTTGGTGGGAAGGAGAGGCGACTAGCACTTGCCTAGCATGTGCAAAGCCCTGAGTTCAATGGGGGGGTGGGGGGGGAGAGGGAGAGGGAAGGGAGAGAGGGAAAGCAAGCGCAAGCACAGCGAATGTGCTTAGAGGGTCAGGATTAATTACAACAACAGAAACTTGGACTAACTGCACACTTCCCCCAAACGTTTGTATGTGGCAGGTATTTGTATGTGACTGTACCAAGGGCTTTACCTCCGTCATCTCACCCCAGCCTCTCGGCTAGATAAGGATTACTAGTCCCACATTTCAAATAAAGACACTGCTTGAATAGAAGGCAAGGAGCAGCTAATACAACACGGGCTTGCGAGGGCTGAAGCTGTATGCGGGACTCCATAAGGGGCTGCCACGAGAATTTCATAAAAAGGAGGTTGGCATGGTGAGAGTTACGGTTCGGAAAGGTGACTCTGACAGCTGCACGAGGGCCAATCAGATAGGGGCAAAACCAGAGGCAGTTATTCTGAAAGCACGGAGAAATGATGAACCGAGCCAGTGGCTACCTGAATGAAAGGGGGCTAATCCTCAAGGTGGGAGAACGCAAAAATAGCAGGTCTCGCGTCTAGGTGAAGGAAGAGAAGGATTTCAGGCAGTGCGTTGTAATTTTAGGCGTTAGCCAAGAAGCCGACTGCCTTGAATCCGAGACGCGCCAGATGAGTGCAGCAGTCAGTAGAATGAATTCTCAGTGTAGACTGGGCTAAGTGACTGAGGAAGTTTCTCCACTGAGACGAGAAACACGACAAACCGTGATAGAAGGTCCAAGGGGGAGGTTTGGAGACAACCTGCAAGCACATCTAAGCTCGATAAAGAGGTATCTGGCCAGGCAGTTGAGTACTTCGCAGAGCAACCGGTAACTGGAAGCTCTAGTCGCAATCCAGAAATGGAGTGCGGAGAGAAGCGCGCAGGGGCCTGCAGAGGGCTGAGCTGGCAGCCTCGCGAGGGCGAGTCACCGAGGCCAAGAAGAGGGCAGCGGTTCCGGGCGGAGGAGATTCCTGAATCAGTGCAAAGAAAACCCCAAACCTCCTCTCCTGCCCAGCTGGCCGAAAGATGCCAAGCGTTTAGCTGAGCTTGGGATAGCCCAGGAGTGGGCTAAGGGCTGGAGGTGGGGTGTAGATTCAGGAGAGGCTAGAAAGCCAGGCCGCGTACGCCGGAGGGGCTCTCCTCTCCCATCTCAGTTCCCGCGCACCGACACCTCACAACGCCTCAGCTCCCTGCAAACTCCTGCCACGCCACCAAGCCTGGCTCCGAGATCTCACCTGTCCCCGATCCGGGGCTTTCCGGGACGATGGCTCTGCGCCGCCTCCCCAGCACCACCCCGGCCTCCCCCACTTCCAGGGACGCCGGGGTGTCCGGCTCCCCGCTTCCAGGGACGCCGGGGTGTTGCCCTGCAGCGACCAGCAACCACTTCCGGAAAGGCACTGGCCTAGCAACTGAGAGGCCCGCCTCTCCCAAGAGCCAATAGGTCGCTGACTCAGAGCGTTGTTATTTGATTGGTTAAAGGTCCCCACGAGGCTTTGCCCGTTGCATCCTGAAAGTTGTAGTTCAAAATAGTGAATAAGCACAACCCCACTCCCACCCCCAAAAGAGGTTAAAAGAGAGACCAGAATGTAGATAAAAGAGACTTTCTCCCCCGGAAGAAAGGGAGCATTCATAATATTAATAGTTACCCATCATTTATAGACCATCATTTTGTAAAGGTCGAGTAAAATCACGTGAACATCAGTGATTATCAATAGTCAAGCTATTGATTAGGCCCGTAATAAAAGAACTATGAAGGGGCTGGAGAGATGGCTCAGTTGTGTGCCTACTAACTTTTTCCTTTCAGTGTATTATGTGTGGACCGGACCTGATGACACAAACCTTTAATCCCACCACTTGGGGCACAGAGGCAGACAGATCTCTGTGCGTCTGTGGGTAGCCTGGACTTTATAATGAGTTCCAAGCCAGCTGGAACTACACAGTGAGACCCTGTCTCAAAAAATTTTTTGAAAATGTATGGATGTTTTGTGTACGTTACACCTGATACCCGTGGAGGCCAGAAGAGGGCACTGGATCTTCTGGAACTGGAGTTATAAGCAGTTGTGCGCCACCTTGTGGGTGCTAGAAACCAAACCTAGGTCCTCTGCAAGAACAGCAAGTACTCTCAGCAGCTGAACCATCTCCCCAACCCTACTACTGTAACTTTAAAAACTAGTCCCACACCACTAGAGTCTAATCCGACAAGGAGAAATTTAGAGTGTGGTTACTATGGATCTCAAACCAGACATCAGGATGTGTTTCTCATGTTTAACTTCAAATCTTTCTGCAATTCCTCTATTCTCACCACAGATAAAAATAAATAAATAAATAAATAACTCCTCATCTTCATTGTAATCTTTAAAAGTGTCCCTAAGGGACCAATAGACCAAACATGGAAGGGATGCCAAGAATCGCCATTGTCATGACCACAGACATAACTAAATACTGCCCATAGCTTCCTATACACAAGAACTTGCCATGAGAGGCTGCAGAGACAGCTCAGTGGCTACCAACACCTGCTGCTCTTCCAGAGGACCAGAATCTGATTCCCAGCACCCACCTGGCAGCTCACAACCAGCAAAACTCTAGTTCCAGAGGACCCAACACCTCTTCTGGCTTCCACCCACACCAGGCACACATGTGGTACACAGACATACCTGCAGTGCAGGCAAAACACTCACCATATGTCCCTGAGTGACGTGGAACTCTCTATGTAGATACAACTGACCTCAAACTTAGAGATATCTGCCCTCAGGGACTAAAAGCATGAGTCACTACACCTAGGCAATGTGTACCTTAACAGCACAGCCGAACCACCATCTCTCCAGCCTCTTTTTCCCTTTTTTTCTTTTTTTGACCAGCTAATTTTTTTAAACAGATGTTACCAAATTACTACCAAATATATATATATATATATATTACAATTTACAGTCTTGCCAAGTGGTAGTGGCACAGCCTTTAATCCCAGAACTCAGGAGCAGAGGCAGATAGATATCTGAGTTTGAGGCCAGCCAGGTCTACAAAGCAAAGGATCGTCAGAACTACACCGAAAAAAAAAAAAAAAAAGAAAAGAAAAGAAAGGAGGAGAGGTAGGAGGAAAGAGAAGAAGGAAGGAAAAGGTGAGCCTCGTGTATTATTGGATTTTTATTCGGTTGATTGGTTAGGTTGGGTTTGAAGTTTCTTTTGTTTGTTGATCGTTTTTTGCTTTTTGAGACAGGGTTTCTCTGTGTAGCCCTGGTCATCCTGGAACTATATCAGGCTAGCCTGGAACTCAGAGATCTGCCTGGCTCTGCCTCTGGAGTGCTGGAATTAAAGCCGTGCACCACTACTGTCCAGCTTTTTGTTGTTGTTAAGGTTTTTTTATTTATTTTTTATTTTTATTTTATTTTATTTTATTTTATTTTATTTTATTTTATTTTTTGGTTTTTTTCGAGACAGGGCTTCTCTGTGTAGTCCTGGCTGTCCTGGAACTCACTCTGTAGACCAGGCTGGCCTCGAACTCAGAAATCCGCATGCCTCTGCCTCCCAAGTGCTGGGATTAAAGGCGTGCGCCACCACCGCCCGGCTAAGTTTTTTTTTTTAAAGAATTGTTTATTTATTATATGTTAGTATACTGTTGCTGTCTTCAGACACACCAGAAGAAGGCATCAGATCCCATTACAGATGGTTGGGAGCTGGGGAACTGAACTCAAAACCTCTGGATGAGCAGTCAGCACTCTTACCCACTGAGCCAACTCTCCAGCCATTTTTTTGATACGTTTTCATTTTAATTATGCATATATGTGGTCTGATTGGGGGTTTGTACAAGTTAACGAAGGAGCAATGGAGGCCAGAGGTGGTGGATAAGCCAGGAACTGGGGTTACAGGTAGTGGTGAGCTGCCTGATGTGGGAGCTGGGAGTTGAACTCTGGTCCTCTGCAGGAGCAGTGAGTGTTCTAAATCACTGAGCCATCTCTCCGGCCCCTGGAGCTTCTTTAAAACAGAGTGTCATGTAACTCAGGTTGGCCCTGAACTCCCAAGTACCCAGGCGTGTGGTAGCACAGTAGCACATAATGGTTTCGATTTACATTTTAATAAATTATATGATTACTAACCATTTGAATTTCTTCTGTGAACTTTTTCTCCATTTTCTTTGTTCATTTCTCTGTCACCTCGTTTGGATACATTGATTTGTGGAGGCTCCTTATGGGTTGTAGCCACTAACCTTTGTCTCCCCATAGTGTAGCAAATGGTCCCTAATACACAGTTTGAGTTTTATCTTTGTAAATGTCACTCGCCCCCCACCCCAGGAGATGTGGTAACACAGTTGACAACTAGTCTTCACCCGAGTGTTCACACTGTGCCAAACCCCATTCCAAGTGCTTTGCACAGATTACCTCATTAAGGTTTTGGCTTTTTTGTTTTTCTGACGCAGGATCTCACCATGTAGCCCTGGCTGGCCTGTAACTTGCTTTGTACATAGGCCAGGCTAGAACAGACTGACCTAGAACAGTGGGGAGCCTACCTAGTGTGGGATTACAGGTGCGTGCCACCCTGTCCACCTTCACACAACTTTACATGACAAGGCTCATGCCACCACTTCTGTCTCAGTAGGGTTAACTGCTGTGAATAGACACCATGACCAAGGCAACTGTTAGAAGGACAACATTTAAATGGGACTGGCTTACAGGTTTAGAGGTCCAGTTTATTATCATCAAAGCAGGAACATGGCAGCATCCAGGCAGGCATGGTGCAGGAGGAGCTGAGAGTTCTACATCTTCATCTGAAGGCTGCTAGGAGAAGACTGGCTCCCACATGGTTAGGAGGAAGGTCTCCACCCCAACAGTGACATACTTCCTCCAACAAGGCCACACCTACTCCAACAAGGCCCTACCTCCTAATACTGCCTCTCCCTGGGCCAAGCATATTCAAACCACCACATCACCCTTACTCTGGTTCACAGATGAGGGCCTTTGAAACAGAAAGGTGAAGTGAGACTATGGTCTCCCAGACAGTGAGTGTATGGGAGAGTGGATTGTGCCAGGAAACCTGATAAGATTGAGTGGATCCAAGACCCCAGCACCCAGGCACCCACCTGAGTCGGTCTGGAACATGATCATACTCCCAACTTAAGTCGCATAGCCCAAAATAGAGTTCTCCATGCTAATGAGGTATCTAGTTCATGCTAATGAGGCTCTGTAGGTTTAGCCAATACGCTTTTCTTCCTGGACATTCCTCTCTGCAAAAAGCATTTAATGTCCGGTCCACCCTAAGAAGAAGTTGGTATGCTCCCATTCTCCACAATGAACAATTAATAAACAGTTTGGAACCAAGGATTGTTTCTTTCATGGTTAACCACCGTGGGGAAACATGGAGGAAGCCTTCACCTACAGAGCCTTCCGAAGTCTCCTGCAGAAGATCCTTCTGCGCTCCCAGGCAACCCTCCACTAAGCTAAGGACGATCCCAAATGAGCTAAACCAGAGTTCCCATCCCCACCCCCCACCCCAACTCAGGCCCAGGCTTGACTTCATCCTCAGCCCAAAAGGCCCCAACTCTGTTCCCAAGCCCTCTGTGCAGTTTTCCAGCGGTGACTGGATGCCTGGGAGTCAGGGAACCCCAACTTCGGCCTCCCACATCCTAGGCTGCATTTTCCCACCCCCTGAACAGTGTGTCAGTGCTTCGCTGGAGCCCAGCACCGGACAGTGGCGGTGCGGGGTAAGCACAGCCTAGTGCTCTGCACTTTGTCTACCCAGCACCCCAGCTGCCTTTCCACAGCCCCATATGAGCGGGAGAGCCAGGATGCCGAGGGTGCTTCCAGTTCTACAGACATGCTGCATATTTAAGGGGAAACTTGTCCAGTTGTGGGTCCCCCCCCCCATTGGCTTTATTAAGGAGGTTTCCTTTAATTTAATATAGTGAGTATATTCTATTTTTCCTCTAGTTCAATTTTAATGTTAAGCTCCTTAGTATATCTGAAGCTTATTTTTTAGGTGAGATGTGGATTTGGTGCTCTCTTCTTCCACGTGGATTGTAACTCCCAGTGGCAGTTATTGAAGAATGCATCCACTTTTCTCTAATATGAATGCTATCTTTATACATCCCCACTCCCACATATACATTAATCTATTCATTACTGTTATTGTTTTCGGCATTGGGGCTCAAAGTCAGGCCTTTATGTGTGTCAGGTAGGTGTTCTGCCATTGAACTACAGCCGGGGATTTTATTTTATTTTACTTCATTTTATTTTCCTTTCCTTTCCTTTATTTTATTTTATTGAGATAGAGTCTTGTTAAATCAGACTAGCTTTGAGTTCATTCTGTAGCCCAGGCTGGTCTTGAACTCTCTCTAGATCCTCCTGCCTTAGCCTCCCACGTAGCTGGGGATACAAGCTTCACTAGAAGGTCTTGCTTTATTGTATGTAGCTAACATTTCTGCACCTCCCAAATGCTGAGATTCAGGAAGCCGAGGCAGGAGAATTGCATCAAAGTTGAAGCTAACCTAGACTGCACAGTATGTTTGCAGGACCCTGTGCCCCCCCCAAAATAAATAAATAAATAAATAATCAAAGAAGGATTAGCAGATGAGAGGTGTGTAATGTTGGTTCCATCTTGCTGAGATCAAATTTTCTCACCTACGGGGCCGGCCAGGCTATGTAGACTCTGTGAGGGACAGGGCTGAGGATGCCGGGCATGGTGGCTCACACCTGTAATCACACCTGGTGCCCGGAAGGCAGAAACAGGAGAGTTGCTGAAGGTTTGAGGCCAGCAAGGGCTCTAGAACAGGTTGCAGGCCAGCCAGGGCTACAGAATGAGATCTTGGTTAGAACAAGTGAGAATAATGACCTCCTCTTTCTAACTTCACTGATAACACTTACCTGTTTTCTCCTTCTTGGGTGCTGGGGTTTTATTTAGAGTTTTACACCTGCTGTACTTAGGTACATTACCATCGAGCCACACCCCCAGCCCACCGAGCCACACCCCCAGCCCACCGAGCCACACCCCCAGCCCACCGAGCCACACCCCCAGCCCACCGAGCCACACCCCCAGCCCTCATCTACCTTATTTAAGATGTTTCCTTCTAGTTTATTATTATTTTTTTTTAATCAGAATGACTGCTGGGTTTTATCGAGGGCTTTCCACCTCTGATAAATGATATGATGGCATAGTCACACAATTTTTATCAGGGCTGCACCGCCCTTCATCTCAAGCTCTTTTCAGTGAGCATGTTGCTATGCCTCGGAGCGTTGACACTTGAGAGCTTTCCAAAGCAACTGATCCTCAGTCTGACTGATGGGAAGTAACCAGGTGGGTCATGAGGATTCATGTCAAGAAACCATCAAAGGCACAGATGGATCCAGACGTAGAAGAGGCGGCCACCTCGTAGCTGGGGCAGACTGAATGCTCTGAACTGAAAAGGCGGTAGGTCTCTCTGTCCGATCCTGGTGATAGTTTGTTGACTGGCATACTCTCATCCCTTTAACCTTGCTCCTCCGGTCTCTGCTACTTAAAATACTTCCAATTTTAAGGTTTAAATTAAATGCCACCTCTTTCCAGGGCTACACAGAGAAACCCTGTCTCAAAAAAACAATAATAATAATAATAATAATAATAATAATAATAATAATAATAATAATAAATGTCACCTCTTCTAGATTCCCCATTTTTTGTTTCTTTTTTGAGGCAGGGTTTCTCTATGCAATCTTGGCTGTCCTGGAACTGCCTATGTAGACCAAACTGCCCTCGAATTTACAGAGATTCTCCTGCTACTGTCTCCCGTGTGCTGGGATTAAAGGCATGTGCCTCCACTTCTGGGGTATATACCCCCAAATTCTTAACACCACACTGTGGCAAGAATCAAAGTTCTCCCTGGTTAATCTCTTTGGGGATCTGTAAATCTTTTTCTGCCCTTGTACAAGGGTAAAGTGGCTGGCATGACAGGGTGCGCACGGGGCTGGGGGTGTTAATCAATGCTGATTCAGGAAGCTGAGGCAGGAGAATTGCATCAAAGTTGAAGCTAGCCTAGACTGCACAGTATGTTTGCAGGACGACCCTGTGCCCCCCCAAAAATAAATAGATAGATAGATAGATAGATAGATAGATAATGAAAGAAGGATTAGCAGATGAGAGGTGTGTAATATTGGTTCTATCTTGCTCTGCCAGGGCAATGGAAATGCTATCCGCTAGGGTCTTGCAGAGTGAACTCCATCTCGGCAGAGGGCATCCCAGACCCCTTTCAGCCCCGGAAGCCGGGCTGCCTGCCATGGGAAGACTACACTTCCCAGAGATCCCAGGGAAAAGCAAAAACCCTTTGGCTTTGACAGCCACCGCCACAAGCCTTTCCGCCTCCCCAGCCTGCCTAGGTGCTGGGAGCCGGGAGCTGGAATTTGGTGGCCTGAGCAGCCGACGCAGCCGCAGGAGCCCGGGAGTCCCCGTCGGTCCCCAAGCTGCAAAGCCTGGAAGACCCCGAAAGCTGCGGGCTCGGATAGCCATGCCCGCCCCTCCCAGCACCACAAGGGGCCCGATCCCACCGCTGAGGCTGGCGGTCGCCGTCCAGATGTAGCTGGGTCCCCCGGATCGCCATCGTCCCCTCTAGTGCGCTACGGATTTCTCCTGCCCACTCTCCGCCGCCTGGACCGGGAACTGAGCGAGGGGCCTGCAGACTCTGCAGTCCTGATGCCCCCGAGGCCGCTCTCCTGAGAGAAGCCACCACCACCCAGACTTAGGGGCAGGCAAGAGGGACAGTCGCCAACCGGAGCCACAAGGCCCGGGCTCACCATGGCCCTGACGCTGCACTGGCTTCTACTATGGGTGGGCTGGGGAATGCTACCTGTCCAGGGAACCCATCACGGCATCCGGCTGCCCCTTCGCAGCGGCCTGGCAGGTCCACCCCTGGGCCTGAGGCTGCCCCGGGAGACCGACGAGGAACCTGAGGAGCCTGGCCGGAGAGGCAGCTTTGTGGAGATGGTGGACAACCTGAGGGGAAAGTCCGGCCAGGGCTACTATGTGGAGATGACCGTGGGCAGCCCCCCACAGACGGTAAGGTGGTCGGTCAGATCTAGTAGCCCTCCTCCATGCTTGGTAGAGGGGTGACAGGGTAGGAGTGAAGCAGGCTGCCCTGCTAAGATAGATGGCTTGTTTGGTGGGTGCAGCATGACGCCCCCCCCCTTTCTATTCCTCCAGGGTCCGGCTGGAAGTAGCCTTTCCCTTTCCCGCCCCCTTTCACAGGCACCCAAGTCCCAGGACTGACTGACTACCCACCTCTCACTCCCACTGTCCCATCCCCCAAACCCCAAGAAAGCACTTCAGTGGTGGTGCCCAACCCTGTGGAAGGGCCAGGCACAGGGACACTGTAACAGGTGTCAGTGGCCAGAGTCTCTCATATTCCATCTCCCAATTCTCTAGTGTTCTGGGGGAATCTAAGATCCCCACCTTCATCTTCTTGAGAACCCAAGAATCCTAGTTGGGTAAATCAGCTCCTTACCCCAAGTCTGGGCTGCCATAAGCCAGCAAAATGAAAGTCTTACTAACATCCATGTAGCCTCCAAGTCCCAATAGATTCTGACTTCACCGAAATCCCTTCCTCCTCATTTATCCCAACCCCCAACTCTCCACTCTAGCCCCTCCCCCACCCTTGCCTCAGAACATGGCCAGAAGGGAGTTAAACCAAGTCTGAGAAATGATAAGCCTAGGGGAGCCGGAACCTCTTGCAAGGGTTCCGAGGTGGAGGGACACACAGCCGTGGGGAAAAGACACGCTCACCGTCTTTTCCCATCTTTTCCAACAGTTGCCAAGGTACCTAAGGTGGCTGCTGGAGGTTGTGTCCTCTACCTATGCTGACTGGGAGTGTGGGCTTGAGTCAGCTACCGTCCATGCGGGGTTGCTGGCTGACCTCTGAGTGCATCTGCCGCCTCTGTGGGCGAGTCTGGGTACTGGTGGCACTGTGATTCTGCATATGCTTCTGCGTGTCACCTTGAATTTGATCCTGTGTATCTCTGTGAGCTAGCCTCCGTGGCTCCAGTCTGTGTCCACAAAGCTTGTCCATGGAGGGTGTGGAAAGGTGGGAGCGTGCTGAGGTCAGGGAGGTCAGTCACACTTCCTTCACTCAGGCAGTTGGATATGGGAGAACCACACACCCCTACTTTCTTGTTACTTGCTGGCCTACGCCACTCAAGCTTGCTTTGGGAGCTCTGAAGTCCTGGTCTCCCCCACTCACCCTCCTCCTTGCTGTACACTATAACTTCCCAGAAGTAGTATGGAATCTGAGTTTGGGAGTCAAGCCAGAGCTAGAGTTCAGTCCGAGCCAACAGAAGGCAAGATGTCAGGGAAGGGGACATGTGGAGACCTGGGACTCCAGTGATATGCTGTGCAACTGCACAGATCTGTGATACAGCCAGCAAGGACTTTCGGGTCAGACAGGCCAGGAATCTGGGGTCTGCCTAACACCTTTAGCCTTTCCTTTTTCCAGCCGTGTGGCCTTAGGCAACTTACATCACTCTCATTGGCTATTGCCTTCTCTTTAAAATATGGGAAACGGATCTCCTTTGTAAGACAAGTGTGAGGATTAAAAGAAACCATGTAGACGGAGATGCCTAGAAGAAATCTCTGGGTTAATTGACCTCTAATAAATATTACTGCCTTCTCCTTAACGGGCCTGGCCACTTCTGCCTCTTCTGTGCTATGCAATGAAGCATAAAATCTGGACCATGTTGAATACATTTAGAACTGGGGGACCAGTTGCCATACTTCCTTGGTCCCCTGAGATGCAAAGTAGGTGCTCCAGCCCAGCCCTTGGCAGAGAGTAGCTGTCCAGGGTCAGTCAGTGCCTTCCCCTCCCAGCTAGAAGCTAGAGCAGGGGGCTGGAGGTCACACACCAGCCTTGGGAACCCTGAGTAGAGGCACTCTGTGGTTGCACGTGGCTCTGATCCAGACCCTATTCCAGCCAGCCTCTGCTCTGTGGCTATTTTGTTCCTCTCCTCAGCAGCCTGTGAGAAGGATGAGCACTCTTCTTACCTGATGGGGCTATCAGAAGCATGAAATGAGAGCGAGGACAGTACAGTTAAGTCTGGAATTTGGAGGGGTACTTCCCATTGCCTGGGGGTCTAACCTACAAAGAGATGGAAGACACACCTCTGCACTAAAGGCTTTGAAAAGGAAGTAGAATATAAAGTACCCCTTCTGGTAAAAGCGATGCCCTGTAGATTCTTGTCTTTAGAACCTGTTAAACATGTAAATTCTCAAGGCCCCACCCTAGAGCCTGGGAGGCAAAGTGTCTGCATGCCTTAAGGTTGAGAGGCACTGATATATGAGCACAAAGGAAGATGGTGAAGGTAGAGATGGCTGGAGGGACTTGATGGAGTAGGTGTGCATTGAGTGAGGTCCTGGAGGATGCAAAGGAAGGAGGGCCGTCCCAGCCAGGACCTGGCGCTTCTCTCAACACGCTGTAATTGCTGCTCACTTGCTCCCCACTCTGGCCCATAGACTGAGAGAAATGAGTTGCATGCGTGAGCTTATGTGTGTTTGTTCAGGAGACACGCGAGAGCCAGGCCAGTTGATACTGTGGGTTTATGCTGAGACCAGATCAATTTAGGTAAATAAAACGGAGCCCAAATGTCAAAAAGCCTTAAATGTCAGGCTATATGGTTTGGACTTTGGCTCTGAGGGGGGAAATTGAGATCATTTGTCCTGGAGAATGATATGAAGCGAGCAAACAGATGTCTGAATTTTAGGGAGAGTGGAAATAAAGAGTCTGGGAGGTGGGCAGCTCACTTTTCAGTCCAGGTACAAGGTGCTGTGGAGAAGGCGTGAAGTTTTGGTAAGGGAGAGAAAGGAGGCCAGGATGCAAGGAAGGTCACAAAATAGATGAGCAAGCTGGTGACATCATGTGAAGAAGGCATCGGAGGTAACTTGGTGATCCTGACGTGGCGTAAGTTGGAACGGACTATTGGTGGGACAGGATAAGAGGGCAGGAGGGCACAGTTTGGTATAGACAGTTGTTTTATTTTAAATTCAGTGTGCATATTTTAGTTTACCCTGGTTTGCTTGTTTTGCTGCAGCCCCCACCCCCACCCCACACACCCCTTGCTATGTAGTTCTGACCAGACACAATTCATGAGCCTTCTGCCAAAGTCTTTAGAGAGGTGGCATTAGAAGCATATGCCATCACACCCAGCTTCTTCTCTTGTTCTGTTGGTTTACTTGGTTATGAGACAGGACCTCACTGTGTAGCCCTGGCTGACCTGAATTTGCCGTGTAGACAATGCTCGCCTCGAACTCCAAAAAATCCACCTGCCTCTGCCTCCCTAGTGCTGGAATTAAGCTGTGTGGCACCGAGCCCAGCTTTGTTCTTTGTGTATTTGTTCCCCCTTTCTGGAATCATGCATATATGTGTTCTCTTTCTCTCTCTCTCTCTTTCTCTCTCTCTCCTCTCTCTCTCTCTCCCTTATCCAGCTTTCAGAAGAAAAAACAGGCTCTGAAAAATAACCGCCTGGTCAGGTAGTGTGTCAGTAAGCTAAGGCCCCATCTTACCCCTGGTTCTTCTACAATGCTATTGTCTTGAATAGTCTGTTGAGAGCATCCCCTCTGCTGTGAGGTCTCCCCTACAACTGTGTGCTATGACTATTTTTGTTTCCTTTATCAAGCTTCAAGCTCTTGGGACCAGAGATGTAGCCCAGTGGTAGCACACCAGCCTAGCAAGCATGTGGCCCTAGGCTCATTCCCCAGCACCACAAAACTCGAAGTTCATACTCTTCTTGTTTCCATTGATTGATTGATTGATTGATTGATTGTATGTGTGTGCATATACCACAACCTGCAAGTAGAGGTTAAAAGACAACTTGGAGAAAAACAGTTCTCCCCTTCTACCATGCCGGTTCCAGGGACTGAGCTCAGATAGCTTGGCAGGCATCGCTGCAAGTACCTTCACCCACTGAGCCACCTCACCGGCCTAAGAGCGCACATTCTAATATGTATGATAATTTCCAGCTCAGACATCTGCTGGGTGAATGAATCTTCGAGCTACACAATGTTTAAATAGAGCTGTTAACTGGGCCTGGTGACTCAGGTCTGTAATCTCAGCTCCTCAAGAGGCTGAGGCAGCAGGATCATAAGTTGAATACTCACCTGGTCTACAAAGTTATTTCGGGGGAGTTTGGACAATTTCACAAGACCCTGTCTCAAGAAAGAAAGAAAAAAGTCAGGGTGGGCTAGGAATATAGTTTAATATCACTGCACCTGCTAGCACCCCTGGCCCCCAAATGTACTGTGTATGCACTGTGGCTCCTTGGTGCTGAGATCACAGGCATGAACCCTCCATTTCCCCAGTTTCCTATCCTGCCTCATTTTCACTTCGAATGAAGGGCTGCTTCTCGCTGCGATAGGATAAGCATCACTGACCTAACACCGAAGAATAATTTGTTAGGAAGGAAATCTGGTAACAGTCACTTCAGTATGAAAAATATTGATTGAGCAACTGTTGTGTGCGCGAGAGAAACAGTCCCAGCCTTTGGGGTGCTTACGATTTGGTGCGAAACACGGATGTATAAACATCAGTGGTGCCCAAGAAGGATGGGTCCAGGAAATAGCACCGAGCAAAGGAGCTATGTCTGATAGGGCGTAGGCTCGCTGCCCCGCTCGGTGGGAAGACGTGCAGGAGCTGTAGTGAGAAGCGGGAAGTTGTAAGGATGCTGTGGGCCTTGTTCTGGAAGCAGCTGGCAGACCTCATAAGCCTATGAAAGAGGAATGGTGGTGTCTAATTTTGGTTTCAGGAAAACAACTTTACTGTGGAGGAGGGCTCGGATAGGGTAGTGTGTGAGACAAGCATCTGTTAAGACAGGGGCCTGACGAGGGAGGTGGCAGTGAAGGGAGAAAGGAGAGAAGGTCTCAGGGTGCTGGCAGTCACAGTTCAGTTCAGCCAGCCCTGCTCTGTCCCTGTGAGTTAAGGGGTGAGAGAAGGGGCAAGGGAAGGCGTTAGTCCCTTCTCCCGAACCGCTCAGCTTGTTTGTATAGGTGGACAGCAAAGGGGTAAGCTTTCAGCCAGGCGATTGGTGCCACATGCCTTTTGATCCTAGCACTTGGGAAGCAGAAGTAGGTGGATCTGTGAGTTGAAGGCCAGCCTGGTCTACAGAGTAAGTTCCAGGACAGCCATAGCTACACAGAAAAAAACCTGTCTTGGGGGATGGGAGTGGGAAGAAAAGCCTTTTAAAACCAATATGATTTAGCAAGTACCTTACACATCCATTTTTCCTCCCCCCACCCCCACCACTTTTTTAATGGCCAGGGCATCCAGTAAGACAGGGGTATCCTAGGACTTGTAGCCTAGGCTATCCTAGAACTCACTATACAGCCAGGATGACCTGGAATTTGCAGTAATCCTCTTATCTCAGCCTCCAGGGATTGATTGCAGGTGGGCCACTGTGCCTGGCTTCCAGAGTTACTTTTCTGGTTTAATGATATGGCCTAGGTATTAGCGTTACTCATTTTGGTGATAAGAAAACCGGGGCTGAAAGAGATTAAGGGGATTTTGTGAAGTTACTCAGCTAGGAACACAGCTGAAATTCAAGTCCGTATCTTTAGTCCCAAAGTACTAGCGCTGGGCTGGTTTCCGTTTTATCATCTTGAACATGTTAATTGACTTGGAAATGAACCATCCTTATGGTGAACCATCCTTAATGGATGAACCTGGCAACAACTGGCCACAGGCAGCATCTGGAAACTGGTGGGAGAGAGGGCTCAGCTGATAGACTTGGTAATCACCTCACAGAGTCAGCAAAAGATCTTGTTCCTTGAGAAAGAATGAAAAGAAATGATGATGAAGAAGAGGAAGAAGAAGAAGAAGAAGAAGAAGAAGAAGAAGAAGAAGAAGAAGAAGAAGAAGAAGAAGAAGAAGAAGAAGAAGAAGAAGATGATGATGATGATGATTAAGAAGATTAAGTAGAGACAGGGAAGAAAAAAACCATCTGAAATGGAGGCCTTCCTGGTCTGGGCTACAGATGGCACCAACCCTTCCTATTGTTTCAAACACTCCTCTGCCTTCCTAGCTAAAGATAGGTTCCTTTGGGAGAGGAGAGTGTTGATGTCCTCTGAGCATTTCTAGACAATTCTGGTAAAAAGCAAAGCAGAAAATTCTAATTGAAAATCCAAGAAGAGATCTTCCAGGGAAGCCCCCATGAGAGTCTCTCTCTGCTGTAATTCATCTCGCTGGGGTGGCTGAGCAAAAGTCAGGCTGTTTTCCTGGTCCCAGAGAGAGGTTCTCCTGGAAGGAGAGCCCCAGAGGGTGGAAGGCATTCACTGATGTTGGTCCACCATGTCCTCTGGTTCTTAGGAGAGTGAGGTGAGTGTTCTGAGGTAGGATGCTGAATCATTAGTCTCAAGAACATTCTGACCCAGGAGTAGAGGCTCCTAGGCTGTTCTCCCAGACTACAGGTCTTCTGTCATCCAGTGGTTGGCTTCTCTGCTGCTCATTATAACCCCACTGTGGCCAGGATGTCTGTTTTCTGCTGGGGTTCCCCCCTCAGAGTCAGTGACCCCAGCACTAATTCCTTTTCAGGGCCCGTGAAGAAGATTTTGCCAGGGAACAGAGAAGGTGAACCCTAGCATTCCCCAGTGGGTGAGCATGACTCAAGGACCAGCAGGAAACTGAGCTGATGCCAGAGAAGGATTCTCTGTCTGACAGTGACGAACATGTAGCTAATAGCTGCTCTTGGGGAAGGGTTTTCCAGGTGGCTTCTATAGAGAATGAAGGGACAAAATCGGTCCCAGGAACCAGCACAATGGTTGGGTATTGTGCTCTTGTACAGTATGTAGTTAGCATTCATGGGGCCTTGGTCCCATCCCCAGCACCAGGAGTAAAGTTTAAAAGCCATCCTGTCAATTAGTCATGCTGTTTTTGACTCTGTCACCCTACTGATAGACACCAAAAGAACTGTCCTGGAGGCTGGAGGAAACGGTACCCTGGCTAAAGACAGAAGGGTGCACTGGATAAGTTTGGTTTGGGGTGACCCAGCCCCTTTAAGATCCCTTAAAAATCTAGCCTGAGCTGGGATGACTGATGCTTATCTCAAGGCATCAGCTACTGCCTGGAGAACAAAGGAAGCAGAGGATATAGTTAGAGAAAGAAGTCTGTGGGCCTAGGATCAGGTACATTCATTCAAAGGAGGAGGGACCTGAACAGGACACAATTGCAGGGCAGCCTGAGGCAGGAGGAAACTGTTGGCCTTACTCCATTTCTGGCTGCTAACTTCAGGCTCCTCATGCTCTTCCTTGTCCATTCTCTCAGGTTTGAACATGGCATCTATTGAAGAGATCTGATGAATCTCATTTAGCAAGGGCTGAGACCAAGCAGGCCTGGAGCAGCCACGGCTGCTCTAAGAACCATAGAGCCCAAGAAGATTCAGGCTATGTGCGTAGGCACAGCGGGCTGCAGTCGTCCTGGCCACTTAACAATCTGCTAAGGCCCCGAGTTTGAGAATAGCACTTGTCATCTAGAAAGTTCACCGGGAACCAATTGCAGGAAACGAGAACCACTGTCAGGGTAAAGAGTCAGCCAGGTTTGGTGGTACATGCCTGTAATTCTAGTACTCGTGGGTGGAAGCAGGAAGATTGCCACGAGTCTGAGGCTACTCTGTTCCAAGTTTGTCCTTTCTACAGGGGAAGACCCTGTCTCAAAAAATAAAATAAAGCCAGGTGGTGGTGGCACACGCCTTTAATCCCAGCACTTGGGAGGCGGAGGCGGGTGGATTTCTGAGTTCAAGGCCAGCCTGATTTACAGTGTGAGTTCCAGGACAGCCAGGGCTACACACTGAAACCCTATCTTGAAAAACCACAAAGAAAGAAAGAGAGAAAGAGAGAGAGAGAGAGAAAGAGAGAGAGAGAGAGAGAGAGAGAGAGAGAGAGAGAGAGAGAGAGAGGAAGGAAGGAAGGAAGGAAGGAAGGAAGGAAGGAAGGAAGAAAAAAAAGAAAGGAAGGAAGAAAGGAAGAAAGAGAGAGGTGTGAGCACCCCTGCCGGGCCATGATTGACAACAGTAGAGTCTTCATTCTAGAAACTCCTAGTGGGTGGGATAGGCAGGCGTGACTTAATGATTGAGGTTTGAGGAGAGGTAGCCAGAGAAGCCGGGCGATGCTGAGGCCCTGCAGGAAGAGGATCGTCATCTTGTCAGACCCTTGAGAGACAGGCTATGTGACCGGGACTGGACAGTTGACCATGTGTCAGGCATACAGCAAGAGAGCATGGCAGCTAAGGAAGGAACTGTGTGTCTGAGCCCAGGCAAGGTCATCATGCCCCTCAGCAATGTCACAAGAACCACACGGAGGAGGAAGGGGACAGTGGCAAGAGAAGCTCGTTGGGAGTGACCAGTGGTTAGCCAGTAGCCCCCAATCTCAAGGGTCACAGGATTTCATTCGGGCAGGTTGCCCAACACTGGGCAAAAAAAACCTCCAAATTACTGTGACGTAAAATGCAAGTCATTTTTCAGGATTCTGTGGGTTGGCTTGAGGCCCTCTTGTTTGAACTTACTCGTGTGGCTACAGACAGCTGGCAAGTCAGCTAGAGGCCGGATTGTCCCAACATGCTAGGTTTGTGGCTGCACAGAGTCCTTGAGGCAAGACTTGGGCTCACTTATGGACTGCGATCCCTTGTCGGCAATGCAAGCACCGCCTCGCCGGCCCCTCCTTGCCTTTGCTGATGTCCCACTGGCCAAGCCCAGAGTCACTGTGGAGGGAGTCACACAAAGGCTTGTGAATCACCAGGGTACCCATCTACCACAAACTTCCTCTCCAGATGGGAGGGAACATAAGGTCAAGAACATAAAAGGCCATACTTAATGGTTGGTTAGAGCCGGTGGAGGCTGGTATTGGCTTTGTGGCTTGTTTGTAAGATGGCCACGTTGCTCACACTCTCTGAGTCTGTTTCTTTCTCTTCAGAATGGAAGAAAGGCCTCCCCCATCTCAGCTTTTCACCAAGGTTTGTTCTTGCTTAACCCCCAGTTCTGAGGTACACACAGACGAAAACACATGTCTTCTTTGGAAGACTTGGACAGAGAACCTCTACCCTAGAAGCTTTTAAAAACAGCAGAGCCTGGGTGGGACAGGCTGCAGGGAAAGTTTGTGGGGCAGGGGAGGTGTCTTTTACTCTTGGGCCATACTGGAAACAGAACCTAAACCCTTGTGCATACTAGGCAAGTGCCCTATCCTGAACTAACTACTAGCCTCCATTAAGAGTCCATGAAGACTCTTAATAATCTAGTATTGTTCAAAAGTAAAAAGCACAGCATCTCTCCAGGGCAGGGGATAGAGGCTTTGGAAGGCCCCTTTCATCCAGAAGATTCTGAGCTATCCCTGTCTGTGGGGGTTAAGCCCTGTAGGACTGAGGGAACCCAGAATCCACCTTAAATGTGCCAGCCTCACGCTTACTACATCGGCTAAGATCTACTGCTGAGAGAACTCCAGTTCACTGAGTGAACCTGGGCAGGTGTGCCTCTCCCAGTGGGGCTTGTTAGCCCTTCCCTAGAAGCCACCTTCTCTCAGAGGCCCCAAGGAGCACATTTGTTTGTTAAGTGATTGGCACTGACCTAGTCCTGACCCCAAGTTAAATCTCCTGAGCATGGACTCCTAGGTCTCCCTAGGCCAGGGGGCTGGGAGGAAAGCTACGATACAGGCGGTCTGAACCTCGTGTCAGGACAAGGGAAGCTAGGTAGAGAAAGCAAGGCAGACCCTAAAACTAACCAGCTATTGGGAGCCTCTGAGGGACTCTCTCCCACCAGTTTTCAAGAAACACCTATTGTTTTAAAAAACTTGAAAAACCAGTTTTCAAGAAACACCTATTGTCAGGCACTAGGATAGCAAACTAAGGGTACACTGAGGATTCCCCCTCCCCCGACAGAGTTTCTCTGTGTAGTCCTGGCTGTCCTGGAACTCACTCTGTAGACCAGGCTGGCCTCGAACTCAGAAATACACCTGCCTCTACCTCCCAAGTGCTGGGATTAAAGGCGTGCGCCACCAAAACAGGATTTAAAGTTCTTAGACACAGGGAGAGTCAGATAAGCCAATGGGAAAGGAGCTTATAGTTAGTTACAGTTAAGGGAATGGACCCCGGTCTTCCTCCCCAGGGAGGAAGTTTATACTGAGGCTTAAAGATGAAGAAAAGACACAGATCTGAGAAGAGGAGAGGTCAGGCAGAGGCAGCAGCCAGTGCCACTCTGTGGGAAGGGCCCAGGGCAGGTAGGAGCCAGTGATGTGGGGCGGGGTTTGAAGACTTGCCTGAGACTGAGCATGCAAGCAGGGTAGGTTGGACGTGCCCTGAAAGAAGTGAGCAAGCCAGAACTTTTCACAGTAATGGACATCTGCTGTCTTAGGAGGGCAACTCGGTCCCATTTGACCTTGGGAAGGTTACTCAGGCCACAGGACAGAAGACAGAATGGTGAGGTCTAAGGCAGGCATGGCAGGATAGTTCAGATTGGAGGCTGCACAGATGGGCCAGCGGTTTAAGAATACATTGCTGGTCTTGCAGAGAAGGTCCAGTTCCAAGGAACCCACATGGTGGCTCACAACCATCTGTAACTCCAGGACCAGGAGATCTGACAACCTATGCTGACCCCATCCTCCTGTACACACATAGTAGACATACATGCATACATAGAACATTGTGTGTGTGTGTGTGCGTGTGTGTGTGTGTGTGTGTGAGAGAGAGAGAGAGAGAGAGAGAGAGAGAGAGAGAGAGAGAGAGAGAGAGAAAGAGAGGCAGCTGAGGTTGAGAAGCCCCGTGATATCCCAGGGTAAGCTAACTGGGCCAAAGGGTGGTAGAAGAGCTGGAAAGAAAAAGACACACAAACACTCTTTAAAGGATGGTGACTGGACAGAAGGAAGGGAGCACTAGAGACAGAAACAAAGAAGGCGAGAAAAGAGTCTCTGAGGTTATCGCCATACAGAACAGATTGGATAGCGCCACCACTTACTAATACAGACAATACTAAAGAGGACTGGGTAGAGTTGGTTTGGGGCATCCCTACTCAAAGGTGTCTATGGGAAAGTGTACTGGGAAAGGAGACAAAGCCAAAGTGTGAGCCTGTGAAGGGAGGCAAGAGAGGACCTGAGAGGTGACATGGGAGTGACATGAAAGATCTCTCATGGATCTGTCCCCGTGAAATCATCAGGAACTGTAGTAAGGGCTGTTTGATAGTGGCGGGATGCAGGCAAAGCCAGTTTTAGAATGGCTTGAGAAAGAGTAGGAGGTGAAGAAACGAAGACAGCTTGGCTGAGAGCTTAGCTTGTGAAGAGAGGGTAGCTGGAGGCGGGTGTGAGAATCAGGAGGGTTTGTGTTGTTTTTAATGAAGAGACTCGGCGTTTGTAAAGGCCAGTGAGAAGAATTCGGATTCTGTAGTGTTGGGATGGAGGAGCGAGAGCCCCTGTAGCATGGCAGTTGAATTAGCCGGAGGGAGAGAGGATCATGTCTAGAATGGGTGCCTGGCAAAGGAGAGCAAGGAGGGAATTGTCTTCCCGGAGTGGCTGAGGTAGCCTCAGGCCCAGGAAGGCTGAGGAAGACTGGAGTGGGCTCTGGGCCCAGGAGATGGGAGGCTTCTGCAACTATTTCCCCCACTAACTGCCTTGTTTGGCAATGAGAGTACTGGGTGGCTCAATTCCTGCCTCAGGCCTGCACCAAGCTGAAAGGGAGAGGCTGCCAAGAGCTGCCCAGGGGGCTCAGTTAGAAATGTTGAAAGACAGCCCCAGAAATCACTTCTCAGCAGCAGGCTGTTCCACATGCATAGGAGGACCAGCCAGGGAGTCTCAACGTTTTCCTGTTTTGTTGTGGAGACAGAGAGAGGCAAGAGCCATAGGAGTCTGAAGCCCTGGGGAGGCTTCATGCTGGGGAGGGGGAGGGGCCCGGGAGTGAGGAAGGTCGTTCTTTCTTGGACTTAGCCCTGTTTGTCTGAGAGAGACCTTCCTCAGATGAAAGAGTAAGGCTGGGACTGGAAGGCAAACAAGGATCAGTACCTTGTGGTAGAGAAGGGAGAGGCCTGAAGAGAGGGGAGACAGGAGAAGGCCTTGAACAACGGGGTACCTGGATAGAGAGGCTCCAGTCTAGTGTAAAGACGTTGCCAATCTGCTCGAGCTGGCCTTTACACGGATCCCAAGTAGTCCCTCCCATGAACAGGTCACAGGGACTGTGTCAGGAGGGGAGCCATTTCTGGTGCTAGGAGCTAAGCCCTAAAGGTACATAAAGGGGTCCTGGTAAGGGGGTGAAGCCTTTTAACCATTAACCCAGCTGCTGGAAATCTGACGTGTAGAACCGCCCAGCGCTATTGATTTTTCTAAAAGCACAGCCGCTGTTAACTGATGGCTGCCCAGAAACCAAAGAGAGGCACCGGAGGAGTAGAGGTGGGGAGAAGGGGGCAGGAAGGAAAATGGGAACCCAGCCAGGAGTGGGAGCTGGAGAGGAGGTCTGAGGCAGGGTCCAAGGGTTGGCCACCAGTGTAGAGAAGTCTTAGGGGGTGCTCAGAGAACCTAAGCAGGCACTGGAGGCAGGCAGCACAGCCCATAGGCACTGCTGAGCCTGGAGGGCTGGGGAGGGTCCTGGCAGACAGAACAGAACAAGCTCAGGAACGTGGTGACCTTCTCAAGGCGACTAGGTCAGAGCTCTGCTGATTTCACTGAGAAAGGAAGGGAAGGCCATTGGAAAAGCTGAGGTGCAGGGTTTGGTGGTCAGACAAGAATCCATGACAGACTGCTGGTTTTTCCTGAGGACAGAGCCCTTTCCCTGCTCCCCTAAAACAGCAAACCCCATAATGGTCTGGTCTGGCTGAGGGCAGGGTCAGGCCATCAGAGCCTGACCTTACCTGGCCCGTCTGCGTCCCAGCAGGGACTAGTTTTGCAAAGCTAATTCATTTGTGAAGTGGCTAAATGGGAAGACAAGGAGCCCTCAGACTAAAATTTGCCTCTGGAGAAGATCAGGTTGAAGGATGCTTGTGTGGTAAAGAAACAGGGCTGCTGCAACTTGGATCTAAACTGTACCCCAAGGGATCATGTGTTTTCAGTGTGTGCTAGTAGGAAGAAGTCAGGTAATGGGGTACGCTCTAGGAGGACATATTAGAACTCTGGCTCCTTCCTCTTTCTTTGCTTCTTGGCTGCTGTGGCAGGTCTCCTTTGTCATATGGTGTACTATGTTGGTACATACCAAAGCAACGTGGCCTAGTGACCATAGACTGAAACATCTGAAACCCTGAAACTAGAGGAGGGAAGGAAGGGGCAGTCACACAGTGGCATGTGTGTGTAATCTCTACCCTGGAGGTAGAGGTAGAATAAAGGGGTCAAAGTCACTTTCAGTTACAAAGTGAGCTCAAGTGTCATCCTGGGTGACAGGAGACCCTGCCTTAAAAAAAAAAAAAAAAAAAAAAAAAAAGACAAGGAAGAGGAGGAAACCAGAAACACAAAATAAGTTTTTACACTTTCCTCTTAAGTTGCTTTAGGCATGTGTCACCATGATGGAAGCTAAGACAAGTCACAGTGGAAAGTGACTGCAGGTAAGGAAAGCTGAAGTAAGGGGTTTATGCACATGCATAAACTTCATGACTCTTCATAGGATGTGTACATTGGCGTGATCTATGGGCAGGGGGTTTGGCTCTGTGATATCAAAAGGTTGCATGCTGGACATTTTTGCAAGTCCAAGGTCAGCAGTTTCAACCAGTTTGACCTAGAAGGTATCTCCAAGTTAGAAAAACAATGTAAAAACAACCAAAAACTCTGAACAACCCTTACGCCAAGGTGGGCGATCAAATAGAAGAGGTTGTCATTTTTTTTTTTTTACTTTATGTTAAACAACTTCTAAAATCAGTGATGAGCACGGGTAATTGAGAGCAAACGAAGATACAGAGGTTTTTTTTTTTTTTTGAGTTTTAATGTTCTCTTTGGTTTTTACAATTTAAAAAGAATGGTCCAGTCCTCTTTCAAAAGCAAAAGAATGCTATCCATTTCACTAAGAGGAGTCCCTTACAAGCAGTGGAGCGGGGGCATCTTAGCAGAGATGCTAGGGGACAACTGCACAGCAAAGAACAGACTCAGCAGTCTGTACACCCTTAGCCATGGGTCCCCGTTCTCTCTGATGATGTCACACATACGAGTAAGTAACTCAGGAGAAGCCACATTATGGGGCATGGAGTCCCACACACACCTGGGTACCAACGTGCCCCACTCACAGACCCCACACATGTTTCCTTGCCAGTGCCAGATGGAGTGGATCAGTCACAACACAGGCCTCCTGATAGCAGAGAGAAATAGTGAAGATCAGGTGACAGGAAACACTAGCATGACACAGAGAGCCATACGTGTGGTCTCTGAGGCTGTCTGTGGCCTTGGTTCCAATGCTGTCAGACAGGCCGATTTTATTCCATGGACACACAGTAGGACCACAGGCCGGTGGGTCCAGAACTGTCTGTCTGCAATGTCTTTTCTCTCCCCTTTCTCTGACAGCTCAACATCCTGGTGGACACAGGCAGTAGTAACTTTGCAGTGGGGGCTGCCCCACACCCTTTCCTGCATCGCTACTACCAGAGGCAGCTGTAAGTCCTGGGGAGTGGTGGGAGAGGGTCCAAGGACAAGAGCCTTTCTTCTTACTAGGGGGTTGGGGGGGGGGCAAAAGGAGGCAGCTGGGGCCAGGAAGAAAGATATAGCGTGGGAAAGGGTGGGTTAAGGGGCAGACATGAAGCACTTCCGCCCCAAGGCTCCCAGAGCAGAACACGAACCATCTCATTCTCCGTTTATATAGGACGGCTACATTGTCGTGGCTACAGTTTAGAAGGCTGAACAGGTTAGTGGTTAGTGCCTTTCATCATGTTCTCACCTAGGGGCTGCTCTGGGGTACTTACATAGGATTTAAGCAAGATGAAGGGGCTGGGCACGATGATATATACCAGTAATTCCAGCATTTGGAGGTCTGTGCAGACCAGTGTAGGCTACATAGCAACTCCCAAAGAGCAAAAAAAAAAAAAAAAAAAAAAAAAGGGAGATGGGGAGAGAAATTACTATGAAAGCAAGAGGACTGAGTTTAAGTTCTAGTGCCTACTTAACAAGTGCCATGGCTTGCAAGGCTGTCACCCCAGCACTGGCAGGCTGAGATGGGCAGATCTAGCTTTCTGGCCAGCGTAGCTGAAACTTCAGGCTTAGGGAGAGATCCTGTCTCAAAAACTAAAATGGAGAATGATTATCCTCTGGCCTCTGCATGCACATCTGTGCATGTACTCCACAAACAACAAAAACCTTACTCTTCAGTTTTAAAAAGCCAGAAAATAAGAAGGAAGGAGTCCTCCATGGAACCCCACTGAATTGTCTCTGGGTACCACTGTGCTACGAGCTGGGTTCAGCTTGGTGGTGGGAGGTGGGCTAGAATGGGTTTTTATGTAAGATATATGGTGAGGAGTGCTGTGAAAGACTGGTGGTAAAAGCAGAATGAGGACGTGGTGAGGAGAATAGTGCTGGCGCCATGTCTGTGCGAGGACAAGGAGGAAGCCTGGGACTTGTAGGAAAGTACAAACCACTGCCCCGTTTCCTTTTTCCCTAAGAACACAGTTGGGGAAGGAGTGAGGGTAAGATCAGTGCAAGGTCACCCACTGTAAAGTTTTCACACAGTGCCATCACTGCCCAGCCCTGGGTAGTTCCATGATAAAGAGGAAAAGTAAGGGCATCCCACAGCAGTGAGTACGATTACCCTTGCGGATTCCAGTGCCTGCCGGCTGTGCAGGGATATTTGTTCCAATTTTCTCTAGAGGCTGTTCCATGGCTTCCACAGTCACCCTGCCTAGTTTTCTCCACCACTCAGTTGGTACCACTGGGCCCCAAGGCAGCAAGAGAGTCAATGGCTTCTTTTCTCTGGGAGCGTGATGGAACTGAGGTGGGGCGGGAGACGTCCAATAGCTGTCTTTGCAGCCGCCGCAGACACAATGTACAAAGCCCATCTTGTTCTTTAGCCTGAGCTTCACGTCCAACAATACAAGCTTTGGGGACAGGAGAGCAAGCCCCAGCCACAGCTATTCTATCTGGAGGGATGCTTTGCATTCTCTTCTGGTTGATATGTCTAGAGCTGTTCAGCTGAGTGGATTCTAGAATGCAGTAAGGAGCGCATTTGGGAATATATTTAATGACACACACCTATTGTTACAGCTTTGCTTCTTTTTTATAGGTCCAGCACATACCGAGACCTCCGAAAGGGTGTGTATGTGCCCTACACCCAGGGCAAGTGGGAGGGGGAACTGGGCACCGACCTGGTGAGCATCCCTCATGGCCCCAACGTCACGGTGCGTGCCAACATTGCTGCCATCACTGAATCGGACAAGTTCTTCATCAATGGTTCCAACTGGGAGGGAATCCTAGGGCTGGCCTATGCTGAGATTGCCAGGGTGAGAGAACCAAGCCTGCTGCTTGCATGTTGATCACTGCATGCTACACAAGGAAGGAGTCAGGAGAGAGAAGGGGGAAAGATGGACTGAAATGGTAAACATGGGGCTTAGTGAGTAGTCGTGAGTTTAAATCCTCACAACTAGCATTTTCAAAACTGCTGGGTATGATATTACATACTTATAATCCCTAGCTCTGGGAAGGCAGGGTCAAGTAAATTTTGGGGCTTCCTGGCCAGTAAGCCTAGCTTACTAGACAAGTTCCCAGCCAATGAGAGATGCTGCCTTAGAAACCAGGTAGGATGCAGCTAGAGAGAAGGCTCTGCAGTTAAGAGCACTTGCTGCTCTCTCAAGGAATCCAGGTTTGATTCCTAGCACCCACGTGTCAGCTCACAACTTCACTTCCAGGGATCCAATGCCCTCTTTTGGTCTCTGGAGGCACATAGCACATGCATGGTACATAGGCATAGAGGCAGGCAAAACTCATAAAAACAAAGTTTTTTTTTTTTTTTTTTTTTTTTTTTTTGAGATAGAGTTTCTCTGTTTAGGCCTGGCTGTTCTGAAATTCGATCTGTAGATCAGGCTGGCCTTGAATTCAGAGATCCACCTGCCTCTACCTCCCAGGTGCTAGGATTAAAGGCATGTACCACTTCTGCCCAGCATAAAAACAAAACAAGTTAGGGCTGGTGAAATGGCTTGGTGGGTTAAGAACCCTTGTCAAAGCCTAAGAGCCATGTGGTGGAAGGAACAGACTGATTCCTGCATCCTCTCCCACCTTTACACCCATGCTGCACGGGCCAGTGCACACACAGGAAATATTCTTAAAGGTACACAGATTCTCAAGAACAATATCCAAAGTTGTCCTTTGGTTTCCAAATGTGTGTGTGTGCACAGACACATGTGCATATGCGCACACGTGCGCAAACACAAACACGCACGCACGCACGCACGCACGCACTGACACGTGCATGTTACACGTGCAGCTATGAGAGGTGCGGAAGGAAGCTGTCCCCAATTCAGAAACAAATCAATCATGTGGGGATGGGTGGAAGGTGCTATGGTCTCAGAGCACGTGCTCAGCCAGGTCTCTCTGAGGAACATCCCCAAGCTTTGACTTTGCCCCTGAGCACAGGCAGGAAGCTGACCTCTGCCTGGTAGGGCCCCTGTATGAGGATTTACTCTTGTGTCTTTCTGCCACAGCCAGACGACTCCTTGGAGCCCTTTTTTGACTCGCTGGTGAAGCAGACCCACATTCCCAACATCTTTTCCCTGCAGCTCTGTGGCGCTGGCTTCCCCCTCAACCAGACCGAGGCACTGGCCTCGGTGGGAGGGAGCATGGTGAGTAGCCACTCAGAGGGGCCATGTGCCCTCTCCCTCATGGCCGGAACCAAGAAACCCCTTTATAGTCCCAATCCTTGCTTCCCTCCTTTCCTTTTCCACTCGTTTCTTCACTGCTGTTCTTGAAAGGAGTTGAATCACTCATGGAAGGGATCAGAAACAGGTACATTTCAAAGAAATGAAAATTAGTCCTGTAGATTACTGTCGGAGTCTGAGAACAGGTATGGAAGGACTCTGTTAAGAGCTGGTGTCTGGAGCTTTGACCTAGAACTCACTGTGTAGACCAGGCTGGCCTCAGATCTGCAGCATCCCCTCCTTCCAAGTGTATGCCACCAGACTCAGTTCAAGCCCCTTTATTAGTTAGGACAATAACAAGTGGTTCTCCAACAAGCAAAGACAAGAAAACGTAGGGAGGCAGCATAGAATCAGTTCATTCCACATTTATTGTACTAGCTTAGGTTTAAATAACTTTCTGTCAAGGGCTATAGATTTTGATACAAATAATCCTGATGTGTTTCTTCTCCTGAACACATTTAGGAAACTAAATATTACCATGCATGGGGCATGATGGGAGATCAGAGAGAATCTTGGCACCCCAAGAAATGGCTGGTCTATTTGGTTTTGGGTAACCTGCTCTCCTTCTGTGCTAGGACACAGGTGCCTGTCTCTTTTTCTTTTAGATCATTGGTGGTATTGACCACTCGCTCTACACGGGCAGTCTCTGGTACACACCCATCCGACGGGAGTGGTATTACGAAGTGATCATTGTGCGTGTGGAAATCAATGGCCAGGATCTGAAAATGGACTGCAAGGAGGTAATGAAATGGAAGGGGGTCTGAGTGAGAGTAAGGGGTTAGTCCCACACTGTGAGAGGACCATGGGAGTGGAGGCACAGGACCTGTGCTGAGGTCAGGACTGGGCCAAGGCAGAAACTCAGCATCCCACAGCAGTCCCTACAGTGAAGGGTAGGGTCTAGCAGAGCAGTCACAGAGGCTGGACCATAGAGCTTAAGTCTAGTAATGAAGGCATGGAAGAGTTCCTTTCTGGACTCTACTGACTACCTTCACGGCCTTGGGCAGGGCTTTTGTGAGGCAGCGGCTGGATGGGCCTGACCTGAGTCCTGCTGTTACTAAGTGTCTTCAGGTTCCTCACACAGTGCCTGACTCCTCATCTACAAAGCAGAGGTAAAAATACACAAACTTTCTCAGAGACTGTGAAGGTCAAAGCCCATGTATGAAGTGTTAGTCCCTATGCTTGGTGTACCCCAAATGCTAATATTTGGGGTCTCTTTCCCTAGACTTTTTTACCTTTATTGGAGTGAGGATAGGGCATGTGCCATAGCTTGTGTGTGGGGGGTTCAAGGAAATTTTTCAGTAACTAGAGGACCTCCCTGGTAGCTGGGGTTGAACTCAGGACATCATACCTGGTAGCAGGTGCCCTTACCTGCTATCTCACCAGCCCTCTTTTTTTGGCTCTTTTTGAGACAGGCTCTCATGTAGTCCATGCTGGCCTCAGACTTGCTAGGTAGCTAGAGGTGACCTGGACTTCCTGGTCCTCCTTTCTCTGACTCTCAGGTGCTCTACAGGCATATACCACCATGCAGTATCAGAGCTCAAGCCCGCGCGTGCACGGGCTTTATACATGCTGAGCCACCCCTCTCTACATTATAATGTACGGAAAGTGAGAATGACGACAGAAGAGTTCTAGAAGTTACAAATACCACACAAGGCATTTCTGGTTTAGATTTAGAGAACACCTACCCACACTAGGTAATGAAGTTAGTACTTACCAAGTGCCTGGATCTGCCAGGACCTACTTAGTGCTTTCAGCCTTTTGATTGGTTTAATCCTTATGATAACCTTTGAGGTAGGCACTGTTATTATCTTCAATTTAGTACAAGGAAACAGGTACACAGGTTAAGCAACTTGCCCAAGGAGGCACACGTACAAAATGGGAGAGCCAAGCTGCTAACCCCAGTAGGACGCTCAGCTGTCAGGTTCAGCCCTCCCACCTCTTCCCCTTTCTCTCCTCAGTACAACTATGACAAGAGCATCGTGGACAGTGGCACCACCAACCTTCGCTTGCCCAAGAAAGTGTTTGAAGCTGCAGTCAAGTCCGTCAAGGCAGCCTCCTCGGTCAGTGGACTAAGGGCGAAAGTGTCAGAAGTCAGTGACAGTCACACTGCTCAGCGTGTACCCATCAGGCGCTTAGGAACTGCTGGTCTGTTGACTTGGCATTGCGATACCTTTTCTTTTTCTTTTATTTGAGACAGGGTCATGAGTGTAGCCCAGGTTAGCCTTGAACTTGACAACTTCATGCCTCAGCCTTCCCAATTCTGAGACTATAGGCAGTGCGAGCTGCCACACCTAGTCACCCAAACACAGCTCTATGAGCCCAGTGTCCTACTTTCTCCTCCTGAACCTTAGACTTCAGTTTACCTCTGCCACTCTGGAAATTCCCTGGAAAAGCAAACAGTGGTACTGTCACTGTGATTCTGAACACAAGAGAAGAGATGGTGGGACAGGCCGATTCTTCACATTCCTCTCTTGTCAACAGACGGAGAAGTTCCCGGATGGCTTTTGGCTAGGGGAGCAGCTGGTGTGCTGGCAAGCAGGCACGACCCCTTGGAACATTTTCCCAGTCATTTCACTTTACCTCATGGGTGAAGTCACCAATCAGTCCTTCCGCATCACCATCCTTCCTCAGGTATGTCCCCAAGCTGAGGCAGTGGGGTGCCAAGAAGCAAAGTATGTAAAGAGACATGGCTTGCTACAGCTTGAAAGATGAGATGAATGTGTTGTGGTAAAGGGGTCTTGGAAAAGTCAACATCTCAGGGCTTGAAGAAGAGCCAAGTGTAGGTTACTAACAGGCAGAGAAAGGCAGGAAGAGTAAGACATGTCTCACCCTGGGACTATTTACCCTTAGCAATACCTACGGCCGGTGGAAGATGTGGCCACGTCCCAAGACGACTGTTATAAGTTCGCCATCTCACAGTCATCCACGGGCACTGTTATGGGAGCTGTCATCATGGAAGGCTTCTACGTTGTCTTCGATCGAGCCCGAAAGCGAATTGGCTTTGCTGTCAGCGCTTGCCATGGTGAGAAGGGTGTGGGGTCAGTCTGTTCATGTTCTTGCTGTCAGCAGCTAATACCCAGGTCTCTTTCTGTTTGGGAGGCAGGAGTAGCTGCCTCTGGCTTATCAACCATGTGTGAAAGCTAGGCTAAGGCTTGCTCTGGTGAACATGCCTAGTGGAGAAACACTGTTGGAAACTGATAGCAGCTCGAGCTTCACAGGCACTCAGGAATACTAGCTGCAAGGGTGGCTGGCTGCCTACAGTAGCTGAATGCTACTGCAGAAAATGGGCCAGGGTTTTGTGGTTGGATTTTCACAGGGACAGGTAAGTCTGCTATGTGTGTAAGGGGCTAGATTTTGGTCAACTCAGAACTGTTGACTTTTGATATCACTTCTACTGGATTTGAAAATGGGAAAGCCTTGCAGTTCCCAAGGTCCTGGAAAGAAAAGCATCCTCCCTCAGGACTAGCATCCCTGCCTCCTGCTCACTCTGTCCAAGATGGGCTCTGCATAGCCTCACTTGGGTGGGTTCCAAGGGGTCCCTGTCAGGAAGCTCTTTTAATTGTATAACCAAAACCACTCTATGACAGTAAGAGCTACCGGTTCATCTCCATCCTTTCTCCAGTGCACGATGAGTTCAGGACGGCAGCAGTGGAAGGTCCATTTGTTACAGCAGACATGGAAGACTGTGGCTACAACATTCCACAGACAGATGAGTCAACACTTATGACCATAGCCTATGTCATGGCTGCCATCTGCGCCCTCTTCATGTTGCCACTCTGCCTCATGGTATGTCAGTGGCGCTGCCTACGCTGCCTGCGCCATCAGCACGATGACTTTGCTGATGACATCTCCCTACTGAAATAAGGAGGCCCGTGAGCAGATGACGGAGATTCCCCTGGACCACATCTGGGTGGTTCCCTTAGGTCACATGAGTTGGAGATATGGATAGTACCTGTGGCCAGAGCACCTCAGGACCCTCACCAACCTGCCAAATGCTTCTGCCTTGACAGAACAGAGAAAGCTGGCAAGCTGGATTACAGGGCTTGTACCTGTAGGAAACAGGAGAGGGAAGAAAGCAGCATTCTGGTGGCAGGAATACCCTTAGGCACCACAAACTTGAGTTGAAAATGTTGCTGCTTGAGGCTTCAGCCCTGACCCTCTGCCCAGCATCCTTCAGCCCGGACCCTCTGCCCAGCACCCTTTAGAATCTCCAGTCCAAAGTATTTTCCGTCCTTCCAGAAGTACTGGTGTCATACTCAGGCTACCCGGCATGTGTCCCTGTGGTACCCTGGCAGAGAAAGGGCCAATCTCATGTCCCTGCTGGCCAGAGTCAGCAGAAGAACATGCAGTTTGCCGGTTGCTTTAGTGACAGTGACTGCAGACTCAAGCCTACACTGGTACAAAGACTGCGTCTTGAGATAAACCAGAACCTATGCGATGTGAATGTTTGTACTCCTGGGGCAGTCAAGATGAGGAGAGACAGGACAGAGACAGGAAGGAGATGGTGGCAAAGCTAGGAAAGGCAGAACTCTAATCACTTTCCAGTCCCAAGTTTAGACTCATCTCCAAGACAGAAGCCCATCTGGACTAAGAGAGGTATCATCCCCCATCATGTCTGTGGTTGTAGTCTGAACTGAAATGAAATGGGGAAAAGGGCTTATTAGCCAAAGAGCTTTTTTTTAACACTCTTAAAGGAACAGTGCTTACGAGAAAAGTCCCACTGGACAGATGAATTCCTATCTTGTTAATTCCACCTGTCTCTCCCTGCTTCTTCTACATGCTAGGTGGCACCAAGATGTCCCAACCCCAAGGTCCTAAGTGCCCTATGGGACAACAGTTAGAATATTGTAGGGCTGGGGATTGTCTTCCCAGCGTAGGTTCACTCCAACCAAGGTGCTAAAAGGAACAGACAGGAGAGTTCTCCTCTCTGATCCACAAAGGCAGAACCCTCAAGAGTCATTCAGCAGGGTTAGGGCTGATGCATTTGCCTCTGCCTGGATTTTGTTTTTATTTTATTTCTTTTTGCCCAGTGGTACAAAACAGTAAGATCTTTATGGAATACTGAGTGGGTTCATTACTCTCTCGCCCTCTCCAAAGGCCCCTCTGTTTATCTGGCTAAGGAACTATCACATATTGGCTAGTATTAAACAATGAATGTAAGATAGAGGGCTTTCTGGTTCTATGTCATTGCCTTCAGTATCAAGGCTGCCTGGAGAAAGAATGGCAGCCTCGGGGCTTCCTTACTTCCTTCTTTCCTGATAGAGCAGTCTTTCTGTCCTGCTCTCTGTTGTCCCTCCCAATAGTACATGGGTACCCAGGCTGGTTCTTGGGCTAGGCAGTGGGGGCCACACTCACCTCTTCCAGTCAGATCTAACACAACAGACAAGAAGCCAGTGTTGGTGGGAAGAGCTGAGTTTTCCTGGGATGACCACTGCATCCTATCCTGGTATGCTTTACACTGCTTTCAGGTAGGGGACCTGCCAAACATGGACTAGTTGATGAGGAGGAGACACTAGCAGGGCCTCTGGAGTTGCTGGCCCTAGCCAGCTGCTGTCCACAAGCCATAAACCAATAAAATAAGAATCCTGCGTCACAGATTCCAGCTGGGTCCTCTTCATTGCCCTCGCAATGGTGCTGCTCTGGCTGAGTAGGAATACCCCACACCCACAGACTGCCAGGAAGATGGAGACTGTCCGCTTCCAGCTCAGAACTACAGTGTAAATAAGCTTCCAGGGTCACTACCATGAGAATGCCACATTCTGCTTTATAATCTCTACCCATGTTGGGAAAAACTGGCTTTTTCCCCATCTCTTTCTAGGGCAAAAAACCTCAACCTAGTTGTTATTTACCCTAGTAACTGGTGTTCTATTTTTTTTTTTTTTAAAAAGGGGGAAATTTGCATTTATTTTTCTTTTAATGGTTAACTCCTTTGTATCATAAACTTATGAACTCTATATGTAAAACAAAAAAAAAAAATCTTGACAACAGCTTCTTGCTTGTAAAAATATGTATTATACAGTTCTATTTTCAAAGTCTCCTGAAAAATGACTGGCCTATCTCCACACTGCATGTGGGGCTTTGCCACTGGTCTGCATGGACTGAGGCCCAATGGGCAGAGGTGATTCGAGCAGGCATGGCAGACTCTGAGTGATTTCCTGACTCTTTCTCTGCAAGGAGAGAGTCAAGTGATGAGGCTCCAACTGCAGGGGCCCACTTTCCGAGATGCTGCCTTGCTAGGCTTGCTGTGAGAGACAGCTCGGCCCCACTCTCCGAAGTGCTGCCTTCCTAGGCTTGCTGTGAGAGACAGCTCGGCCCTGCTCAGTTCTGTCTCTGTCCCTCTCTACTCTTTTGGCTTCTAAGATTTTTATTTATTTATTTATTTTTTGGAAAAGAAAAGTAGTTTTTCTCTTCCTTTCTTTTTTCTTTTCTTTCTTCTTTTCTTTTTCTTTTTTTTCTTTTTTGAGACAGCATCTCAGCATCTCATGTAGACCAGGCTGGCCTCAAACTTGCGGCAACCTTCCTGCCTTTGCCTCCTGAGTGCTGGGATTACAGGTGTGTGCCACTGCTCCTGATAGAAACCGTGTGTGTGTGTGTGTGTGTGTGTGTGTGTGTGTGTGTCTGTGTCTGTGTCTGTGTGACTGTGTGTTTCTGTGTGTCTATGTATGTGTGTGTGAATGTATGTGTGTCTATAGGGGAAGGGGCCAGGAGGATGAGATATGGTCTCATATAGCCCAGGCTAGCTTTGCACTCCTGACCCTCATGTGTGTCCACCTCCCATATGCCATGATTACAGGCTTGTGCCACTATGTTTAACTAAACACAACATTCTTTATGCTCACTTTCAATTTACAGTTTTCAGGGGACACTGAGAGGTACTGCATAGCTAGTGCTGGATCCTGCACAGATGAAGGGAGAGAGCAATTGTAAGATTTACAAGACAGAAAATGAATGCCCCACATGAAAAGAACAAAGGAAGTAGACTTCCATTTTGCTACCTTTTCTGTTCAAATAGTACCAAACTGGAGACAAGAAGACAGAAGTACTTCATTAACCAAAGAAAGGAGGTCACTTGACCTCTAAAAAGTTGAGGACTCAGGCCATTCCATTCCCCCTTAAAGATGCCAAGGTAACCCTGGGAAGTCCAGTCCCCTAAACATGCTTGTCAATCAACCTGGACAAATAAGGCAAGAGAAAAGAATTCATCCATGAGCTCATAAGCATGGTAGAGAAAAACAAAAGAGAATTTAGTGAGCTCAGAGAGGAGAAAGTCTTTGCTATCCTAATACAAATTGCTAGATTCAATAAGCATTCCTAGTCCCAGAATGGGAAAACATCAATTGTTGCCCTTCCCCCAGATGCAATTTTTTTTCTCAATTAACACTTGTTTAATTCTGAAAAAGAAGGTAATTAAAGCCATTTCCTGTAGGAATAAAGAAAAGATTGGAAAAGACTCAAAGCTCTCAAAGCCACAGCTGTCTGAGACATGAAAACCAGAAGTACTCAGTAAGTGGAGGTGGAAAAACTATCTCACTCCAGATGGGAATCCACAGAGCATGGCTTCTGACTGTACCACCTCCCTTCATCTCACTGTCTCCCCTGTATCCTAGACAGGGAATGTGTCCTTCATAGCTTTCTTGATTGACAAATGAAGTCCAACATCCCATGATTATTCTGTCAGTAATTTTGCACAGACATCTCACCCCAGTGCCTGTCTGGAGCTCACCCAAGGTCACCAAACCACTTGGTGGTGAACCAACTGCCTTAAGCTTTGAGGGGAGGGGATAGCTAGACAGACTAGAAGACCAGAGGAATGGGAAGGGTGAGCACTTGGCAAGCCTGGCCTGTCAGTGCTTAGTGGAGGCCAAACCAATGGCAACAAGGGATGGTGGCTTGGCCCACGGGGAAAATCTATAAATTGTACTTTTCTATCCAGAAAGCAGAGCAGACAGAAGATGGTGGGAGAAATGGAACCTGATTTTGTTGTTCTTGGACTGTGGATTTTACTGACGTAAAACAGAATATCCTGTATACCTGATATCAATGTATAAATAATGAGCATTAATACAGTAAAATGTTCAATGAAGAATCAAACTATCAGTTACATTTGTTCCCCTCCATCAGTATCCTTTTGTATATTGGAATAGATCGGCTAAAATAACACCAAGGCTTGGAGGCCCCTGAAAGGCCAGCATCTGGATGCACAGCAGGTGAGCAACAGACATCTAATCTGCATACACAAGCCTTCTAAAAATGGACTTGAGGCTGGGCCAGAGCAAACCAGGACCTCCTCAGAGCAGCACCAACTTCCTAGATGGGTTAGACACAGCCCTATGCAGGGATCATGATTTCAAGGCCAAATTAAACATCACATATCCTTACAGTCTGCATCCCCCCAAAAACTGCAAGATGAGGGGGAAAGGGTGTTTCTGCATTATATACATACTTTCATTACGAACATTTGAATACAGACTTTCTATACACACATCACCTATATAATAAAAATGTACACGACATGAGTATATGTCACTGTATAAATATATAGAGTTTTAGAAATCTTGAACCCGCGCTTCCTGTTCACATCCGTTTCTCCTCTTCTTCCTCCCCAGTCGGGTCCATCATTTAAGAGTTGGGCAAAAGGGACAAGTGTCATTTGTGTTGGTCTGGGCCCAGAATTTGATACACTGGAAAGAAAGAGACACACATATACCTCAGACTTAGCTAGGAAGACAAAGTAAGGTTAGCAGAGAGTGCCATTAAAGATCGGAAGATCTAACTCTCAAAAATTCTCACAGGGACCAGATGGACTAGCAGGGCTATCTCCGTGCCCTCTCTGTGTGTTATGTGCTGTATGCACTTGTTAGTATGAAACATGCCAGTATATGTGTGTATGTGCATGGAGGCCTGAGGTTATCACACGTGTCTTTTTTCTACCGTAAAAGAAAGTATTTACTCCATGCATGAGTGTGTGCCCTCAGTTTGTAAAAGTAAAGCAGAGCTAAAGGCAGAGCTCTGAGTGCTTGCCTAGCATGCAGAGGGCCATGGGTCGAATCTACACCACCACATAAACCAGGTATGGGGCCACACACCTGTATTCTTAGCACAGGAGGTGGGGGCAAGAGGATCAGAAGTTCAAGGTTAAAAAAGTTCAAGGTCATTCTTACCTACATAAGGAGTTGAAAGAATTTAGATGTTAACCCAGTTTCTACTTGGAAAAAAAAAAAATGAACGAAATCAAATGGTTAAGAAGGAGTTAACCTGGCCAGGCAGTGGTGGCGCACACCTTTAATCCCAGCACTTGGGAGGCAGAGGCAGGTGGATTTCTGAGTTCGAGGCCAGCCTGGTCTACAGAGTGAGTTCCAGGACAGCCAGGGCTACACAGGGAAACCCTGTCTTGAAAAATCAATAAATCAATAAATCAATCAATCAATAAATAGAAGGAGTCACCTGCTGCTGCAGGGGTTACCTTGGAGTCTGTCAGTGAAGATGGCACGCCTTCAAACTATTCTGGTACTGCAGTTACTAATCTCCTATTCAGGCCCTATCATTCCTCCTCAGCTCAAGCAAAATATAAGCAAGAAAATAAGTTCTCAGTGTTTAAGGAAAAGCTGCCTATGAGTCACCTGCAGAGAACAGGGTAAAACCCATGAGCTTCTGGCTGCGGATTCTGAGCTCTGCTGATGGCGAGGCCACAGGTGACTGAAAACTTTGTGACTACATACTAATGATGAGCATCAACCTAGTAAACTAGTCAAGAAAAATTACCTTAGCGTCAGAGTAGAGCCCAAAGTGATATACAATACCTACCTCCTTGTGCAGTGCGTGGGTGCAGGCCATCGGGTGCAGCTCACTGGGCTGGACAAGTTTCTGACACATCAGACACAGCTTACAAGTGGGTGGAGCCTGTGGGACAAGAAGGCTTGTCATAGCCAGCCAAGCTCCGGGTCACCTTGCCTGCTATGCCCATGACTCCATCCGTTTGTTCCATGGAGCAAAACTATTTTTCAGCAAGAGATACAAGTCCTAACTTAGATTCTTGCCTAAAGCACTTGCAGCATGTTCCATGTAGGGCTGCAGACAACCCTGCTGTGGAGATAATGGTTTCCTCTAGATTCTTACCTGGAACCCACTCCCTCCTCACCCTGTGCTTCTCCACATCCCAGTGTTAAAAGCAAAGAGTCTTACATGTGAAGACCTTCCAGGGTATGAAACTTGGGCAGAAGGCAAGAACATTGGGGTACTGATTGGGGCCAGAGGAGCAGGGTACAAAGCCCGGATCCGACCAAGTGGCTGTGGGTAGAAATAATTTCAAAGTGAGGGAGAGAGTCTGAGGAACAGAGCATGTATCAAAAAAGAAATTGGGGCCAGCAGGACGGCTCAGTGGATAAAGGTGCTTGCACGTAAGCCTGACGACCTGAGTTCAGTTCCTGGAACTCACATAGTAGAAGAAAATGGACTCCCACAAGTTGTCTTCCAACTTCCACACAACACAACACAACACACACACACACACACACACACACACACAAATTTAATAAATAAAAAAAAAGCACAAAAAAAAATTCACTTTTAATGATGAAAAAAGCAGAGCAGATAGATACTCCTTGCTCTGATCTCCTCACTTCCAGATCTTCTGGTTGGCTTCTTCCTCAAGCTCTCGGCAGGCCTAAGTTCTCTCCCTGAGGCTCCTCTTACCTGAGTGCTTGACGCCACCCGTTCCTGCTCTGCCAGTCGTGCAGCTACCAGCTGGATCAGTTCCTCCATGGTCAGGCCCGCCATGGTGGTACGTGCTGTCTTGATTTGCTGAAGAATGTTGGTCATCTGGGCCCTGAGGACAAACAATGTCAGGGAGAGAAAATTACATTTCCTGGGACCATCCACACAACCTTATTTCAAACCGTAAGCATTTCTCTGACAGACTGGAACTGACACCTGATGACACTTACTTAGTGCACTGTGGGAACCGAGTCAGCAGCTTCTCCAGGATCTTCTCCAGTTTGTCTACTGGTTGGGGCCGGGGAGTTTCAGTAGAAGCCTTAATACCGCCCAAGCCTGGGGGAGGCGGGATGGAGGCAGCAGGAGGCATGTGTGGACCATGAGGGCTGACCAAAGAACCCAAGCCTGGGCTATTTCTCCCATGTGAGCCAGGAAGAGGTGGGGAAGGTTGGCTGGACTGGGAAAGGGCAGGGTTCAAGATTGGAAAAGACAAAGATCGAGGATCCGCACTGGGCATAACCATAGGCATAGTGACCTGCCCAATAGAGAAGGGCATCCGAGGGGTCAGAGACGGACTGGGCTGAAATACTTGAAGCATGAAATCTGCCTGCAGACGGGAAGAGGTAGACGACAAAAGAGATGGGAGAGAAGATTAGGAACTGGAGAAAGGATAAGGAGATGGTTCCGTTGGTAAAGCAGCTGCCTTGCAAGCGTAAGGACTTGAGTTCACATCCCAACATCCACATAAACGCCTATAGCGGGGCGTACATCTGTAACACTAATGCTGTAGGGGCAGAGACAAGCAGATCCCCACGGTGGCTAGCCAGTTTAGCCAAGCCCTGAGCTCTAGGTTCAGCAAGAAACCCTGTCTCAAAAAGTAAGGTACACAGGCTAGGTGTGGTAATATGTATCTTTCATTCCAGCACTGAGAAAGCAGAGGTAGCTGGGCCTCTGTGAGTCTGAGGCCAGCCTGGTCTACATAATGAGTTACTCATACTGAGTAACACCTCGTCTCAAACAAACAAACAAACCCCTAAAAGATAGAAAGTAACCCAAAGTTGACCTCTGGCCAAAGTGTATGGGAACATACACACACACACACACACCACACGTGCACATGTATACAAGCATGCACTCACACATACATTATGGAAATATAGACACATATAAAAAATTTTTTAGAAGCTGGGTGGTGGTAGTACATGCCTTTAATCCTAGCATTCAAGGGGCAGAGGCAGGCGGATCTCTGTAAGTTTGAGACCAGTCTGGTCTACACAGTTCCAGGACAGTCAAAACTACCAGCAAATCAAAACAACATCAACAACAACAGCAAAAACAACCACCATTTTTTTTTAAAGAGAGAAAACTGCAGAAATTGGTGAGCAGCTCTTCCACCCTGGCACTAAATGATGGTCCCAATGTCTTCGTAAAAAGAACAAGCAGACAACTGAGATTCTGTTAGCAATCCACACAGGAGGGACTCCTCAGAGCCAGCCTCTTACCTCTGAAGGTGGTGGAGGCAACGTCGGGGTAGGGATCTGAGGAAGGCTGCTGAGCTTGGCTCCATTCCTCACCAGCTGGATATGACTATTAAACTGGTCCTGGAACAAAGGGAAGAGAAAGGACTGTCTTCTACTGCTAGGCTAAGTGGACCTCAGAAGAAAGCTGCCACTCTTATAAACCCACAGCAGAGTGGAGCAGCTCTGTGCAGCAGTGCAAACGGCTACCTACCAACCTACTGACAGGAGAGCTTAGCACAAACTGGGGCTGGCTGATCATCACTGTTAACTACACTTACCCGAACATTTTTTTTCATTATCCGAACTCCGTTCAGTCTTGTCTCCCACTCTTGTTTGGAACGAACTGTCTCTAGTGTTGGAGGAGTTGACCTTTCAAATCACAAAGAATTCATAGAATTCATAAAACAAAACAATAATCAAACAATCCTTTGTTTATTTGTTTGTTTTTCAAAACAAGGGCTCTCTCTGTGTAGCCTTAACTGTCCTGGAACTTGCTTTGTAGACCAGGCTAGCCTTGAACTCACAGAGATATGCCTACCTCTGCCTCCCAAATGCTGGGATTAAAGCTGTTCACTGCCACCATCCCTGACTGACAATCAATTCTCGATTTATGGAAAATACAGGTTTAGAAATAGTTTGGGCCAAAAAGCACTGCCTCCATACTTGGTCTCGTGGTAACTAAAAGATGGCAGCTCAGCACTTCTGCCTTCATTTTGTGTGTCTCCTCTTTGTGCCTCAGTGTGCTGGCCTCTGCACAGGCACGTCACTTAGCTAACCAGTGTTACTTATCAGCAAGTACCTAACCTATAATTCCCTCTCCTTTTGATGATGATGGCACAGAGACACCTGTCCTAAAGTTGCAGTCACCAGGGATTCCAGGAGAAATAAAATTCCCAAGGAAAGACTGCACCGTCCTGATGAGGGCAATCACCCATGAGGGTTAGCCTGTACCCTAGAGTAGAAGGGGGTCATCTTGTAGGAAACAGACTAATCCCTTCACATGATGACATCTATGGGACTTCTTCAGAACAAGTACCGAGACGAATATCAATGAGAGTAATCTTGAGCCACACTGGTTAATTATTTACACCTCTTGTCCCTTGCCCCAATATCTCTTCTCTTCAAACCTGAATTTCAGTGCCACATGGTGATGTAAACCTATAAACCAAACATTCTGAAGGTAGAGGGAGAAGAATCAAGTGTTCCAGGCAGCCTGACTACACAAAATCCTATCTCCAGCAAAGCCCTAGCACTGGAGAGATGATGCCTCAGCAGTCAATAGTGCTTGCTGCTCCTGCAGAAGAAGGAAGTTTGGTTCCTAGCATTCACATTGAGCACTACACAACTGCCTATAACTCCAACTGTGGGCATCCGACACCCTTGCCATCTGTGGGTACCTGTACACGTGTACATACACTCAAACATACACACACAAATAAGAATAAAAAGACCTTATATAAACAGATGAACCTAAAGCTCATGTTGGTACTCCAAAGGTATTTCTGGCATTTCTGGGTCCCTTTATTATTCTTCCCAATGTGGCCACATTGATTGGATCTTCTCTGCTTTTCCCCATCACTAATCTCTTTAACTGATATACTGGGATGAGTGGCAGGGCTGCCAGAGCCTGGGTTTTTGCCCTAACCTCCAGTTCTATGCTGAGAAACAGTTGTTGGGTAATGGTTCTTGAAAAAAGAGGTGGGAGCAAATGCTAGGGAAACTCAAGATTCTAAGTCATCTGCTTCACATAAGTCATGCTACCTTTCTGTCTGAGACAGGGTCTCCTGTGTAGACCATCTTGGCCTGGAACTTTCAATTCTACTGCCTCAGACTCCCAAGTACTGTGATCACAGGAATGTAACACCATGCCTGGTTCATTACGTCATCCCACCAAGAGGTTTCTTGCCTGCCTGAAAATGCTACAGAGATCCTCTAAATCCTGGGCCAGACAGAGGAGAAACGGCCATGGAAGAAACAAAGCTCCCAAGACCTAGATTATACTTTGATGGTTTAGCAAAGAGTATTTACTCAAACAGAAATACAGTAATAAAAAGTATAAAACTATAAGAAGAGTAAAGAGTGAGAAAGTACAGAAAGAATACAGAAGAGAAATCCGGTTACAGGTACACACACAGATAAGGCCTTAAGAGTCTTGTGAAGACAGATGCAAGCCAGGCCTGCCGACCTAGGCTTTAGAGGGACTTACTTGAGGTAAGTCAGATGAAGTTCTGCTTCTTTTTCTGCTTCTTCCAGTTTTAACACCAGCAACTCCTTACGGCTCTCTAGTGACAGGATCTAAGGAACACACACACACACACACACACACACACACACACACACACACACCAGAGAGAGAGATAGGGAGAAGTCAGAGAGGGAGAGAGAACTTGTTAACTTTACAATCACAAACTGCCTGTACTTAGAACAAATGCTTCCAGGCTTCTAATTCTCCTCTACCAAAACTGTACAGCAGCTGGGAGCACAAGGCCTAGGCTCTGAAGACACTGTCTCTTCTTACCTCTGCCTTCCAGGCTCGCTCTGTCTCTTCCATAATATTCCGGTTGATTTCACCATCCTGGTTCTTGAGTCTATCCAGTTCCATTTCCCACACTTCTCTGCACAATGAGAAGCCAAGAACAAAGTTAAGGAAGGAAATGGAGTTTGTTACAGAGGACATGTTCACTTCTCTACTTGCTCAAATAAAGTTACCTCGTGTCCAAAAGGGTGTCTCTTCGAGCCCAAACCTAGCTGGGCACAGTAGCTCATGCCCATAATCCTAGTCCCTGGAAGGCTAAGGCAGATGGATTGCTTTGAGTTCTAGATCAGCCTAGACTACAATGTGAGACCCTGTTTCAAAGAAACAAAATCCCTATGAGACACATGTCCCATATTTTCAGAGCATTCAAAACCTTTATGGTGTTCCTTTTACCTCTCAGTGAGTCTTTCAATGTGGGCAGTGAAGAACACAGGACCAAATCCTGGGCCAGTTAATACTTACCTCTAACATACAATCAATGCAGCACTTACTACTAGCTAGCTCACAGATCTCTGCATTTCCATAACTACAATAAAATTCTTCAAAAGGAAGATATGAACTGGGTGTGGCAGGTTTTGGTAGTAATTCCAGTATTGAGTGTTTTAAGACAAGAGGATTGTCACAAATTTAAGGACAGTCTAGGTTACACAACTATGTTTTAGGCCAGCTTGGGCTACAGAGTGAGATTCTGTTTCAAAAAAGAATATGTATCTCCATCATACCTAGCACTTCTCATTTTTATCCATTTCTTCTGTTTTAAAATGCATCCTACCCCAACTCCTATCGCTAGGGTTGGTGATATTCACTTTCAGGATTAAGGTGACTAACTGTTCTGGTTTGCCTAGCACTGAAATATCTCCTAGGAGATAAGTCTTTCTGTGTTAAACTGGGACAGTTGACCCTCTTACTCAGGACTAAAGAAGCCACTGTGGAATAGACCAGGAGAACTGTCTCATATTACACTTGACTGTGAGCTAAAAGCATGGACTACTCAGGTTCGTAGTAAGACTGGAATGAAGATGTTTTAAGTTTTCTACAATGCATTTTAAAAAGGTAAAAGAAAATAGTTTGGGAAGAGTTACACACTAAGAGAAATGCTCCTGGTTTTCTCTATTGAGAGAAATGATTTTATTGTTCTTTTTTGATAACCTTAAATATTTAAAGCACAATTCATTCTTTTTCTTTCTTTCTTAGTTGGTTTTGTTGTTTTGTCTTTAAAGACGGGGTCTCACTATGTAGCTCTAGCTGTCCTGGAACTTGCTATATAGATAAACCAGGTTGGCCAAAATGTCACAGAGACCCACCTGTTTCTGCTTTCTGAGTACTGCAACCAGACATTTGCATCACCACACATCTTTTTTAGTTTTAGTTTTTGTTTTTTTTTTTTTTCAGATATGGTCCCTATGTTGCCCAGATTAGATTCAAACTTACAGCAATCCTCCTGTTCCTGCTTCCCCATTGCTTGGATTTAAATATGAGTTACTGTGATGGTTTGGATATGCTTGGTCCACAGAGTGGCAGAATTAGAAGGTGTGGTCCTGTTGGAGTAGGTGTGTCACTATGGATGTGGGCTTTAAGACCCTCATCCTAGCTGCCTGGAAGTCAGTATTCTGCTAGCAGCCTTCAGAAGATGTAGAACTCTCAGTTCCTCCTGTACCATGCCTGCCTGGATGCTGCCATGTTCCTGCCTTGATGATAATGGACTGAACCTCTGAACCTGTAAGCCAGCCCCAATTAAATGTTGTCCTTATAAGAGTTGCCTTGGTCATGGTGTCTGTTCACAGCAGTAAAACCCTAAGTAAGACAGTTTCCATGCCCAGCAAAAGGCAGCAATTCTTTTAATTTAATTTTTTTCATTTATATGTATAGGGGTTTTGTCTGAATGTATGGCTGTGTACTACATGTATGCCTGCTACCTTTGGAGTCTCTGGGATTGAAGTAACAAAGGCTGTGAGCTGTGGGTACTGGAGACTGACCCGGAGTCTTCAGCACGGTCAGCTGTGGAGTCATCTCTCCAGCCCCAGAAACAGTTCTCCTAACACAAGTGTCTAAGGCTCACTCTCTCACATAGTCTTGTTTATGACCCAATTCTCCTCCACACATCCCTGCCCTCTATTTGAGATTCTGGGTATGTTTGCTACATACACACTCATTCACTTATTGACATAAATCTGCATCTGATTTCTACTGACAAGTTCTGTTCTAACAGACTTGAGTAGGTGTGCCACATGGTCTCCAAATTAACTTCTGTCACATGAAGAATTCTCTAGCTGTTCTTTAAAAACTTCTAGGTAGCTATAACTTCGTGGCAAACACATAAGCCTCCAAAGCTGGAATCTTCTCACATAAGAATGTATGGAACAGGGTTGGAGAGATGGCTTAGAGGTTAAGAACACTTGCAGACGTTCTGGGTTCAATTCCTAGCAACCACATGGTGGCTCACAACCATCTGTAATGGGGTCTGATGCCCTCTTCTGGTGTGTCTGAGGATAGCTACAGTGTGTACTCATATACATAAAATAAATAAATCTTAAAAATAAAAAAGGATGTGTGGAACACTTTGTGGAGTACAGCAATGTCCCACCTAGTTTCCCATGCTTTCTTTGACAGTGGGCTAATTATAGGATAGCATGACAGACAGTTGCCTTCTGTGTCTGGCGATATCCTTGAAGCTGATAGATGCTCGAGGAACAATCTGTCTTTTACTAAATACATATGTCAACTACATATGTATTTATATATGAACATACTTACATCAGAAAATCCCCTTACACCTATAGGAAATTCCACATATTCACAAACATAAAAATTTCCCCTTTAGGCGTTTGCCCACAGCAGGCATCCACACACAAGAGAACTATGATCAGAAAACACAAATGAGCAGGAAGGGCTGGCAAGACGCTCAGTGGGTAAAGGTGTTTGCTGCTAAGTCTGATGACCAGAGTTCAATCTCCACAACCCACACAGGGGAAGGAGAGAACCCACTTCTGCGAGCTGCCCTCTGACCTCTGCACACGTGCTTGCATACATACACACTGGCTTAGTTAGCGTTTCTATCATCTATGATAAAACATCATACCATAAACAATTTAGGAAGGAAAGAGTCTATTCTGCTTACACTCCCACATCACAGTCCATCCCTGACAGGGTCAGGTAGGAACTGACAAGAAGCCGTGGAAGAATGCTCTTTACTAGCCTGCTCAGCCTGCTTTCTTATAGCATCCAGGACCACCAGTCCAGGAGTGCGGCCACCAACAATGGGTTGAGCCCTCCCACATCACTGATTAAGAAAATGAACTACAGAGGCATTTTCTCAATTGAGAGTCCCTCTTCCCAAATGACTCTAGCTTGTGTCAAGCTGACATAAAACTAGCCAGTACACACACCCAAATAAATAAATAAATAAATAAATAAAATAAATAAATAAGTGTAGTAACATTTTTATTAACAAAAATATATTGGCAGAGGCTAAATAAATAAATAAGTGTAATAACATTTTTATTAATGAAAAAAAAAAAAAAAAAAACTTGGCAGAGGCTGGAGAGGTGGCTGCTCTTCCAGAAGAGCTGGGCTTGGTTTCCAGTACTCACATGTTGGCTCACAACCATCTAACTTTGACTCTAAGGAAACTGCCGCCACCCTCTTCTAGCTTCCCAGGCATTATATACAAGCGATTCACAGATATATATGCTGGGAAAATCCCCATACACATAAAATTAAAATTAAATAAATGGGAAATAAATGGGTAAGTTTCTAAACAGTGATAGAAAATACTCAGCTTTCTTATATACTAGCTACATTATAACATAACCATCATATTTTCAAATAATACGCCATGTAAAATACACACAAAACAAAATTGTTCACAGAGTAAAGGTGCCTGCCACCAAGTCTGAAGCCCTAAGTTCAATCCTTGGAACTCTCATGGTAAAAGGAAAGAACTAATTCCAAAAATTGTCCTCTAACCTCTACATGTGTGCTATGCTGTGTGCGCACACACACACACACACACAGAGTAAGTAAGTGTAAACAAAATGAAACAAAACAACAAAAGAAAAAGAGCACACACACCAGTTCCAGCTTTAGGCAGGAAACAATCCAGTAGATGTCTTCTGGCTTTTGATTTTGCCAGCCTCATTCTGTAGCCCAGATTGGAGTAGAACTTGCAGCAATTCTCCTGCCTCAGTCTCCCAAGTGCTAGGAGTAGCCAGATGAGATGCAATGCCCAGCTCAAGTTTTAAAGTCTGTCTGAGTTCTTTCAAACCTACACTTCTATTATTCCTCATACATAGTTTTTGGGTATCAGGGGTTAAAATTAATAAATTCTATCACATTATGCAATCTTGGCTTATTGCAGGTCTTGATATGTTTATATTTTTTTAAAATTAACTTTATTTATTTTAAAGATTTATTTATTTGTTTTATGTAAGTATACTGTTGCTATCTTCAGACATATCAGAAGAGGGCATCAGATTCTATTACAGATGGTTGTGAGCCACCCTGTGGTTGCTGGAAATTGAACTTAGGATCTCTGGAAGAACAATCAATCAGTACTCTTAACTGCTGAGCCATCTCTCCAGCCCCTTAGCTTTACTCTTTATCATAAAAGCCACACAAATTTTAAAAATTTTAGAAAACAAAAATAATTAATATAGAGTTCCCAACCGTTTGGTACTGTTTATACGACAAGACACTTAATCTCTGTAGACATCAATTTCTCCATTTATAAAAACAATAGTATTTGCATCATGGCTGAGATGAGAAAGCGTATGTCACTACTTTCTAACTGAGAAAGCACATGTGAAGAATTAGTTATATGTGATGACTCACACTTGTGACCCCAGCAGCTGGGAGGTTGAGGCAGAAGATTTGCTATGCGTTTGATGTTAGCCTAGACTACATAATGAACTTCAGTCCAGACTGAATTAAAGTATAAGACTCTGACTCAAAAAACACAGTGTTTTTAATAAAATATCTACCATACGAAAACTAACAATATTTGTTTTTTGTTTGTTTGTTTGTTTGTTAGCATTGCTGGAATTGAACCTAGGGTCTTGTCTGTGCTAGGCAAGTACTATAAAACTGAACTGTACCCCAGCACTTGGGAGGCAGAGGCAGGTGGATCTCTGAGTTCGAGGCCAGCCTGGTCTACAGAGTGAGTTCCAGGACAGCCAGGGCTATACAGAGAAACCCTGTCTCGAAAAACCAAACAAACAAACAAACACCAAAAAACTGAACTGTAGCTTCTGCCCATATTAATTTTTCAAAAAATATGGAACACTTCACAAATTTGCGTGTCATCCTTGCACAGGGACCATGCTAATCTTCTCTGTATCGTCCTAAGTTTAGTATATGTGCTGCCTAAGAAGCAAACATTAAATTTTTTTTGTTAAGATAAATTCATTTACTTCTTAGAGACAGGGTCTCATTACATACCCATGCCTAGCCAAGAATGTGCTCTGTAGACCAGGCTGGCCTCAAATTCATAGAGATCAACCTGCCTGTACCTCTGGGTTACTGAGTTACCTGGGTGGCATGTGCCACCACACCCTAGCAGGATTCATTTATTTTATTTTTTATGAGCATGACTGTTTTTGCCTGAGCATCACATTCTCGCAGTGTCCAGGAAGCCAGAAGAGGGTATCAGATGCTCTGGAATTGCAGTTATAAACCACTGTTGGGTACCCTGCTGCTGTTGGAAACAGAACCCATATCCTGTGAGAGCAGCAAGTGCTCTTAACTACTGAGTCATATCTTCAGCCCCCAAATCTTATTTAAGTTTGAATTTTAAGCTCAGCCTCTCACAACCACACTGAACATAAAAGGTTCTACTATTACTCCCAGGAATGGGTGGGTTGCATCTGTAATCCCAATACCAGGGCCGTTAAGGTGGAAGGATTTCCATGAAATTGGCACTAGTTTGGACTATTGTGTTCTATAGCTAGCCTGAACTACAGGGTAAGACCCTGTCTCAAAAGGCAAAACAAGGGGGTGGGGAAGCTAGGGAGATGGTTCAGTAGGTAAAGCACTGGCCATGCAAGCATGAAAATGAAAATGCCCAGAATTTAGATAAAGCCAGGGCAGCAGGCAGTAGTGTGTACCTGTAATCACAGCACTCTTCCAGAGAGATGGGAAGGAGTACCTGGAAGCTTATAGGCTAGCTGACAAAAACAACAAAGAGATCCAGTCTCAAACAAGGAAGGCAAGAACTGAGACTGTGAGTTGTTCTCTGACCCTCACATCCATGCAGTGCATAAACACATGCACACAGGCACACACACTAAGATGTTTAAACACTAAAAAAGTCCCCCATATATGTATGTGTATATGTGTAATATACAAGATATATATAATATATATGTAATATGCATACACATGTACATGTGTGAATGCATATACACATACACACATATACACATACAAACACAAACAAAAACAAAACAAAACTTGTGATTTGAAATGGCAGTCCAGGCATAGAGAGATGGCTCAGTAGTTAAAGTACTAGATGCTCTTGCAGAGGACCCAGGTTCAGGTCCCAACACCCACAGGTGGTTCACAATCGTCTATAACTCTAGTTCTAGAAGATCTGGTGCCCTCTTCTGACCTCCATGAGCACCAAGCATGCTTGTGGTACACAGATATACATGTAAGCAAAATACTCATATACATAAAAATAATAAATCTAACAATTTTTTTAAAAACAGATAGAAATTGCTGTCCATTATGTAGATCTACCATTACCAGCTTAAGATTTTCCTTGTTGTTGTTGTTGTTTTTTTTTAAATCTGGCTGACTAAGTGAACTTTAATTTTTACTGTGGGTGTGTGCATATGTGTGTATGGGTGTTTTGCCTTTATGTATGCCTGTGCAACATGTGAATGAAGTATCTCTAGAGGCCAGAAGAGGGCGCTAGATTCCCAGGACTGGAGTAAGGGACTGAGCAGCCAAATGGGTCCTCTGGAAGAGCCACCAGTGACAGCAGAGCCATGCCTCCAGCTCCTTCCTTGTTATCTTCAATTTCACAATTGTAAATAATGCCACAACAAGTGCCTCTGTGTGACTAACACAAGCTAATGACAAAAGTGATGCAGTCAGACACGAGAGGAAGGTAAGCCAGGCAAGCCACAGGCTCTGGAACTGAGGCCAACTGGGTTCCACTCCCAGCCTCACTACTCTGCACTACCTGGCTAGTGAGTTTTTCTCTGCCTTGATTCCATAGAGTATGACATGGGGAATACCTAAGACAGTCTCTAACAAATAGTAAGAGCTTTAGAAATGCCAATGATCACTTGGACGTTAAAACAACTTTCCTCAGAGAAACTAAAGCACACACCTTTAATCCCAGTACTTGGAAGGCAGAGATAGGAGGATCTCTGTGAATTTGAGATCAGCTTAGTCTATATAGCCAGGCCTACATAATGAGACTCTGACTCAAAAACAAAACTAAACATCGTTTTCCCTGGACAAGTGGCAGCAGGAATACTTCCTTGGAATAAGGGAGCCAATGTCAAGTGTCTCATGAAATACCTCTGACTGTTAGAGGCACAGATAAGAGTTAGGACTCTAAGGCCTCAACCTAAGGACTTTCTGCAGAATTACGGTACATTCTATAATAATTCTATAGATGAGAGCAATGAAGCGAAGCCGGATTAAAACCAGCGGAGAGTTAAGTCAAAGGTGATTTCCTGATCTTGAGATCTTGTTATAAAATCGTTCCCTTTCTTTTTGGTGTGTGTGAGTGCTCCAGCACAGATCTCGTGCAGTTCTGGCTTGCCTTAAACTCATTATGTATAGGAAGCTGACCTTGAAGTCCAGATCATCCTGCCTCTGCTTCTGCAGTACCAAGAACATAGGCTAAAACCACCAAGCTGAGCTTGAAACCAGTGTCTCAGAACAAGGCAACCATACACAGAATGACTAAAGAAAAACACTACTGGGATAACTTCTTCACTGATTCAACATCTTTAAGAGTAGCCTCAATGTGCTAGACATTTTAAAACAGAGAGAGACAGACAGACAGACAGACAGACAGACAAGTAAGCAAGCCAGGTGGTGGTAGAGCACACCTGTAATCCCAGCACTGGGGAGGCAAAGGCAGGCAGTTCTCCAGTTCGAGGCCAGCCTGGTCTACAGAATGAGTTCCAGGACAGCCAGGGCTACACAGAGAAACTGCCTCAAAAATCCAAAAATAAATAAGAAAGGGAGAGGGAGGGATAGATGAACAAGACAGGACAGACAGCTAAAAAGGTATTTACTTTTTTCATTTTCATTCTTTGATGAACTGACACTGGAATTTTCCTGAGAATACATAACATGTGACAGTATCCTCACTCTTGTGACTAATAGAATATATGCTTTTGTATTCTGATTTTAGCCATTTTATTTTCTGGTGAAGTGTCTGCTTGTTCTTTAAGTTTTATTTTTATTTATGTGTATGTATGTCACACGTATGAAGATGGTCATGGAGGCCTGGGAGCTGGAGCTCCAAGCAGTCATGAACCACTCTATGTGCATGCTGGGAATTGAACTGGGGTCCTCTACAGAGCAGCAAGCAGTCTTAACTGCTGAACTATCATTCTAGCCTGAGATTTTTACATTTTTGTATAAAAACTCTATCAACACTTGGAATTCCTACAAAAGGTTGGGGCAATATTTAATAAATTATGTACTGTGCTATCAAACCAACTATGGGCCCATTCAATGGATATAAAGATTATTTTAAGAGACACTGAGACTCCATAGCTGCAAGGGGGGGGGGGAGTGTCTTGAAGTTTCCCTTACTAGAGCTAAAGCGGCAACCTGCAGAGAGCAGAACTTCATAAACTGCTCACGGTGGCTCTCCTCCCAGAAGGAAGATAACAAGCCTCTTCTTTAGAAGACCTAATGGCGCATCCAGTACACGTGGAGGCCAGAGGGAGAGGGTAGGTGCCCTCCTCTTCTTTTCTCTATGTTAGTTTTTAAACAGGGTCTCTCCACTGAATCTACAGCTCAAACATTAGCTAGGCCATCTAGCTGGCAAACTTCAGGGATCTGCCTCTCTCTCTGCTCCCCTAGTGTGGGGGCTGGGGGGGGGGTTACAGATCTCTCTGCCCCTCCCCAGTGTGGGGTTGGGGGAGTGTTACAGATGCTAAAGGCCAAGCCAGGCTTTCACACGAGTGCTGGGGATACAAACTCAGGTCTTGTGTTGTCCAGGAAACATGGACCACCTCCCCAGTCCCAGACCCTGAGGTTTTCAGACGACAGGGTCTCTCATAGACCTGGAGCTTATCACTCTGCTAGGCTGGCTGGCCAATGAGCCACAGGATCTTCCTGCCTCACTGACCCCACCCCCAGCCCTGGGATTACAGATATGTGCCGCCATCCCTGGCATTTAGTAGTTGCTGAAAATCTCAGCTCAGACCCTCATGTTCTTGCACGTTACAGACTAAACCACCTCTCTGCCCACAGACATTCTCATCTACTGAAGGTTCACGTTATCTCCACAAACCACCCTCTAAGTGCCTGTCACCCCAACTCTCCAGGGAATCATGTCTGGAATGCAGGATGACTCAGCTGGAAAGCACCCTCAAAGAAAGCTCAAACTCCTGTCTTTAATCAGCAGAACTGACATAAAAACCCTGATCAGGAGGCAGAGGTAGGTGCTCAAGGCCAGTCTGGTCTATAAAGTGAGTCCAGGATAGCCATCGTTGGAGTAGACTCTTGTACTCCTAGCACTAGGTCGGGAAGGCAATAGATCCCTGGGGCTCACTAGCCAGCCAGTCTAGCCTAAGTGGTGAACTCCAGGCCAAAGAGACCCTCTCTTAAAGGAGGTGGATGGTTTTCCTGCTGATGACATCTGAGTGCATTCTCTCTCTCTCTCTCTCTCTCTCTCTCTCTCTCTCTCTCTCTCTCACACACACACACACACACACACACACACACACACACACACACTTTCCCTAAAAGCACTTTTCTCCTCTTACCTTTCCCTAAGATGACAAAGAACCCCAGAGTCTAACCCTTCAAGTTACTAGTCCTAGTAGTTCTCTCCTGTATATACACACCGCACATACAAATAAACCGTGTTTTCTCCCTGTTGATCTGGGAATTTAATTTATTAACCCAAAAAAAGTACAGAAAAAAAGTTAAGCCTTGACTAAGTAAGTAAGAGGTCCATTCAAGCTTTAAGGCATTGTGGTATATACATATCTATACCCTAGCACTCTGGAGGCAGAGGCAGAAGGAATGCCCCAGTTTGAGGCTAGCCTGATCTACATGGCAAGCTCCAAGTCAGCAGTAACTTCAAAGTGAGACTGTTTCACAAAGCAAACTAAACAAAACAGCAAGAAGGCAAACCAGCAGGCCTTGTGCACAAGGCTGTGACTGCAGCTACTCTGGAGGCTCCATCTGGGGATCTCAAGGTCTAACTGTGCCTGGGCTACAGAGTAAATAAAGCCAGCCTTGTCAACAGAGAGACCTTGTCTCAAACTAACAAAACCAGGCTGGGAATACAGCCCAACGGTACAGTCACAGGCATACTTCACCACCACCCACCCCACTCCCCACCCCCTAACAAACTTTAACATTGGATAGAGTAGTTCAAAACAATTATCAAATTCAGTTCCACTTCATAGCTAACTTTTAACACAGTGACCAGGTGACAAGCTTTACATGTCAAAGAACACCTACAGTCCTGTGTAGATGCCATTAAAATACCTCTTGGTCTTCTAGCTTACCTGTGTACTACAGTTTTCTCCAAACTTCAACAAAAACACTTGTAATCAATGAAATTTACAAAAACTTAAGTTTCTTTTTTATAAAAACTTAAACCAATTTAATCTGTGAAGCAACTGTTTATGTTGACATATAAGTATTATGTTATTTTTAAAATAAATCACATAAATATATTTTTGCCTAAATTTCTGGCTTAGTGAATACTGATAGACAAAATAGAAACAAACAAGTGTTATCTAGAGTCCTTGCTAACTACTAGTATATAAAGGCCCAGGGCATAGTGACACATGCCTGGAATGGCAGTCTCAACTACATACATACTGAGTTCAAGGCTAGCCTGGGCTATATAAGACTGTGTCCAAAAGAAAAAGAATACAAAAGGTCCTGACCCTAAGTGTCTTAGCATCCCTCTGTAGTCTTCTCACCTCCATCAGCCTCACCCACTTACAGTATCAGCATCCCTCTGTAGTCTTCTCGCCTCCATCAGCCTCACCCACATACAGTATCTGCATCCCTCTGTAGTCTTCTCGCCTCCTCCATCAGCCTCACCCACATACAGTATCTGCATCCCTCTGTAGTCTTCTCGCCTCCTCCATCAGCCTCACCCACTTACAGTATCAGCATCCCTCTGTAGTCTTCTCACCTCCTCCATCAGCCTCACCCACTTATAGTATCAGCATCCCTCTGTAGTCTTCTCGCCTCCATCAGCCTCACCCACTTACAGTATCAGCATCCCTCTGTAGTCTTCTCGCCTCCATCAGCCTCACCCACTTACAGTATCTGCATCCCTCTGTAGTCTTCTCACCTCCATCAGCCTCACCCACTTACAGTATCAGCATCCCTCTGTAGTCTTCTCGCCTCCATCAGCCTCACCCACTTACAGTATCAGCATCCCTCTGTAGTCTTCTTGCCTCCATCAGCCTCACCCACTTACAGTATCAGCATCCCTCTGTAGTCTTCTTGCCTCCATCAGCCTCACCCACTTACAGTATCAGCATCCCTCTGTAGTCTTCTCGCCTCCTCCATCAGCCTCACCCACTTACAGTATCTGGCTGTGCCCTCATTCGCTACCTTTCACAATATACTCGGCTCTGTTTGGGTTTTGCTTTACTGTAGCATTTGGTTTTTTGAGACAGTCTGGTGTAATCCAGGCTGACTCAAACTGGATATACCGCAAGGATGTCCTTGACTAACTCCTGGTTCTCCTGCTCCAGCTCCCCAGTGCTGAGATCACAGGGATGAGGGCTGCATGGGGCTCCTCACTTTCTGACTCTACCTCCTTTCTAGCCATTTTAACCCTTCAGAGAAAGACCTGAGCACTCAGCCTGCCCTGTCCCCCAGCTCAGCTTCCTCTGTATGTGTGCTGGCATGGGTAGTTCACAACTGCTCTTAACCTGTATGATGATATTTGAAATTTTCCTCTGCCTGCGCTGGGCTACCAGGGATTAGATTTTAAGCTCTGGTTTAAAGAGCTGAAAAACTAGGGGAATTCTATGAGATGATGTTTCCTAATGCTGGGCACCAGGTATCACGTGACCAAGCAAAGGACAAAAAACTCAGGAGAGCCCCACAATTGCCCTACTCTAGGGAAAAGGGGGACATAAAAATCTTGCCAACTTTATCCAAGAAAACTATGTCTTTCTGACACAGCAATCAATAACACCTAGTTTTACTTTATGATATGTTGCCAATGAATTAGAAAAATATATACTTTGGCACAGAAAGTCAAATTAAAATAGAATTCTAAACAATATTCAGTTAATTTTCATTTATACAATTCTTTAGAAGTACACTTTTAAATAAAACTGTATCCGTTATATCAACTATAAATGGACCAGACCTCCAATTAAAATACAGCTTGTCAGAATAGATAAAAATAGACCCTATTACACACTGGCTACAAAACGATGGAAAGAGAGGCTGAATGAAGGTCAAAGGGTAGAAAACATGCCATAGAGAGTGAGCGAGACACCTCAGACAGGGGAGTGCTTCCAGAGTCCAACACCCACACATCAGCCTGGAATCCCAGTGCTGGGAGGCAGAGAAGGAGGTCCTTTGCTTGTTGGCCAAATGGTCAGGCCGATTTGTAAGCCCTAGTTCCAGTGAAAGACACTGTCTCAATAAACAAACAAACAAACTGATAAATAAAAGGTAGAAGAGGCTGGAAGGATAGCTCAACAGTTAAGAGCACTGGCTGTTCTTCCAGAGGACCTGAGTTTGACCCCTCCCACCCAAGGACCTACAAGACAGCTCCCAACCATCTGTAATTGTAGCCCTAGAAAATTTGATGCCTTTTGTTGGCCTCTGTGGACACCAGGCACACACATGGTACATAGACGCACATGCAGACACATAAAAATTCATAAATAGTAAGGTGAGGAAACAATGGAGGGAACACCTGGAACCAACTCTAGCCTCTTCCCATGCGTGCATGTACACATTACACATGTGCAATGTAACACACACATACCAGCAGTACTCTTATCATGGAAAACTGAAAAGGGTTTTTTTAAGACTTACTTTTTTAATGTAATGTGTTTAAGTGTTTTGCCTGCATGAATGTATGTGCACCATGTGTGTGTTTGGTACACACTGAGGTCAAAAGAGAGCATCAGATTGCCTAGAACTGGAGTTACGGATGGCTGGGAACCACCATGTGGGTGCTGGGAAGTAAACCTGGTCCTCTGCAAGGGCAACAAGTGTTTTTTACTACTTGTTGTGTGGTATTAACCACCCCTCCTGCTCCTCATGGCAAACTTGTAACATGACAGCATGATTTTTCCCAACCCTCTGAAACCATGTTTCTCCAGCTCCTCTTATTCCAGTTAACCAGGTAGGATAGCTCTTGCCTGGTCATCTACTCTACCTGAACCCATTTCCAACCTCTTAAGTGATCTACCTAAAACAAAATCACATGATCTGGTAGCCCCTCCTCCCTAAAAACCTTTCTCTATACAGAAAATCCCAAACTTGAGGATGACTGTACTGGCCGGTTTTGTGTGTCAACTTGACACAAGCTGTAGTTATCACAGAGAAAGGAGCTTCAGCTGAGGAAATGTCCCCATGAGATCCAGCTGTAAGGCATTTTCTCAGTTAGTGATCAAGGCTGGGAGGGCCTATTGTGGGTGGTACCATCTCTGGGCTGGTAGTCCTGGGTTCTATAAGAAAGCAAGATGAACGCAGCGCCTTAGACCGCTCGGCCATCCTGACAGCACGTGAGGCAGATCAAGATCAAGACAGGAGTGGTGAAGCAGTTGGTCAAAGAAAAAGTGATGTATGAAAAAGAAGCAAAGCAGCAAGAAGAAAAGATTGAAAAAATGAAGGCTGAAGCTGGTGAAAACTACACCATTAAGAAGCAGGCAGAGACTGCCTGTAAGTATACAGACTTGAGCTGTATACTTAGGGGAGGATGGCCTTGTCGGGCATGGGTGGGAGAGGAGATCCCTGGTCCCATGAAGGCTGAACACCGAGTGGGGAGGAATTTGAGGGTGGGGAGGGGGTGGGGAGGTAGGTGGGGACACACCCTTGTGGAGGCAGGAGAGGGGACGGGATAGGGGGTTTCTGGGTGGTGGGGGGAATGGGGTGAGGGGATAAAATCTGAAATGTATTTTAAAGAAATAAAAACATATATATTAAAAAAAAAGAAGAAGAAGAAGCAGGCAGAGATCCTGCAAGAGTCCCGGATGATGATCCCAGATTGCCAGCGCCAGTCAGAGGCTGCACACACTGATCTTCAGCAGATACTAGAAAGTGGAAAAGACTTGGAAGAAGCTGGAGTATAAAGAAGCCCGCGTAGTGCTGGACTCCGTGAAGCTGACAGTTTTCTCTATGGGGTTGGAGCATAAAGAAGCCCGCGTAGTGCTGCACTCCGTGAAGCTGACAGTTTTCTCTATGGGGTTTTTTTATGCATTAAATCCCGGGGTCCATTCTACAATTATTTTCGGCCACTGCTATGTTTAATAATATGAAAACATGGTTCTTTTTGTGCAGTTGCATATATTTATCTTTGCATAATTTAATGTGACAAATAGCTGAGTTCATCTAATATATTAAAAAAAAAAAAAAAAAAGAGAGAGAGAGAGCCGGGCGGTGGTGGCGCACCCCTTTGATCCCAGCACTTGGGAGGCAGAGGCAGGCGGATTTCTGAGTTCGAGGCCAGCCTGGTCTACCGAGTGAGTTCCAGGATAGCCAAGGCTATACAGAGAAACCCTGTTTTGAAAACCAAAAAAAAAAAAAAAAAAAAAAGCAAGCTGAGCAAGCCAGTACGTAACATCCCTCCATGGCCTCTGCATCAGCTCCTGCTTCCTGACCTGCTTGAGTTCCAGTCCTGACTTCCTTTGGTGATGAACAGCAATGTGGAAGTGTGAGCTGAATAAACCCTTTCCTCCCCAGCTTGCTTCTGGTCATGGTGGTTGTGAGGAATAGAAACCCTAACTAAGACAATGACTTTCATCGGTGTCATTCCTCCACTATACCACACACCTCCGTCATTGTCCCCTTGTCTGCTGGCCGCCTGCCTGCCTGCAAAGTTTTTCCTACTTGTTGCCAGCTGATTCCTCCCTAAATCTATGGTCATCACTTCAACTTCTCCTTTAAAATTTCAGACCACATAAAGTATTAGCAGTTCTGGGGCCTGGGCCTAGGGAGACTGCACAAACACTTTCCACACAAGCCTGACAATCTGAGTTCAAATGCCCAGACCCCACATAAAAGCTGGGCACCATAGTGTACACACACCTGACATTGTCCTCTGAGATCCACACTCACTCTCACACACACACGCACAAAGATGAAAACAAAATCTGGGCAAGAAACGATGGCGCATGCTTGTAGCCAAGGACCTAAGAGAAGCACAAGTACAAGTGCTTATGGTCAGTCTCTGCTATACAGGGAATCTGAGGCAAATTTAACAAGACTGTAATCCAAGCAAGTAATAAGAAGGGCAGAAAGATAGTAAGTTCCAGGTTAGCCTTGGCTACATATGGAGGGCCTACTTTGAGCAAACTGAGTCTTCAGTAAAGCTGTTAGCATTAATTATTACTTGTAGCTATTCAATCAGATAGAAGAGAAGGAAGTTAGAGGTGCTTAAAGAGTGGAGAATGGGGCTGGAGAGGTGGCTCAGCGGTTAAGAGCACTGACTGCTCTTCCAAAGGTCTTGAGTTCAATTCCCAGCAACCACATGGTGGCTCACAGCCATCTATAATGGGATTCAATACCCTCCTCTGGTGGTGTGTCTGAAGACATACAGTGTGTGTGTGTGTGTGTGTGTGTAATTTTTTTTTAGAAGACAGAAATATTTTTTAAAAGAATAGAGCAAAAGGAAATCAGGGCCTAGACAAAATTATAGACCAACTATAGACCAAAACTATAGATCTTTAAGATCTCACATGCAACTTAGCTGGTCTGCTTCCATGAAGACACCATATCCTGAGTCATCCTAAAGGAACCACTGCACTCAGAGCAATGGGTAAGAACCCTCCCCCACAACCCTACACCCCAGAGCTGCAACTGGGAGCCTGAGGCACTCAGGACCCATCACCCACCCAAACCCCGCCCCTCCGGAATACCACTCCCCCTCTGCCCCTCACTTGGTACTTTTGGCTGGGGCAGACACCTAGCTGGTCTGCTCCTGTGAAGACACCATATCCTGAACCATCCTAGAGGAACCACTGCACTCAGAGCAGCAGGATTTCAGGATCCCAGAGGCAGCCTGAGTCCCAGGAGTTCTCCCACCCGGGAGCTCAGGCTCACAGGATCACAGAGACACCTGGACTCTGAAGAGTTCTGACACAAGCAAGATAACTGGAAAGACAGGTTCCAGTCAAAGACAGTGAGTGCAGGCAGCACTAGAGTTAACCAGATGGTGAAAGGCAAGCACAAGAATATAAGCAACAGAAACCAAAGTTACCTGGCATCATCAGAACCAAGTTGTCCTACCATAGCACGTCCTGGACAACCCATCACACTGGAAAAGCAGGATTCAGATTTAAAAATTTAAAATCACTTCTCATGATGATGATAGAGGACTTTAAGAAGGACATAAATAACTCGCTTAAAGAAATACAGGGGAACACAGGTAAACAGGTAGAAGCCCTTAAAGAGGAAACACAAAAATCCCTAAAGAACTGCAAGAAAACACAACCAAACAGGTGAAGCAATTAAACAAAACCATCCAAGATCTAAAAATGGAAGTAGAAACAATAAAGAAATCTTAAAGGGAGACTACCCTGGAGATAGAAAACCTAGGAAAGAGATCAGGAGTCATAGATGGAAGCATCACCAACAGAATACAAGAGATAGAAGAGAGAATCTCATGTGCAGAAGAGTCCATGGAAAACATTGACACAACTGTCAAAGAGAATGCAAAATGCAAAAAGTTCTTAACACAAAAAACATCCAGGAAATCCAGGACACAATGAGAAGACTAAACAAAGGATAATAGATATAGATGAGAGTGAAGATTCCCAACTTAAAGGGTCAGTAAATATCTTCAACAAGATTATAGAGGAAAACTTCCCTAACCTAAAGAAAGAGATGCCCATGAACATACAAGAAGCCTACAGAACTCCAAATAGACTAGACCAGAAAAGAAATTCCTCCTGTCACATAATAATCAAAATATCAAATGCACAAAACAAAGAAAAAATACTAAAAGCAGTAAAGGAAAAGGGTCAAGTAACATATAAAGGCAGACCTATAATAATTACACCAGACTTCTCACCAGAGACTATCAAAGCCAGAAGATCCTGGACTGATACCATACAGACCCTAAGAGAACACAAATGCCAGCCCAGACTACTATACCCAGCAAAACTCTCAATCACTATAAATGGACAAACCAAGATATTCCATAACAAAACCAGATTTACATAATATCTTCCCACAAATCTAGCCCTACAAAGGATAATAGATGGAAAACTCCAACACAAGAAGGGAAACTACAACCTAGAAAAAGCAAGAAAGTAATCTTCCAACAAACCCAAAAAAAGATAGCTACACAAACATAATTCCACCTCTAATAACAAAAATAACAGGAAGCAACAATCATTTTTCCTTAGTATCTCTTAACATCAATGGACTCAATTCCCCAATAAAAAGACATAGACTAACAGACTGGATAAGGACCCAGAATTTTGCTGCATACAAGAAACACACCTCAGTGACAAAGACAGACACTACCTCAGAGTAAAACAGTGGAAAACAATTTTCCAAGCAAGTGATCCCAAGAAACAAGCTGTAGTAGCCATTCTAATAGTGAATAAAATCAACTTTCAACCAAAAGTTAACAAAAAAGATAAGGAAGGACACTTCATAATCATCAAAGGAAAAATCTACCAAGATGAACTTTCAATTCTGAACATCTATGCTCCAAATGCAAGGGCACCGACATTCATAAAAGAAACTTAAAGCTCAAAGCACACATTGCACCTCACACAATAATAGTGAGGGATTTTAACACTCCACTCTCAACAATGGACAGATCATGGAAACAGAAACTAAACAGAGACACAGTGAAATTAACATAAATTATGAACCAAATGGATTTAATAGATATCTATAGAAAATTTCATCCTAAAACAAAAGAATGTAACTTTTTCTCAGCACCTCATGGTACCTTCTCAAAAATAGACCATATAATTGTTCACAAAACAGGCCTTAACAGATACAAAAAGATTGAAATAATCCCTTGCATCCTATCAGATCACCATGGACTAAGGCTGGACTTTAATAAGAACAAAAACATCGGAAAGCCCTCATACACGTGGAAACTGAACAATGCTCTACTCAATGATGACTTGGTCAAGGAAGAAATAAAGAAAGAAATTAAAGACTTCTTAGAATTTAGTAAAAATGAAGGCTTATCATACCAAAACTTACGGGACACAACAAAAGCAGTGCTAAGAGGCAAACTCATAGCTCTAAGTGGCTACAAAAAGAAACTGGAGAGAACATACACCAGCAGCTTGACAGCACACCTGAAAGCTCTAGAACAAAAAGAAACAAATAAACTCAAGAGAAGTAGACGGCAGGAAATAATCAAACTCAGGGCTGAAATCAACCAAGTAGAAACAAAAAGAACTATACAAAGTATCGACAAAACCAGGAGCTGATTCTTTGAGAAAATCAACAAGATAGATAAACCCTTAGCCAGACTAACCAGAGGTCACAGAGACAGTATCCAAATTAATAAAATCAGAACTGAAAAGGGAGACATAACAACAGAAACTGAGGAAATTCAAAAAACCATCAGATCCTACTACAAAAGCCTCTACTCAACAAAACTGGAAAATCTGGATGAAATGGACAATTTTCTAGACAGATACCAGGTACCAAAGTTAAATCAGGAGCAGATAAACCATCTAAACAGTCCCACAACCCCTAAAGAAATAGCAGCAGTCATTAAAAGTTTCCCTACCAAAAAAGGCCCAGGACCAGACGGTTTTAGTGCAGAATTCTATCAGACCTTCAAGGAAGACCTAATACCAATTCTCTTCAAACTATTCCACAAAATAGAAACAGAAGAAACACTACTCAATTCATTCTATGAAGCTACAGTTACGCTCATACCTAAACGACACAAAGACACAACAAAGAAAGAAAACTTCAGACCAATTTCCCTTATGAATATCAATGCAAAAATACTCAATAAATTTCTCACACACCAAATCCAAGAACACATCAAAACAACCATCCATCATGATCAAGTAGGCTTTATCCCAGGAACACAGGGATGGTTCAATATTCGGAAATCCATCAACGTAAAACACTATATAAACAAACGCAAAGAAAAAAAACCACATGATCATCTCACTAGATGCTGAGAAAGCATTTGACAAAATTCAACATCCCTTCATGGTAAAAGTCTTGGAAAGAGCTGGGCAGTGGTGGTGTACACTTTTAAGCCCAGCACTTGGGAAGCAGAGGCAGGTGGATTTCTGAGTTCGAGGCCAGCCTGGTCTACAGAGTGAGTTCCAGGACAGCCAGGGCTACACAGAGAAACCCTGTCTCAAAAAACCCAAATTAAAAAAAAAAAAAAGTCTTGGAAAGATCAGGAATTCAAGGCCCATACCTAAACACAGTAAAAGCAATATACAGCAAACCAGTAGCCAACATCAAACTAAATGGAGAGAAGCTTGAAGCAACCTCATTAAAATCAGGGACTAGACAAGGCTGCCTACTCTCACCTTACCTATTCAATATAGTACTGGAAGTCCTAGCCAGAACAATTAGACAACAAAAGGAAGTCAAAGGGATACAGATAGAAAAGGAAGAAGTCAAAATATCACTATTTGCAGATGATATGATAGTATACTTAAGTGACCCCAAAATTTCCACCAGAGAACTCCTAAACCTGATAAACAATTTCAGCAAAGTGGCTGGATATAAAATTAATTCAAACAAATCAGTAGCCTTTCTCTACTCGAAGGATAAAACAGGCTGAGAATGAAATTAGGGAAATGACACCCTTTACAATAGTCACAAATAATATAAAATACCTTGGTGTGAATCTAACCAAGCAAGTGAAAGATCTGTATGACAAGAACTTCAAGCCTCTGAAGAAAGAAATCGAAGATCTCAGAAAATGGAAAGATCTCCCATGCTCATGGATTGGCAGGATTAATATAGTAAAAATGGCCATCTTGCCAAAAGCAATCTACAGATTCAATGAAATCCCCATCAAAATTCCAAATCAATTCTTGATAGAGATAGAAAGAGCAATTTGCAAATTCATTTGGAAAAAAAAAAAAAAGGATAGCGAGAACTATTCTCAACAATAAAAGAACTTCCGGGGGAATCACCATCCCTGACCTCAAACTGTACTACAGAGCAATAGTGATAAAAACTACATGGTATTGGTACAGGGACAGGCAGGAAGATCAATGGAATGGAATTGAAGACCCAGAAATGAACCCACACACCTATGGTCATTTGATCTTTGACAAAGAGGCTAAAACCATCCAATGGAAAAAGGACAGCATTTTCAACAAATGGTGCTGGTTCAACTGGAGGTCAGCATGTAGAAGAATGCAAATCAATCCATTCTTATCTCCTTGTACAAAGCTTAACTCCAAGTGGATAAAAGACCTTCACATAAAACCAGATACACTGAAACTAATAGAAGAGAAGGTGGGAAAGACCCTTGAATACTTAGGCACAGGGGAACAGTTCCTGAACAGAACACCAATGGCTTATGCTCTAAGATCAAGAATTGACAAATGGGACCTCATAAAATTGCAAAGCTTCTGTAAGGCAAAGGATGCTGTCAATAGGACAAAATGGCAACCAACAGATTGGGAAAAGATATTTACCAATCCCACATCAGATAGACAGCTAATATTCAATATATACAAAGAACTCAAGAAATTAGACTCCAGACAACCAAATAACCCTATTAAAAATGGGTTACAAAGCTAAACAAAGAATTCTCAACTGAGGAAACTCGAATGGCTGAGAAGCAAATGTTCAACATCCTTAGTCATCAAGGAAATGCAAATCAAAACAACCCTGAGATTCCACCTCATACCAGTCAAAATGGCTGAGATAAAAAACTCAGGTGATAGCAGATGTTGTCGAGGATATGGAGAAAGAGGAACACTCCTCCATTATTAGTGGGTTTGCAAGCTGGTACAACCACTCTGGAAATTAGTCTGGCCGTTCCTCAGAATATTGGACATAGCATTACCTGAGGACCCAGCTATACCACTCCTGGCATATACCCAGAAGATGCTCCAACATATAACAAGGACATATGCTCCACTATGTTCATAGCAGCCTTATTTATAATAGCCAGAAGCTGGAAAGAACCCAGATGTCCTTCAACAGAAGAATGGATACAAAAAATGTGGTACATTTATACAATGGAGTATTACTCAGCTATTAAAAACAATGAATTCATGAAGTTCTTAGGCAAATGGATGGAACTAGAAAATAGCACCCTGAGTGAGGTAACCCAATCACAAAAGAACACACATGGTATACACTCACTGATAATTGGGTATTAGCCCAAAAGTGCCCAATACCCAAGATACAACTCACAGACCACATGAAGCTCATGAAGAAGGAAGACCAAAATGTGGGTGCTTTGGCCCTTCTTAGAAAGAGTAACAAAATACTCATGGGAGCAAATATGAAGACAAAGTGAGGGACATAAACTGAAGGGGGGAGGGTTGTTTGGAGACTGTTCCTTCCACCTGGGAATCCAGCCCCTGTGCAGTTACCAAAGGTAGACGCTGATGTGGATGCCACAAAGTGCATGCTGACAGAAGCCTCATATAGCTGTCTCCTTAGAGGTCTGCCAGAGCCTGACATACTCAGAGGTGGATGCTCACAGCTAACCATTGAACTCATGATGGGGTTCCCAATGGAGGAGTTAGAGAAGACTGAAGAAGCTGAAAGGGCTTGTGGCCCCATGGGGAGAGTAACAATACCAACCAACCAACCAGAGCTCCCAGGGTCTAAACCACCAGCTTGGGAGAACATAGGGAGAAATCCATAGCTCCAGCTGTATATGTTGGGGAGGATGGTCTTGTCGGGCACAGGTGGGAGGAGATCCTTGGTCCCATGAGGGCTGGATGCCCCAGAGTGGGAGAGTTCGAGGGCAGGGAGGTAGGAGTGGGTGGGTGAGTGGGGGCACATCCCCACAGAAGCAGGAGGAGGGGGAATGGGATAGGAAATTTTGGGGGGGGGGGATGAGGAAAGGGGATAACATCTGAAATGTAAATAAAATATCCAAAAAAAAAATCTCACATGCTCCATGTCCCCAGATCAGCTGTGAAGACTGTGACAGAGCCAGTGTTGCAATGGATAGGCTGCTAGCTGTTCTGATCACTATCAACACAAAGGACAATGCTCTGCTGGGAAGACTCTGCAAAACTGTTTGAAAATGATCAGTGTGAGCCACCATAACAGTTCCTCTGCATGTGGAGGTGCCACAGTTGGCGTCTCTCACTTTGGAAAATGAATCAGTGAGTGAGCTTGCTACTTACTTTTTACTTAGCATCAGACATATTTTCAACACCCAAGTTCTTCTCAATAAATAAAAACAATGTCAGCAGCATTTAAATAACATTGTCACAGAATTCACAATTGTGAGTTTTCAAGCATGTAATTTCAAATAACTTGGAAAACTGAAAGTGCAACCAAATTCAAGGCCCATTTTTCTCTTGTTACAGTATCAAGAAGAGGACATGATCACTAGATAATTCTTTCATAAATGGCAATAGTGTACTACTGTGCTGAAAAGCATAACCATTCAAAATATTCCCATGACCTCAGCTTACGGAGAAAAAAATAAATGCCCCTCAGGATATATAAAGCAAGTGAAACAGGTTTTAGAATAACAGAAATCTTGATTGTGGGGCTGTGGAGAGGTTCGTAGCAAAACATTTGCTATGTGTGTATAACAACCTTATTTTGGATCCCCAAGATACCTAAAACTGGGCCTGCAATAATGCTATGTAATAATCCCAGAACACAGAGACAGACAGATACAAACAGGTGTACGCGCGTGTGCACACACACACAGACTTGGAGCCCAGGGAAAGAGCTGCTGAAGCCTGAGACCAGCATGGGACCACTAAACCCAGCATGGGACCACTGAACCCAGCATGGGACCACTGAACCCAGCATGGGACCACTGAAATCCACTGAAATATATCCCTAGCCCTTAATTACCATTTCAGAGCAGTACCAAGTCTCTATTGTGTCATGTAGTACTGGGAGTACTAAGTCACTGGGGGATTCTGACATGTGTTTCTTTCTCACATAAAAGTAATGGAACTGTGCCCCTTCCACACAAACACACACGCACACAGGATCGTATGTGAACAGAAACATTTACCTTCTGCCCTTCTCACAGAGCTTCTCAATTTCAGCTTTCAGGTCCTGCTCCTTCTGCAAGAACTCCTTCTTTTCTTTCTCTATCTTCTTCTTGGTTTCTTCTCGCTTTATGGTCACATCCTGAATAGCCTTTAGTATCTCCTAAATCCCATATAATTAGTCACACAAATAAAGAAAGAAAGGTTAGCTTTTAGTGTTTAGAGAGATCCAATGCTCTCTTCTGTTGTGTCTAAAGACAGCTACAGTATATTCATATACAAAAAATAAATAAATAAATCTAAAAAAAAGAATCAATTTCATTGACTGATGTAAAAGTCAAACCTCTGGAAGAAAGTCATATGAACATATACGTCAACTTCATAGGTCTAAGAATCTTTGAAAAATAAAATGTGGGTCTAGAGAGATAGCTCAGTATTTAAGAGCACTATTCTTCCAGAGGACCCAGGTTCAATACCCAACACCCACACAGCAGCTCACAACTGTCTGTGACTCCAGTTCCAGGGGATCTGATGCCTTCTTCAGGCCTTCCAGGGCACCTGATACAAGTGGTGCACAGGCATAAATAAATGCAAGACACCCATATACATAAAATCAAATACCCTTTAAAAACTGGGATGTGAGACTGGGGAGAGCTTAGTCAGTAAAGTACTTGCCATATAAACATAATGATGAGTGTGAGTCCTAGAACCCCCATAAAATAACTGGGTGTGGTAGCATGCCCTTGTACTCGAGGATCTAGAAAGGCAGCACCAAGGGATCCTTGGAGCTTGCTGGACAGCCAGCCTAGCTCTAGGTCCAAATGAGAGATTCTGTCTCAAATCACAAAATGGACAGTGCGTACGGAATGACCTCCACATACATGCACACATATCTGCATGCATACATGCGTGTATACACATGAACACACACACACAATGGAATTGGAAGGTGGAATGTCCTGGCTTGTGTAGCACTATGCTTCCTATTACTGACGCTCCAATAAAGACTGAACACACCCATCAAGGAGACTGAGAGAGAATTCTTGCTTCAGGCTAGAGTTTGCTACACCCAGCAGATATGCTCTTGTTTTATTATAGCTCTGCTTTTATTATAAATAGAATTGTCTATTTGTTTGCTGTGCTGGATGGTTTTATATCAACTTGACACAAGCTAAAGTCATCTGAGAGGAGGGAACCTCAATTAAGAAATTGCCTCCATAATAGCAGATTGTAGATGGGCCTGTAAAGCATTTTCCTAATTAGTGATTAGTGGAGAAGGGCCCAGCCCATAGTGAACGGTGCCATCCATCTCTGGGCGGGTGGTCCTAGGTGCTACAAGAAAGCAGACTGATCACCTAGCAGTGGTGCTGCACGCCTCTAATCCCAACACTCAGAAGGCAGAAGCAGGAGGATCTCAGTGAGTTCGAGGCCAGCCTAGTCTACAGAGTGCATTCCAGGATAGCCAGGGCTATATAGAGAAGCCCTGACTCAAAAAAAAAAAAAAAAAAAAAAAAAAAGAAGAAGAAGACAGACAGAGCAGGCTGAGCAGTCATGTGGGGCAAGAAAGTAAGCAGCTCCTGCCTCCAGGCTCTTGCCATGTTTGACTTCCGGTTCTGACTTCCTCCCATGATGAACAGCAATATGAAAGTGTAAGCTGAATAAAGTCTTTCCTCCCCAACTTGCTTTTGGTCATGGTGTTTCATCACAGCAATAGTGACCCTAAGACAATTGCTATCATACTATATAACAACAAGAATAAATACATATATGAGTATACTCATAAGACTGTACAATACAAAGTTCATCACCTGTGACAATTATCCCTTTTCTCTGTGCATAAAGGTAATCTCTGTGCTAAGGGATTTGGTTATGTTTTCACAGTTTGTTCACGGTTGTCTAGGTGGTGCTACAGGCCCACACACAAAGCACACATATTACTTCTAAGCTATATTCTTGGCCCATTTTTCCATTTCTAGTGAGGCCATTTAATATTCATTTTACATCATTTTTTCCATTCAGCATAACCACATTATATCAATAACTACAGACATAACCAAATCATATAGACATTTCCAGGCTATTTAACCATTCTGTTCAAAGTTCATCAGATTGACAGAAACTTAGAAGCTACTTTTCCAACCTAATCTAAAGGTGGCTGAGACAGCCTGTAACCCAGGCTAGCCTCATTGTCATTATGTAGCTGAAGATAACCTTGAACTTCTGATCTTCCTGCCTCTGCATCAGAATGCTGAATGTTAGAAATGTGCCACTTAAGATTTTAAGGAACAATGAAATAAACATTCTCAATGTCCATTTATACACAAGTTTGCATCTGTAGAACGAACTCCCAATAAGACTGCGTGGTCAAATTACTTACTGTGTATTTACAATTTTAATTGCCAGGCTTTCCCATGTTTCCAAAATGAGCATCAGAGTTCCCAGGCCTGAGCAGCTCGCTTTTCCTCACCCATGACAACACTCTTCTGACTACTTAGTACATCTTTTTTTTGCATTTGAGGTTTTTACTTCTCTAATTTACTTTTCCCAGTTTTTAGATGTAGATTTAACCTAAATGAAACTACATTTTTACATGAGAGAGGAAACTAAATAAATGTTTACTAGTCAATAAAAGTCAACAAAATATTTTAAGTAAATAATCTTTTTTGTCTCTAAACTAAAATAGAAGAGTCTGGACAAGATCCTCAATGCTTTTTTTTTTTTAATACTTTTAAGTTTTTTTGAAGATTAAAAAAAGTTATCTGTATATGTATGTGTCTGTGCTCATGTGAGTGCAGGTGTCCAGAGTCCAGGAGAGGGTGCTAGGTCCCCTGAGATTGAATTACAAGCAGTTAGTTATAGGTTGTGAGCCACCTGACAAGGGTCTGGGAACCTAACTCAGGTCCTCTTCAAGGGCAGTAAAATCTTCTCTAAGTAGCTAAGCCATTTTTCCAGCCTTCTTTATATTAAAATTTGATAATCCTGCCATGGTAGTCTATGTAGGAGGATCTAGAGTTCAAAACTAGCCTGAGCTACACAAAAATAAACCAAACCCAAGAAATACTAATTTTCTTTCTTTTATTTTGAAGATTTATTTATTTTATATATATGTGAGAATACTATGACTGTCTTCAGACACACCAAAAGAGGGCATCAGATCCCATTACAGATGGTTGGAAGCCACCCTATGGTTTCTGGGAATTGAACTCAGGACCTTTGGAAGAGCAGTCAGTGCTCTTAACAGCTGAGCCACCTCTCCAGCCTCGATTTTCTTTCTTTTTAAAGAAACTATTTAAAGTTTGATCAGAGATGGTTATTTTACTCATTAGCAATGTGTGTGCATGTATAAACACATACATACATACTTTTCTTTTGAGGAGTGGATTTTTTTTTTCTGCGATACATTCTCACTACTCAGGCCTAGCTTGGTATTTTGACCAGGCTGAACTCAAACTCACAGGTCTCCACCTCCCTTTGCCTTCAGAGTGCTGTGATTAAAATCATGTGCCAACTCTTATGGCTATACATAAGTAATTTTAAATCTATGTTCTGCATATTAGAGAAGACACATAATACTTATCTGATATGTGATTCCCTTCCTTCCTTCCTTCCTTCCTTCCTTCCTTCCTTCCTTCCTTCCCTCCTTCCTTCCTTCCTTCCTTCCTTTTTCTTTTGTGGTCTGGGAGTTAAACCCAGGTTGCTGAGAATGCTAGGCAAGGACTCTACCACTGACTGCATCCCAAGGTCAGGCTCTGCAGACTACCTGGTGATTCTTCATTTCTTCTTCTCTCCTCTGCTGAAGCTGCTTTAACTGCACTTGGAGCTGACTCTCCACCTGCCTCTGCTTGTCCAGGACTTCTTGGTAACGTTCCTTCAACAGAGTTCTCTCTGTCATCATTTTGTCCTATTGAGAACAACAAAAGGTTTATTCCCAATTTAACCAGGAGAAACCTTCAGCAGTTTTTGTTTTGAGAAGTGTCTTATACAGCTCAGTAGCCTCCATCTTATATGTTGCCAAAGATAATCCTGAACTTCTGACCCTCCCACCTGCACTGCCCATGTATGGCAACTTCAGGTATGGACCACACCTAGTTTATACTGTAGGAACTGAACCCAGGGCTTCCTGCATGGTGGGCAAACGGTACCCCCAATCTATAGCTAAGATGTGACTGCACTGTCTGATACAGTAGCTACTAGCTGCATGTGGCTATGTAACTTTAGGTTAAAGCAGAAACACCAGGCCCTCAGGAGCCTAGCCACATTTCAAGGACTCAAATGCCACCTGTGACTGGTGGCCACCATACCAGAGAGCTGAGACTGAGCCCATTTCCATCACTCCAGAAAGTACCAGTACTCAACACCATGATAAAGCAGGGTTAGCAACCCACAGCATGTGGGCCAAATGCAGCCTTTGATGCACAATGTCTTTCAGGCTGCTTCCCATAGCAACAGCAGAATGGAATGCTTATAATAAGGTCCATAAAATCCATAGAACATATGTCCTGCATGAGCCCTTTACCAAAACATGCTTGCCAATCTTTGCGTTTGGGAGAAAGAGGACAGGGGCATTTTGTTATCTGATAGGAGCAAGAGAGTGAGGAAGTGAAAGAACAGGGCTGGATACCCACTCACAGGATCCCTGAGTTCGAGGCTAGCCTGAACTACAGTTTGTTTTATTTAAAACACATACACACATACACCCCACATACATACATACTCACATAATTAAAAAATAAAAATTTTAGCAAGGCAGTGGCGGCGCATGCCTTTAATCCCAGCACTCAGGAGGCAGAGGCAGGTTCTCTGAGTTTGAGGCCAGCCTGATCTACAACATGAGTTCCAGGACAGCCAGGGCTACACAGAGAAACCCTGTCTCGAAGAACAAACAAACAAACAAACCAAAAAGCCTTTAAATTAAACAATTAACTAGTTAGTTAACTAACTTTTGTGGCTCAGTGGTTAAAAATACTTACTACTCTTGCATAGGACACTGGTGTGGCTCCCAGCACCACACAGTCACTCATCATCATTAGCTCTAGTTCTGAGGGATCTAATGTCTTCTCCTGACCTCCTCAGGTACCAGCACACACACAGTGCACTTACATATATGTAAGCAAAACAGTCACACAATAGAATAAACCTAAAAATATCTTTAAAAGCTGAAAAGAGAACCAACTCCACAAAGTTGTCCTCTGGCTTCTACATACATGCTGTAACACATGTGGACTGTACCTACACACTTATCACACGCATGGACACATACACTGATAATAAATAAAATTAAAACATGCCTTTACAAAAGAATTTTTGATCTATTCCTGGCATTTTGTGATAAAATTGCATCCTTTACTTTTATTTTTAATCTTTCTTTCTTTCTTTCTTTCTTTCTTTCTTTCTTTTTTTTTTCTTAAAGACAGAAGCTTTCTACATATCCCTGGCTGTTTTAAAACTCACTATGTAGACTAGGCTCTTTTTAACTTGTGTGTGTGTGTGTGTGTGTGTGTGTAAGCACTCACAAGTATACACAAGTGCAATATTCTTGGAGAGCTGTCCGATATGGATGCTAGGAACTGTCCTCAGGTCCTCTGGAGGAGCAGTACATTCTCTTAATCACTGAGCCCAAGAACACTACAGATGCTGGATCCCCTGGAAGTGGAGTTACAGCAGCCCTGAGGCATTGCGAGTGAGTGCTGGGACTAACGTCAGGCCCTTTAGAAGAGCGGCAGGTGCTTTGATTGCCAAGCAGTGCAATCCACTCCTCCCATTCTTCCCTGAGCTCTGGGGACAGAACTCTACCCATCAGGCTTGAGTGACAAGCACTTTCACTCACTAAGCCACCTCATTGGGCCAAGGGGGCTATTCCAAGAAATTAATACCTTCTACCTAAAAATGTAATGTTTTTGTTTTTGTTTTTTTGTTTTTTAATGATATGGCCTTTGCAACCAGGCTGATCTGGAACTGAAACTGAAGTTTAAGGCTGAACTTAAACTTCCTCCTACTTCAACTTTCCAAGTGTTTAGAAACCAACAGTTCTTCTGTTGTCACCCTTGCTCAGTAATCATGCCTTTTTTTTTTAAAATAAAACTAAACAAACAAGCAAATAACTACCACAGCAAGATCTTTTCTCAGAAAACAAATATGGGTGGGAATTAATTCAGCCGGTGAAGTGACTGCCATGCACAAAGCCCTGGCCTAGACCCCAAATACTGCAGGAAAGCAAACATGATGTCCGCACCTAGATAATCCCTGGCACTCAGAGGAGAGGCAGGAGGACAGTTTGAGGCCAGCCTAAGTCTTGAGACCTTCTCTCCAAAATAAAAATAAATACAAGTCCTCAGTACCACTCAGTCTGGTGGCACTCACCTGTAACCTCCCAACTGTAACTTGGGAGGCTGAAATGGCAGGATTACAGCCTCAAAGCCAGCCTGGGCTACATAGTGAGACTTCATTTAAACAACAACAAACAAACCAACTACCAAGGGACAGTAAAGAATATATCTAAGTAAGCAATACAGATGAAAAGGAACTGATAAAGTGACAGAAGCATGACACTGTAACACGATTAGTAAGTTAAATTAAGCTTAACAAAGAGTCTATAATGTAAGACCCAACAATTCAAAGCCAGTATACTGTGAACTACTTATAATGTACCCAAAATATTTTATTTGGTTTACAGAGCCAGCTTTTTGAGACAGCATCTCATGTATCCAGGCTGGCCTCAAACGTACTACATAGCTAAGACTGGCCTTGAACTCCCAGTCTTCTTGCCTCTACCTCCTAAGTGCTAAGATTATAGGTATGTACCACCATACCCATGGAGGATCAGCTTTTTAAAAATAGCAGTGGGGCCAGGCTTGATGGTGCATGTCTTTTAATCCCAGAACTTGTTTAGGCAGAAGTAGGGGGAATCTCTTTAAGTTCAGGGCCAGCCTGGTCTATATAGCAAGTTCAAGGTTAGCCAGACTTACACAGTGAGACCCTAACTCGAAAATTATTAAATGAATAAAATGTAATCTTAAAAAACCTGGTGAAAATGGAGCCTATCAGGATAAAAGTAACCAAGATAAGAGGGGGAAATTCATAGGAAAGGAATACTGCTAAAAACATGGAGATTTTTCATCTTCAAAGGTTTAAGCTTGAATGTTAAGAATGAGCACCTTCAACCATAACCCTTGGGAGGCAAGGCAGGCTGTTCTATGTGAGAATCAGCCTGGCCTAAATAGTGAGTTCCAGGTTAATCAAAACTATACAGTGAGACTCTATTTCAAAAATAGACAATATATAAAAATATATTTAAAAAATATATAAAAATAAGACAAAATACCTTATATTAAAAATTTCACAGCACTTGGAAGGTGAGGGCAGGAACATCAGAGGCTAAAGGTCACCCTCCTACATTGTGAATTCAAGGTCAGCCTAGGCTACATGAAACCTTGTTTCATGCAAAGCAGCAGTCCCATGTGGAGGCTCACTCCTGTAATTACAGCCATGCCATGGAGGACTGCTATGAGTTTAAGGCTGGCCTGGCTACAGAACGAGACCTTTGTCAAACACAGAGAGTAATGAACAAAATGGTGCAAACTTCCAATCCCAGGGTTCAGGAGGCAACACTCAAGGTCTAAGGCAAGCCAGAGCTACATCATTTGAAAGCCTACCTCAAAATAAAGAACTGAAAACAAAAGCCAGAGCATTTTAAAAGAACATAGATAGTAGTATACAGAAAGCAAGCTCCATCGCTAAACCAAAAGGAGAGCCCAGCAAGAACTCCAGAGATCCTATTTTCCTTTCAGAGCAGGGCTAGCATAAAAGATATTGCTAAAATGTATCAGCCTGGGCGAGGCAGGCTGGGCGAGGCAGTCCAATCCCACTGTCAGGGATTTTATAAAGGAGATTTGCACTTTCCCCAGCCAAAATGTCAATGCTTCTTTTTTTTTTTTTTTTTTTTTTTTTTTTTGGTTTTTCAAGACAGGGTTTTTCTGTGTAGCCCTGGCTGTCCTGGAACTCACTTTGTAGACCAGGCTGGCCTCGAACTCAGAAATCCGCCTGCCTCTGCCTCCCAAGTGCTGGGATTAAAGGTGTGTGCCACCACTGCCCGGCATGTCAATGCTTCTATATCCTGTGCTCCAACAGCTTTATGTGACAATGACATTTAAGTATGCACTTACCAGATTCTTTTCAATATCCTGGTCTGTGTTTACTTCTGAATCTGCAGTCTTAAAGTCAGTCTACAAAAAGAAGAAACAATCATATTCAGGACTTTAAGTCACTTTAACACAAATAGAGTTATTCTAGAGATATTTATCTAGAAACCTGCAATAAAGAGCAGAGCATCACTGGAGTGCTTGCAGATACTGCCATCTGATGCAGTCTTTATTTACCTCACAAAACTGTCCACCATCTGCCTGAGAGAAAGCAACCTATGTACCCATAGTCCTTCCTACAGCAAAGCACCCAGGCACCAGAAAGCAGCATTCATTCACTTAAGATGCAGACCAGACAAGCCACAAGGGCAGAGTTGATAAGTATGGATGCTAGCTGGGCAGGGTGGTGCACGTCTTTGTACTCAGCACTCAGGAGGCAGAGGCAGGCAGTCGCTGAGAATTTGAGGTCAGTCTGGTCTACATACTGAGTTTCATGACAGCTAGGGCTACACAGAGGAACCCTGGCTTGAAAAATAAAAACATTAAAAAAAAAAAAAAAAAAGAGGAAAGAAGGGAAAGGATAAATGCTAAGGATGTACACCAGTCACGTCTCCATCACAGAGGTGACACGGAGGTCATGAGAACTGCCGATGTTAACAGTTACACACTGGCTTTCCTGTTTCTGCAACACAGAATCAAGAAGCCATTACATGATACTATATGCAAACTGTGTGACGACTACTAGCAAAAAATGACCCAATGCAGTTCTCTACCACAGAAATGGTCCCTCCCCTCCCCCAATTCCAGTTTAGTGGTAGAAACGTGATACTTAACCTGCACAGCGATGTTCTGAGAAAGCTTCGAGGAAGAGCTATCCTGGTCCTCATCCTGATCCACTCTGACTCCTTCAACCCCATTTGTTGGTCCTACAGGTCGGAAGTCCAAGCCTGTATCCCTGCTACCTTCCTTTAGGATGGAGGCTGCTGGACACTTCTCTTCAGAGCAATTCCTGGAGGCAAGTTGTTTTGAGTGGCACCCTGCCTTAAGAGACCGAGTGACTGGAAGGAGGCTCTCCTGGAGGCTCGTGTCCCCCTCCTCTCCTGCTGGGTTGGTCAAGTCCTTCACATCAGACTGAGACCCATTGCCAGAAAGACAAAGGGCTGTGGCTACCAAGTTTTCTCCTAAAACTTCCTCATGCGCTGCTGTAGTGTCACCCACTGATGAATCAGGATCCTGTTCTGGGTGTTCCAAATGGGCATTTCTGTTACTCTCCTTGGTTATCATTTGGCTACTTAAACTCGGCGGAGATGAGTTCTTCTGTTTCTGGGCAGAGTCTTTGGGGCTATCCAAAAAAAAAAAAAAAAAAAATTTTGTTTTCTGGGATGAGGTTGTAGCTCAGTGGTATGTCACCTGACTAGCATGGCTCAGACCCAGGATTCTGTTACTAACACCACAAAAGAAGGAATTCTTCCCTCAACTTTTGAAAGATTAAATATGACACTGTGTTTTGAAGTGCTGGGAATCAAACCCATGCTGGACAGTGCTCTACTAATGAGCCACACCCCCAACACAGTCACCAGAACAAAACCACATGCTATAGGCCTTCTCCACCAGAACAAACTTCTTTCTATCCAACAATTTCTAGGTATTCCAACATGGTAGGTAGGACCTTGAGAAAGTTCTGGGAGTGGCCTATTGTGCTTAAAAACAAGTGACCCTCCAGGTCTAAAAATAAATGCCCAATGCCAACAACTTTTGTGAACAGGAAAAACACAGCACAATGCTAGTTAGACTAGTTATAGATACTAACTTAGTTATGCATATTTTCATAAATACCTAGATTTGTTTATTTGAGACAGGGCCTCACCGACTGGTCTTGAACTCAAAGAAATCTACCTGCCTCTAGCTCCAAGTGCTGGGATTAAAGGTGTCACCATCACACCTGGCAAAACCTTGTTTTTATTCCAACTGCATGTTCCACAAAAATAATTTTACTAGTATAGTAAGGTAGCCTACTGGGTATTTGCTATGCAAGCCCTAATGATTTGAATTAAGTCCTTGTAACCCACAGTGGAAAAAGAAACTCCTAAAAGTTGTCCTTGGCCTATACACACACACACACAAACACACACAAACACACACACACACACTTACTTGAACTAAAAATAATAACTGTTCTTTAAATACATCACATAGATCTTTGAACAAAACCACTATTTGACTTGACAGTTTGCCAGTGAACAGTATCACCTCAAGTAGTTTAGAGTCAGATTTCACTTTGTTTAATTTCTTTGTGATAGCATCTTAGTATGTAGTCCTGGCTGAAAATGGCATTCATGTGCAGCTTAGACCAGCCTCAAAACCATGCAACCATGCTGCACCAGCATCCACATGCTGGGGACTCTAGACATAAGCCACCATATTCAGCTTTGAAGGTAAAATCTTGAATTCATAACTGAAGTTGCTGATGGAAATTTTATTCTATATAACAAACATACATATATTTAACATCTGGGATGGGAATTTTGTCATTTGTCAAAGATATTTAATGTTTAATTTCCCTTTCACCCCTAGGTCTAGGGAATAAACACTTGCACAGGCTGGGCACACACTGCTTATTAAGCCGGAACCAGTGTACTACTTGTTTTTGCTTGTCTTCTTCTTTTCTCTTCTCCTTTCTTTTCTTTTCTTCCTTGAGAAAAGGTCTCACAGTGTAGCCCTGACTGGCCTGGCACTCTTATTTAATAGATCAGACTGGTCTTGAACACTTAGAGACCCACCTCCCTTTGCCTCCTGAGCTAAGATGAAGGCGGGGACTATCACAGTTGGCCAGTGCAGCACCTTTTCCAGAGAGCCTTAGAGCACACTCAGAATGACATCTAACATTCATAGCCAGTCTTTCGCTCACAAGTTAAATCTATGTCAAATTAGGGGCTGGAGAGATGGCTCAGTGGTTAAGAACACCAGCTGCTCTTCCAGAGGACATGGGTTCCATTCCTAACACCCACATGGCAGCTTAGAGCTGTCCTAACTCCAGTTCTAGTTTAACACCCTTACACAGACATACATGTAAGCAAAATGTCAATGTACATCAAGGAAAAAAAAAAGCTGAGCATGGAGGCACTTGCCTTTAATCCCAGTGGACTCAGGAGGCAGAGGCAGGAGGATCTCTGAGTTTCAGGCCAGCCTGGTCTACAGAGTGAGTTGCTGAACAACTAGGACTACCCAAAGAAACCCTGTCTCAAAAAAAAAATCCAAAAAATTAATAAATAAAAAATGTAAAGGTTTGTATCAAATGTCTTTGTTGTCTTCCCTCCCCTGCTGCAGTGTGTACAACAGAGTCTGTCAGCTCACCCTTCACTCATCCCAAGCTAACACCAACACAGGCTTCAGATAAAGTGCTCTTCCCTCAGAACAATTATCTGTGCTATAGAAATCTTTACAAATATACTCAGTCTATCTATCTATCTATCTATCTATCTATCTATCTATCTATCTATTTTTCCCAAGACAGATTTCTCTGTGTAGCCCAGGCTGTCCTAGAACTCACTCTGTAGACCAAACTGGCCTCAAACTCACAGATCCACCTGCCTCTGCCTCCCAAGTTCCGGGATTAAAGGCGTGTGCCACCGCCGCCGGCTAATTTTTATTTACATTTCTCGCCGGCTAATTTTTATTTCCATTTCTAGTGGACCAGTAAGTTTAATTGGAGTTAATATAGGAGCATGGATGAAGGGTTATTTACAGGAGGAGCAAGTCCACTAAAACAAAATGTCTTTGCCTCCCCCAGCAAACACTGAGTGATTCTTCTTGAAAGCCAACTGTGGAATGGGGACAGGGAACTTAATTATAGACCTGGTCAAATACAATACCCAGGCTTAAATATAAACTGTACAGTCTACTAGCCTCTAGACAAGTTACTCCATTTCTAAAGTAGAAATAGTACCGTCCAACTAACCTAGAGATCACTCAATAACCTGCTGTTAGCTGCTATTACTACCACTGGTAGGACACGGCTGCTCTTATTTAGAAAATTAACACAAGCTGAAATATCCAAGTTTATGGCCGGCTTGCATTTCCCCTATTACTCATTCACTAACAGTACCTCTTGCTTTTTGTTCATTCATTTGTTAATTTATTTAGTGACACAGTCACATGTAATTCAGGCCGGCTCTGAACGAGGGTAACTGACTAAGACCTTGAACTTCACACTCTCCTGCCTTGGCCCCAGAAGTGCTAGCGCTACAGGTGTGTACCACCATATCTCTTTTCAAAAACAAATATCTATTGACTCTTAAGTCAGAGTTCATGAGTTCAAATCCTGACTCCAACACAGTTTTGTAACTTTGGGCAAGTCACTAGCCTCTCTGAGTCTGTTTCCTCACCTGTTATAGGAACATTAACCCCTGCCTTCTGGGACTTGCATGAGGGTTGAATGTGTTAATGTGCACATAGCTGTTGGTATAGTGTTACCTATTATATCAGATCCCAATCAATTCAGTTCAATATTGCACATAACAGTGTATTAGACAGACTTAAGAGGCAAAGTTAGATAATTACAACTCCTGCTTTCGAGACTTTGGAGGAAAAAGCTAAGTGTGATGTCCCACACACTTGGGAGGTGAAGACAGAAAGATTGGCCCTGGCTACATAGTGAGTTTGAGGCCAGCCTGAGCTACAAGAGACCCTGTCTCAAAAACAAACAACAACAAGGAGTCTTGAAGCCAGTGAAATGGCTCAGTGTGTGAAGGCAGTAGCCACCAAGACTAACCACCACACTTGGATTCCCCTGGACCCACATGGTGAAAGAGCCAATGCTGGCAGATTTTCTTGATCTTCACATGAAAACTGTGACATGTATGTTACACACAAACTCTAAATTTAAACGCCTGAGAGGCAGAATTAGAAGGATCTCTGTAAGCTCAAGGTCAGCCTGGTCTACACAGTCAGCTCCAGGTCAACCGGAACTACATAGTAAGACCCTGCCTCAAGAAGAAAACATAAATTAATTAGCTAATATAATAAAAAACAAATTTGGATGGAAGAAAAAAAGAATAATACACTTTAAAGGCATAATATATATGAAACAGTAAGCAATAAGATATATTAACAGATATAAATATGAATAGATACACATATAATCTGTGATTATGTTTGTATTTTGTACAGATATATCTACCTATATAACCAAGTATCTTGTAAATAAGTAGATGGCTCAGTAGGTAAGGGTTTTTCCACAAAAGCCTGGTAACATGAGTTTGACACCTAGAACCCACATAAGAGTTAAGTACCAAGTCCACAAAGTGTCCTCTTGACCTCCAAATGTACACACACCTCCCCACGCCATCACACATAATATACAATAAATAATAATTTTGTAAAGATATGAGTATGGACACACATAGTGACGAATCCCTTTAATCCCAGTAATCAGGAAGCAGAGGGAGGTAGACTACTCTGAGTTTGAGGTAAGCCTGGTCTACACAGTGAATTCTAGGTCAACCAGAGCTACAAAGGGAGACCTCTTCTAAAAAAAAGAAAGAAGAAAATGAGCAGCTGGGCAGTGGTGGCGCACGCCTTTAATCCCAGCACTTGGGAGGCAGAGGCAGGTGGATTTCTGAGTTCGAGGCCAGCCCGGTCTACAGAGTGAGTTCCAGGACAGCCAAGGCTATACAGAGAAACCCTGTCTCGAGAAAACCCAAAAAAACCCAAAAAACAAACAAAAAAAAAAAAAAGAAAAAAAAAGAAAAGAAAGAAAGAAAAAAGAAAATGAGCAAGAGGCACAAGAATGGTTAAATGAACAGAGTCGGGATAGGACAAATCAAGGAAATACATGCATTTATAACATGTTGACACTTGTCTTAACCTAGCATGCCGACCCAAGTATCAGTTGTCATGTAGGATACCATACAAAAATCAAGCAGTCCCTACTTAAAAAAAAAAAAAACATTAATCTGAGGAAGGGGGGAAAAACCTTAATCTGCAGAAGTGTCACTAGAGCTCCAAAGAGGGAAGAAGAGGCGCTCAGAAACCCATCCCAAAAGCACCTTACCCAAAGAAGCTTTCTCCTCAAGAGTCTGCACGTTACCTTAGGCCATCTGGGAGAGACTCGTCTGACTTGGAAGCACACAAAGCAGAAGATTCCGAAGAACTCGGGGCACCAGCCCCAAGGCCAGCTACCTCAGAGGCCGCCATCTGCACTCTGGACATTCAGAAACAAATGAAAAGACACAAGTTACAAAGCTGATGGCTTTCCTTTGCACAATGCCCACTGGGTCAGTTCCTCCTGACACCTGAGAAAGAGTATTCTGCAGGAGGGTAATAAAAAAGCCACTTCCTGCCCTAAGTCCCAGTCAGCACTAGCCCTTGGGACTGTCATATGTACATAAACATCAGGAGTCTACACAAAGATTTTTCTTTTGTTCTTGAGAGAAATGCAGTCATTTCAAACAGATGATAATCTGATCAGATTTTTCCGAATGGTCCACATACCTACCTTGTCTACTACCATTTATTAAAGTTGACCTTTCTAGCCCAGAATCAATACTATGTTTAAATCTCTTTTGGCTGTTGCAGTCAGAGCATTCTCTATTAATGTAAGTGATAGGGTTTCTGTGAGGTGTTTCCAAGAACAAGTCATCTCGGACCATCTCTGTGGGGTGTGTCTTTTATCCTGACAATATTCCTTTCCTACAGATGGGAACATCTGGTATCTGCCAATGCCCCACTAGCAAGTTACCATTGTGGCAAAACAGGTTACTACTTGGTAACTCCAGGAGAAAAGGGAGATGCTGAAAAACATGATAACTCAAGTAAGAGAACCCAAGAAGACGCTTTTTTTACATTTTTATTTTTAAGAGCATCTTTTTGTGTGTGTGTGTGTGTGCTGCAAAATAAACTCCGCCTTCTATGGTAAGAAGAAAAGCTCGATGGTGAAGGTAGGATTAGTAGACATTCCTGCTTTTATTTTGACAGCATCACATGAATACCTCTGAACCCAGAAGAATGCACAACAGATACCGAGTCAGGCTGAATCAATAGTCAAGCTCAGTGCTTCAGTCTCCTCTCATAATAAAACGCTCCCGAGTGAAAATGGGCCCCGAAACGCCATTATTGCATCTCGGATGCAAACATTCTGCCTCCAATAGGGTCGAGATCACTGCCTCCAACAGAGAACACAAGGTCTGGGTCACCGATGCCCGGTAAACGAAAAACCTTAGGGCAAGGGTCATCCGTGAAACACTGCAGCCCGAAGCTCGCCCAAAGAGAGAGGGGTGGGGGTCGCACATCTGGCTGGAGAGTCCAGTATGCCCAAGGGAATCCCACAACCCGATGATGGTCACCAGCCAGGCGGCGACGCAGAAGGGGACAATGGGGGGAAGCTGCGCCGGGTGGTCACCGCCACTCTTCACCGGGAGCTGCCGCTACGCTGGCCCCTGGCACTGGCCAGCGCCACCTCCACCCCTTCCCCTCCGTCCTCACCGGCCGCCAGTCCCCGTCCCACTCCCAGGCCGGGCTCCCGCCCCCGTCCCCGCCGCCCCCTCCCCGCCCCCCGCCGCGCCCCCTGGCCCCGCCGCCCCGACCCGCGCGCCGCCCCGCACACACCTCCCGCGCCGCGCCCCCGGGGAGCAAAGCGGGGGGGAGGGAAGGGACGCACCTGAGCGGGCGGAGAGGGGGAGGGGGCGGCCGAGCTTGGGGGAGGGGTCGAGCGCCGGCCCGCGCGCGGCACCTCCCACTTCCGGCGGCGCGAGCGCAGGGGGCGAGGCCGGGGCGGCGAGAGGAGCGGCCCCGCGGGGTGCGCGGCCGCCACCGACGGCGCCCTCTGGCGGCAGGCACGGGCAGTGCCCGGGCAACGGGGCCACTGAGGGACAGCCCTGAGACCCAGCGGAGGCCGAGGGAACGCGGGCCAGAGAGACGGCGGGCGGATGGAGGCGAGAGCCTCTCTGAGGAGTTTTATGGGGTAGAGTCAAGGCTATGGCCGTCCGACGGAGAAGAGCCGCGAGAGGCGTTTAGAGGTCGGAACCGAGACGGTCCTTACAGAGGACGCCATGAAGGACGAGGGCCCTCTGACGGAGGGGAGGGACCTGTGGCGGAGGACACGAGGGCTCGGGCCGCCGGAACTCCCACAGCCCGCACGGGCCTGTGGCAGAAGCCGTCGGCGGGCGTCGGCCGAGCGCCCGGAGCTCGGCCCGCTGGTCAAGAGGCCGCAGGCCCAGCCGCTGATTGGCTGCGGCGCGGGGCGGAAGTGATGTTGCTGTCAGTGGCGCCTCCGGCTCCCGGGAAGCCGAGAGTTTCCGCAGGGTGGCGGCTGCGGCGGCGGCAGCGGCAACAGTAGCAACGGAGGCTGTGGGTGAGTTGGGGGGTAGACGTCGGGGGCTGGCCCTCGGATATACGGGTGGCCCTGCACTAGGGCTGGTCGGCTTCTGCGGAGGAGGTGCTGCGCTGAGGGCACCTTGGGTCCTGGCGTGGGCGACCCCAGAGGGACCCGGCCTCCGGGTCGTTGGTTCCGGACAGCGTTGGTCCTAATGAGACAGGGGCGCATTGCACAGAACAGCCGAGTTCGCGGGGGCCATCAGTAAACTAACTCTGTCCAGATCCTGGTTCCTGTGAGCGGGGTGAAGGGGCTTGAAGGACGGTGGCTTAAGAGCAGAATCTTGAACAGGAATGGTGCTTTTCTACCCTAAGGTAGATGAGGAAGTGGGATGTCTATTTTCAGAGACTGCTTAAGAATTCTTGCCCAGAAGCCTGAGAATAAGTGCTGCTGTGCCCCTGGGCAACAGAAAAAAAAAAGCTCGGTTTCTCTTCCAGACAGCTCTGTTGGAACCTACAGAGACTGTAGGAGCCTGCCTGGGTGGATGACTGCTATCAAACCAGACTGTGGGTTTACTTATATGCAGACGAGGGAAGGCACCTGGGTATCTTGGGACAAATCGAAGCGGCTCTGGGGCAGGAAGAATGTTAAGAGGAAATATGCCAGGGAACTTAAGGTGTCCCACACCTGTAATCACAGCAGTAAAGCACTGGAAAACAAGAGAATCATGAGTTCTCGAAATCCAACCTTTATTAGATAAAGAAAGCTTGTTTAAGCTGGGTGTTGGCACACACTTTTATGATCCCAGCACTCTGAAGGCGGAAGCAGGCTGGTCTTTTGAGTTCCAGGGCACCCTGGTATACAGAGTGACTGAGGTCCAGGGAGTCTTTGGTAAAAGTCTTTTCCAGAGTTTTTTAAGTTGGCACCATCCAGTGTATGTCTGGGTACCAAGACTGCTCCAGGGTGGGCTCGGTAGATAGTCATGAGTTTAAAGGAGCTCAGGACCCCACATGTGCCTTGCCTGTCCCCACAGTTGCTCGATAGTTCTAATTTGGTGGTTTGTTTTTTTTTTTGTTTGTTTGTTTTTGTTTTTGTTTTTTCCCTTTGGGTGGTTGAAGACAGGGCTGGAGCCTATGCCTTCACTGAAAACCCAACTTGGTAAGACAGGGATCTTCTTGCCAGTCATTTCCTCTCTCCTAGTTACCAACATGCATTTATACCTGCTACGTTTTATTTTCTTTATCTGGCTTTCTACCTGATTTTCCTATCTGGACTTCGAGGGGCTGGATTGCCAATTTCCAGGTAATGGGGGATGCTAACAGTTAGGTATTACTAAGCCTTTAAAGAAGCAAACAAGAAGAAAATGACGTGATAGGTCAAGAAGTGGTGTATCTGGGTTCTGTATTGGTATGGCCTTGTTGGGATGGATGTCTCCTAGTCTGTGACCTGTTTTAGATCCCTGGAAATGATACTTAACAATGGTCACTGGTCAGGCATAGCCTTTACTGTAGCTTCTGCTTTGCTGACTTTGGTGAGACGTCTTTTTTGTTGTTGTTTCTGTTCTTTGGCCCACAGGTCTGCAGCTGTATTCCTAGTCGACACTGCTCACGGTGAAGGTGACATCTCCCTCCAGTTTCACAAAATGAGTGTGATATGGTTACCCAGACCAGGACCTAAACTTCATAGAGAGCCCAGGTAGGAATGGGGCCCCACAGTAGGAGACAGAGGTCAACTGGGAAAAAGACTTGTGTTGTTTCTAAATGAGAGGGAGGAAGAGCTGAGTGTGGTGGCTCATGCCTGGAATCCCAGGTAGATGCAGGTAGATCTCTGTGAATTTGAGGCCAGCATGATGGCTTACATAGTGAGTTCCAGGATGACCAGAGTTACATAGTGAGATCAAGTTTAAAAAAAAAAGAGGAAAGTGGGGTCCTGATGCTGTCAGTCATGGAAGTGATGTGTACTTGGAGTACCTGAACGACCAGCCTGAAGCCACAAGCACCTGGATGATACCTGGATATTGTGGCACCAAGGGATGGCCCATTGTGCCATAGGAGTCATTCCCCCGGGGTTAGCCCTGGCTCATACTCTACCTGGGGGGTTAACATTTTGATTAGGGACATATGTAATTGGTAGGGGAGGGAAAGACTATGAATGTCAAGTGACTAATGACTTGAATGAGGTGTGTTGGGCTTTCCAAGGGAAGCACACCAACAGACCACAGTCATTCTCTGAAATTCCTACAGTTGCTGGCTCTTTCTTTGCTGATTCTTTTCCCTTTGTCTGCAGCCTGCTGTTCTGATGCCGAAAGGGAGGCAGAAAGTCCCACACTTGGATGCCCGCCTGGGCCTGCCTATCTGCCTCTGGCTGGAATTAGCCATCTGCATTCTGGTTCCCCAGGTCATGGGCCTGTCAGAGGCAGGTGGGCTTGACACCTTGGGTACAGGGGGTCTAAGCTGGGCCGTACATCTGGACAGCCTAGAAGGTGAGAGGAAAGAAGAGAGTCTGACACAACAGGCAGATGCTGTGGCCCAGGCAGCAGGGCTGGTGAATGCTGGACGCATTGGAGAGCTCCAGGGCCACTACCTCTTTGTCCAGCCAGCTGGGCACAGGCCAGCCATGGAGGTGGAGGCCATGCGGCAACAGGCAGAGGCTGTGTTAGCCAGGCATGAAGCCGTGCGCTGGCACTCAGAGCAGAGACTGCTGAAGAGGGCCAAGCGCAGCATCCACTTCAATGACCCCAAGTATCCTCAGCAGTGGCACCTGGTAAGTACAGCTCAGGGAGACAGGGCCTGCTCTAGTCTGCTTTTGACTGAGGCTCTCTCCCACTGCCTGTGCTTTACTGAAGGGGACACGTCTGTGGACTGGGAATATAGTTTGCTCTTAGCCCATGCCTTCCCTGTCTGCTGTGAAGACAAGGCAGTGCTGAGGGTGAATGCACTCACTGCAGCTGGTCTACCCGCGCTCCTCTTCTAGCCTTCACTTTCTAGCATGTACCTTTGGCTGAGCTGCTTCACCTTTCTGTGCCCCATCTGTAAAATGGAGGTTGTAGCAGTACATACTTCATGGAGTGACTGTTAAAACAAACAAGTGTGTATATGAAACTTTTAGAAAAGTGTCTTAATCGTGGTGGACCCTGTTCTGTACAGGCTGATTGCTGACCTTACTGCAGGATAATCACCAACCACTGAGCCCTAGCCACCACTGAGCCCTTGAGCTCCCACAAGTGAGGCCAAGAATCCATCAGAGGGGCAGGCTCTGTTTCCCACTAACCTGTTGTCTGTAGCCTCTGTTTGGCTCCTTGATAGAAGCCAAGGGAAGGGGTAGCTTGAACTTGTCTCTCTGGGCTGAGCTATGTGTTGGTCGATTTCTGTCTTCTACAGAATAATCGGCGGAGCCCAGGAAGAGACATCAACGTGACAGGTGTATGGGAGCGAAATGTAACAGGGCGAGGGGTGACGGTGGTGGTGGTGGATGACGGAGTGGAGCACACCATCCAGGACATCGCACCCAACTATGTGAGTGGCCTGGAGGGAGCCCTTGCTGCCACCCTGCTCCTTCCTTTTTGTCCCTTTTCCTAGAAGGCGCTGACCCAAGGCAGACAGCCTGGGAGGCCGTAGTGTTCCTGTCTCCTTTCTCAGTCGGCTTCCCAAACTCGCAGTTAAAGCCCAGAAGTTGAATTGACTCTGTAGCGAGTCAATTCCTGCATCCTGTTGTTGCTACTTAACCTGGAAGGGGAGCAGGGATCGGCCCCATAGGCAACTACTTTCTCTTCAGAGGTTCTGAAAATGTCTAGCTAAGGTGTGACCTTTGGAAAGTCTGGAATCGGGGCTGGAGAGATGGCTCAGTGGTTACGAGTAACCTCTGCCAGAGGTCCTGAGTTCAATTCCCAGCAACCACATGGTGGCTCACAACCATCCGTAATGAGATCCGATGTTCTCTTCTGGTGTGTCTAAAGACAGCTACAGTGTACTCACATATGTAAAATGAATAAATCTTTAAAATAAAGTCTGAAATCTTTTACCCCAGGTTTCCCCCAAGCAGTGGGCACAGTCCTATACCAGACAAGAGAGAAGTTTGATTAGAACAAAACAACAAACTAGCCCTGCCCTTCTCCGTTTCTCCAGTGTCCTTGGCTCATATCTTATAACCCTTGTTTGCTCGAGGCAGTGGACTTTCTACCCTGATTTGGAGGTGGAAACTCCCAGTTCCTGTTCTCCCTGATGTTTAGGAACTGACTCCATCAAACCAGTAAGTAACCACTTGTTGACCCTTAAATGTTTCAGAGCCCAGAGGGAAGCTATGACCTCAACTCTAATGACCCAGATCCTATGCCCCACCCTGATGAGGAGAATGGTAACCACCATGGGACCCGGTGTGCAGGAGAAATTGCAGCTGTACCCAACAACAGCTTCTGTGCAGTAGGCGTGGCCTATGGGAGCCGAATAGCAGGTAACTCATGCTTCCCCTTTCCTTAGGAAGCTCCCGGAACACAGTGATCATTCTCTACCTTCCCCATTCTGAAATTTCTTTTTCACACCCTCAGATGTCTGTAGCCTAGAGTAAGGAATAAGAGCATAGCAGTTACTTAACTCCTTGACTTTTTCAGGGCTGTGATTTTTCAAATGGGCTTTTAGCAATAATATCTATTGTACAGTATAAAACAGGTAAACGTGCAGATGCTTATATTGTGGGCTATATAGATCTCAAGCAGCACCTGCTCAAGTCTCTTTCCTGTTTGTGATCATGTCTCTGTTCACACTGACCCACATGACTGACACCTCCTTTGAGCTGACTGTGCTCTGCTGCTGTTTTTGTATTTTATCATAGTTTGCTCTACAACTCCACATCTATGGAGGCTGCTCTCTTATTCCCACCTCTCCAGTCCCCTGCTCACCATTCTCTTAAGAGAGTAGTTATATGGCTCTTAAAAGAGGTAGTTGTGCCGGGCAGTGGTGGCGCACGCTTTAATCCCAGCACTTGGGAGGCAGAGGCAGGTAGATTTCTGAGTTCGAGGCCAGCCTGGTCTACAGAGTGAGTTCCAGGACAGCCAGGGCTACACAGAGAAACCCTGTCTCAAAAAAACCAAAAAAAAAAAAAAAAAAAAAAAAAAAAGAAAAAAAGGTAGTTGTATGATTCTTCATCTCCCAGTCTTGTGGATCAAGGAGAAAGGATGAGCACTCCTGAACCCTGGGAACCAATAGTCTCAACAGACTGGCTGTAACCCTCATGTTTTCCAGCAGGGGGCCTCAGCACTCTGCAAATCCCCATTTGTTATTACCTTATCACCACACTGTGACTCACTCCATTCTAGAGAAAGAACTTGAGCGTCACTAGGATAGCAAAGGGAATGAATACTACTTAATTCCTTTATTGTGTCAGTCACTAAGCTGGGTGTTTCACATGTAATGCCAAGCTAAGAGGGGAAATCTTAAATTACCTATATTTTAACCCAGTGCTCTCAGGATCATTAGATCTGAGTTTAAGCATGATAGTAATAAGACACTTGAAAGCTAGGCATGGCAGTACCTACCCACCTGTCCATAATCCCAGAATTTAGGATGTAGGGGCAGGAGGATCAGGGATTCAAGATCATCTTCTGCTATGTAGTAAGTTTGAAACAAGCCTAAGCTGGCTAAGACCCTGTCTTTAAAAAAAAAAAAAAAAAAAAAAAAAAAGACAGACTGTAGTGGCACATGCTTTTAATCCCAGCTCTCAGGAAGCAGAAGCAGGAAGATCTCTTGAGTTCAAGGCCAGCCTGGTCTATAAAGTGAGTGCTAAGAGAACCAGGACTACACAGAGAAACCCTGTCCTCCCCCCCCCCCAAAAAAAAAAAACAAACAAAGAAATAAACAAACTAAAATTTTTTAAACTAATACTTGTATATGGTATAAAATGCAGAGTACAAAAGAGAGATTCGGTGTGTACTTCCGTAAAGTGCTTGCCATACAAGCATGAGGACCTAAATTCAATTCCTGGCACCCATGTAAAAAGCTAGAAATGATTTGATTTTCTTGTAATCCTAGCACTGGGAACCCAGAGACAGATGAATCCATGGGGCTCACTGGCCAACCAGCCTTAGCTGGTTCCCTGGGTCCCAGTGAGAGGCCCTGTGTCAAACACAAGGGTTCTGAAGAATGTTATCCAAGACAGACGACTTTTTGCCAACACACACACACACACACACACACACACACACACACACACACACACACACACACTGTAATGAATTCATACCCCCACATATGTAGCTATGAAACTTGTGCACACACAAAAATGCAAAAGAACATACAGATCTTCCACACATACCACCCTACCACTTGGGGAATGTGTGCTAGTATCAGTGAGGAGCTGCTGTCCCTTCCTTACCTAGGTATCCGGGTGCTGGATGGACCTCTCACAGACAGTATGGAGGCCGTGGCATTCAACAAGCACTATCAGATCAATGACATCTACAGCTGCAGGTGAGGAGAGGAGAGACTCGAGTCTCTGGGACAGATCTTTCAAAAAAAACAAAACAAAACAAAAAAACAAACGAAGCATAGCAAAACAGGCTGTCTCTAGCCTCACAGGGGTTCCTTGTTAGACTCAGCTAATAAGGTCATTTTTCCTCATTTATCTAGATCCTCAACCCCTGGGTGCTCGATCTTAAACTTGCCCGAAAAAGAGTGTCCCAACATGCCTGCATTTGTTGTGTAAACTTACAATGCTCATGGAAGAAAGTGCACTGACTCCAGTCCTCCTCTGCAAAGATGCACTTGAAGCTTCAGGCTGTGGGTTTAGGAGCTGGATAAGAGGATTTTAGGGTAGACAGCCCCGTCATATTGATAAAGCCTGTTCTTCCCCTAACCAGTACTTTCTTAAATTCTCTTTAATCTGTTGTTATTGGAGGCGGGAGAGATGGGGGGTGCCAGTACCATGGTCAGAGGTTGACCTTGTGCAGTTTCTCTTTCTACCTTTATATGGGCCCCTGGGATCAAAGTGACTGGGTTTTGCATAGCAAACACCTTTACCTCCTGAGGCATTTCACTGGCCCTGCTCAACTTAAGAACCAAGAACTGTCTTGTCTTATCTTGTGTGCATGTCAGCACACTTAATCTCAGCACTCAAAGGTAGAGGCAGATGGATCTCTAAATTCAAGGCCAACCTGGTCTATATAATGAGTTCCAGGACAGCTGGGGTTACACAGAAATGCTTATCTTGGTGACAACAATAAAAACCTGGGCGCTAGAAGGATGGCTTGGCGGCTGAGAGCACTTGATGCTCTTACAGAGGACCTGGTTTCAGTTCCCAGTAACAACGTGATGGCTCACAACTGTCTGTCACTCCAGTTTGAGGGAATCTGAAACCTGGCCTCTTGGGGTTCTCCACACATGTTGAACTTGTACATGTATTTAGGCAAAACTCAGACACATAAAATAAATTTTAATTAATTCAAAAAAGATCCAAAAGCTTATGCAAGCTGAGCGGCTTTTATCAAACCTAGTAGTAACTCTGTAAATGACAGGATGGCCTGTCCCTATTCACTATGTGTCTTCTGCTTCCCTGGGACCTGAGGAAGGGTAGACAAGATAAAGTCATTTTAATTTGGGACATTTCCAAATAAAGAAGAGTCTCAGCGTATACTTTCATTTTCCACTTTGGAAGAAAATGGACCCTAGACACCATGTGTCTTTTAATCATGGGGTTCCTTGGGAGAAGAGTAAAAGCTGCAGGCAGGAGAGCAGCTCAGTGAGACAGGGAGGCCCTAGCTGGGTAGGGAGAGTGGCTCAGTGAGACAGGGAGGCCCTAGCTGGGTAGGGAGAGTGGCTCAGTGAGACAGGGAGGCCCTAGCTGGGTAGCTCTAACTTGGTTCTATTCTTCCCTTTGCGTATCTCAACAGCTGGGGCCCAGATGATGATGGCAAGACAGTGGATGGGCCTCATCAGCTTGGGAAGGTATCTGAAGAGCATGAGGACTGGAAAACCTTTGGGACCCTCTTTATTTGATTTTAGAAGAACCACCAGTCAGACTCTCTTCCTATTCTACCTTCATTATAGTGCCCAACTTACAACATTTAACATAGCTGTGTCATCCATCCTGTCAAGAAAGATTGTGTGTCTCGCTTGGAATGGGGGCCTGTGGGACACTGGTGCTCAGAGAAAGAATGAAATAACTTCCAGCTTATTTCTCTTGGATCTCATTCTGGGTTTCTGTTCCTCACCCTGCTCAGTTATCTGATAAGCAGAATATGTCTGTCAAAAGACTATTCAGTCTTTTTTTTTCTTCTAGATTTATTGATTTTTATGTGCAGTGGTGTTTTTCCTGCATGCATATCTATGTGAAGGTGTCAGATTCCCTGGAACTGGAGTTATAGACAGTTGTGAGCTGTCATGTGGGTTCTGAGAATTGAATCTGAGTCCTCTGGAAGAGCAGCCAGTGCTCTTAACCACTAAGCTATCTCTGCAGCCCAAGCACTGTTAATTCTTCGCTTTCTCCCGACTTTATATGTGTGTCTGAATCTTTTTCCCTCTTGCCCAGGGCCTCTCCTTTGTTCTTTGCTTTCTAGAAGTGGGAGGAGAAGGGTGGCTGGTTCAGTGGGTACAGGTTTTTCTATTAGCTACTTGACTAATATCCTGACATTTTTGTTCTTCAGGCTGCCTTACAACATGGAGTGATGGCTGGTCGCCAAGGCTTTGGAAGTATCTTTGTGGTTGCCAGTGGTAATGGGGGCCAGCACAATGACAACTGCAACTATGATGGCTATGCCAACTCCATCTACACTGTCACCATAGGTAGTGGTCTAGAGACTCCATGGGCATGGAGTCACCGGGTGTTTTGTGTCTCTCTTCATTCTGTTTATCTAAATGTGTAATAAGGATCGTCTCTTGAGGATCGGATAGTACTGCCCAGCTTTTGCAAGCTCTCAGGGTTTCTCAGGGCACGGTCATCCGTGTCCTAGAAATCACCCCGTTTTCACTGTCATTATGACAGGTTTGAGCTCCACTTGGTTCTCTTTCCACGGCCACTGGCTTGAAGCTGCCTCTGGCTACCCTTTAATCTGAATTAAGGAATTCTGTCTTGCACTCCTAATTAGAACTTTTATCATTTCACTTTTTATTATTATTTGTTTACTTGACTTCCTACCTGACTATAGGCTTGACATCAGCCTCATTCTGACTCCTTAGATCACAAGGAACTGTCCCTACCTGCTTCTCCCACTGCATACTGTGTCCTTCCTATTCCTTTCAGGATGTAGCCCTTTCCACAGACTCTAATACCTAATGTGTATGACTCACAGGAGATCCTAGTACATACTGAAAACAGTGACTAAGTACAGAGATGGAGGGCCTGGATTTCGCCTGAAGTCTATGGGAAGAGTGGTATAGTGCAAGAATCCCTCTGCCATTTGAGGCTACCTGCCCACATACAGACGAGGACTGTGATCATTCCTTTACTCATCCCATGATGAAGACAACTGTGGTATTGGGTGCTAGCTATAGGATCCACTCCTTATATGAGCCCCTGTCCTGCTTTTCTGTGCCAGGAGCTGTGGACGAGGAGGGACGGATGCCTTTTTATGCCGAGGAGTGTGCCTCCATGCTGGCGGTCACCTTCAGTGGTGGAGACAAGATGCTGCGGAGTATTGTGAGCACTTCTGGGGGCCTTCCCATGTTGGGGTGGGGAGCAGGGGTGGTTCAAGACAAGGGCTCACTCTGTAGCCCAGCCAGGCTTGGAACTCATAACATGGTTCAAAGTGGCCTTGAATTTACTAGCCATTTTCTTGCCTTGGCTTCCTGTATGTTGAGATACAGATGGGATGCACCACACCTGATAAAACAATTCTCTTTTTCATTTCATTTTTTGAGAAAGAGTCATAGAATCTAGGCTGGCCTTCAGTACACTATGTAACTGAGGATTCCCTTGAACTCCTGATCTTCCAGGATTAGTGGTTTCCATCTTAAACTTTTGTTGTTGTTGTTGTTGTTGGTGGTGGTGGTGGTTTGGTTTTTTGGTTGTTTTGAGACAGGGTTTCTCTGTGTAGCCCTGGCTGTCCTGGAACTCACTCTGTAAACCAGGCTGGCCTCGAACTCAGAAATCCACCTGCCTCTGCCTCCCAAGTGCTGGGATTAAAGGCGTGCGCCACCACTGCCCGGCCGATCTTAAACTTTTTACCTTGTTTGTAGGATACCTATGGTAGAATTTGGGCTTTTACAACTTCCTGTGTGCTGTTCAGTCCTTTTATAAATACTGATGCCATGTTTACCTTAGGAATAAAGGCAGTGCTTGTCTCAGGGATGTACAAGACAGGAAGTTAGAACCTACCCTGTCCTTCTCTAGACCTCTGATTCAAGCCAAAGCCTGAGAATGCAGTAGGGGAATGGAGAACCTCCTTAGTCCCACAAACCTTGAAGGACTCAGGGACATGTGCTGGGCTCCAGCCCAGCCTACATAAGTCAAGCGTCTGGACCGGAGTCCCAGAGCACCCTGGATGTCCCTGTTGCCACCAACAGTGTCAAGTAAGAATAGAATGCTCCAGGCCAGAACTGGGCAGGAGCCAGATACTTGTCAGCGTTTGCCAGTAGCCATTGGGTTGTCCCTGAGTTACTGGGAATTAAGTAGCTGCTGCTTCGCACAGGGTCAAGTTCATCTTACAAAAAGAACTTGTTATGTCAGTAAATGACTTCTGGTCAACACAATGTTCCGAGACTGTGTGCCAGTTGACCCCCACCCCAGGGAGAAGAGAGAAGGGGATAGACTAAAGTGAAAAGAAGTTTGCAGATGACCTGGGGCACTATTAGCCTATGTTAGAAGAACAAGTACCTGTTCCTTACCACCTGGCAGAGTTCTGTGACCCTCTCATCCTGTCCCCTGCAAGGGACCTGAGAAGGCTCCATAGTGGAATTGTCACTGTTGCTCTACGCAGCCTAGCTTTGCCCGTCCCAACTCAGCTCAGTTTCTCACCCTCACTCCACCTTCCATCTGAACTATAATTTGTCCAGATTTGTTAAGGGAGTTTATTCAGCCAAGTTCCCATCTTTGGAATGCCCTTGCCTTGGCAACCTCCTGTTGTGTGACCAGGCAGCTGCATGGAGCTGTCTCTGAGGATAAGGGCCAGGGGAATAGGCTTCCCACCATCTGGCTTCTTGCCCAGGGAGCTTCCCTAGATTTTCCTAGCACTGTGTGATGTTCTTGCCATTATGGGCAAGTTCGCAGACTTTGCATCTGTACTCTAGACTATCACTGTGTGAAGCTGTTTCCTTAACAGGAAAAAATCAATCTGTTCCCTGGCACCAATCAGACTTCCTTTCTGGTTGAAACTACAGCATGGAGTGTTTTTCCCTTTCCTTTGGGAGAGTACAGTGTCTGGGTGAAAATTACATCCCTTGGCAGCTGCAGTAACAGCTGGGGTGGGGTGGGGTGGGGGAGGCAATGGAGAAAGGCAGCTCAGTGAAAGTTGGCACCCTGGAGAGAAGTTTGAAAGAAAAAAGTACTAGCCTGCACTGGCTTTGTAATGGGGAGAAGGTTTAACAGGGCTTGCCCAGCTAAACTTTTTGATACACTTTTGTTGATAGGGCATGACCTTGATGCCAAACAGATACTGTCTTCTCCCAGTTTTCATGTCTTATCTGAAAGACATAAGTAGGAGAGAGGAGCTCACCGAAACCCCACCAAGACACCAACCAGAGCAGGAAAGCAGCTTGTCCAGTGGCCAGTAGTGCATGGCAGACAGGCCATGTAGATACTGAAAGTGCAGTAGGCTTCAAGCAAAGGCTATATAACCTTAGGGAACATGCACCCTGGGTTGCCACAGTTTCTCCCCCAGCTCCAGCCGGAGCCCAGTAGAGCTGTAGCCGCTTCTCTGGCTAGCTACATTACGAGAGTTGGCGTAGAGAGTTTAGGAATGAAATGATAAAAAGAAAAAAAGGAAAAAATTAGAGGAGCAAGAATTAAGAAACTGTGTGTACCCACATCCTCCCACATCTGCTCTGTCTCCTTTTCTTACAGCTGGGCCCCCAAGGTCACTCCAGTTCCCATCATCTAGAGATTGATGGAAGGAGTAAGGGCTCCGATGCCCAGCCCTCTGCATAAGGAAAGCTAAAGGATAGGCTGCCCGAGAGGCTTGTTCAGGATGTTCTCGCTCCCTTCTTCCAGTGTCTAACCCCTCTCAACTTGTATTCCACTTGGCAGGTGACCACTGACTGGGACCTTCAGAAGGGTACTGGCTGCACTGAAGGCCACACAGGAACCTCAGCTGCAGCCCCTCTGGCAGCTGGCATGATAGCCCTCATGCTGCAGGTGCGGCCCTGCCTCACATGGCGGGATGTCCAGCACATCATTGTCTTCACAGCCACCCAGGTGAGAGTTGGCGACCGGCTAACCAGTGCCCAGCCCACCCCACTCCATGGCTGGGCGTCAGGAGACTCCAGACTCAAAACATTTCAAATGTCTCAGGGTGGAATGTATAAAGCATGGGTGTGAGGGCTTCATCAATAGCACAGACCCAAGATGAGCTGTGGCAAGGCACTCTCACTTGGGAGCCCATCCTCTTGAGTCCTTCTAGGGCGGCAAGTTACTCCTGGGGTTTTGACTTTTTTTTCTTACCTTTTTTGAGGGAACCCATTCCTAGTGGCCTCAGTGGGAACGTCTGGGCTAGATCGGTTGCCAGGTGAGCAGGGAGAAGAAAATCAGGCAATGTTAGAGACTCACTAAGGCTTTATTCTTTCAGTATGAAGATCATCATGCAGACTGGCTCACCAATGAGGCTGGCTTCAGCCACAGCCATCAGCATGGTTTTGGCCTGCTCAACGCGTGGAGGCTTGTCAATGCAGCCAAGGTGAACCAGGTGTTAGCCAGCAGGACACCCTGCATAGAGAGACTGAGGGAAGGTACCAGTGCCTAACATCGCCTGGCATTTTATTGGTGCTTGATCACTTTAGCCCTTATTCTGGCTGATGGCCAGATCAGCGGAAAGCAGAAGTTCCCAGGTTGTCAGTATAGTCTAAGGAGAACTCAGTTGGACTCTGGGGCTTTCAGTGCTTTTGCTTTCCTTCCCTTCAGACCATGGCGGTTGCCTCTGAGTTCTTAACTTGTTCTCAGGAGCATTTGGTGTACAGAAGGAACCTCAAGTGAAAGAGTATGATGACAGGAAAGCTAGGGTTAGACCTTAGAGAGCTTACTGTGTGTGTGTGTGTGAGTGTGTGTGTGTTGTGTGTGAGTGTGTATGTGAGTGTGTGTGTGTGTGTGAGTGTGTGTGTGTGTGTGTGTGTGTAAATGTGTGTGTGTTTACAGTAAGTTATGTTTGTTGATTGCTGTCCCCTACTTTTCTTTGAACAGATCTGGACATCCGTCCCTTACTTAGCTTCCTATGTCAGCCCCATGCTGAAAGAAAATAAGGCTGTTCCACGGTCCCCCCACTCTCTGGAGGTGCTATGGAATGGTAAGCCTTCAGCACAAGGGGTTAATGTTAGGTCCAAGGCCTGAGGCGGGTGATGGGGAAGCTAAGCTAAGATCATCCTGCTTGCCCAGTTCTCCCCCTTCCACCAGTAGCTGAGCTGTAGCCAAACCTGTGGAGTTTTCTTTGACCATTTTAGGGCATGTTGCTGCTTCTGAGTTGGCTGGCCTCTGGCTGCTTAACAAGACCTTTCTCCTGGGTTCCTCATAGTAGGAAGGAGCTGTGAGCAATGGACTAGGAAGGCAGTGGGCTGAGTGGAGTGGGGCTTAGGGAGCCTCAGCAGGGCTTGAAAGAAGTTCCTGTGACTTTGATGCTAAGATCATACCAACAGCTCTCTCCAGCCCAGAGGCCACAGCATGAAGGAGAGGAATGCATGGCCAGGTTCTTAATTTCCTCCAGAGTAAGCCAGATGCCATCTCTAAGGGGTGGGACAGAAGCACAAGGACAAGTCCTCTGGGCTAGCATTGCTACTGTGCCGTTGCTCTTTCCTCTCTGCTTCATTACCAAGTCTGTGAAGGAGTGCAGGGCATCCATCTGACCCAAGGGATGTGGTGTATGTTAAACACAGAGGTAGAAACCCTTCTGAGAGATGGGAAGCTGGATCCAGATGTTTTGTGCAGCGACCCTCTGCCTGCATTTTTATTGTTTTAGTGCTTGTGACAGAACCCAATGCCTCATACATCCTAAGCACACGTACTCTATGACTAAGCTAGACCCCAGCTTCTCTGTGTGCACAGATCTCGGTTAGTCCTACCCTTAGCCCCATTGGTCAATATTTTACCCTTGAGAAATTTTGACAACCAGAGTTATTTGCTACTTTGTGTGAGTACTGAGGTGTATATGCTCTGTGCTAATATTAGAACTCTGTCGTTATTTCTCCTGTGACCCTTGAAAGCGCTCAGACCAGAGACATGGTGTCTAGAAGAATGAGCAAAGGAGGGACTTTGGGTGTGAGGATAGGGCAGTCTTTCTTCATGGACACTTACTTTTCTCCCTAATCATATCCTACTCCTGTCAATTTCCCTCTACGTGGAAGGAGACTCAGCCTAGGGAACCCATTTTCCGTGAGCAGCATACTGTCATAGGAAGGGCAACGAACATACAGGAATGTGGCTCTGGGAAGCCCCTGGCCTTTACACACTGTCTTGGGGATTGTGGGCCTTTTAACCTTACTCTGTTCGGGGCTGTGTCCACTCACTCTGTCAGATGAGCCAGTGAACTCCTCAAGGTCAGAGACCTCCCCAGCTTTGTTAGCCTCTACTTCCCATTCTCCAGGGAATGTGGCCCCTTAAAGTCTGACATCTTCCATGGGTATTGGGCAGCTGGCAATTGCCTGTTGGTCACTAGAAAGTGTAGAAGGGAAGTGAAGAGGGCAGGATACAGGGGTGGGAGGTAAAGATCTAGGGGTCTGGTTGGTGGAGTCCTTCACCAGAGTGGTAAGCAGGCCTTCCCACTTCAGAAGCCACAGAAAGAGATTTCTTCCCTTGAGTACATTCAGCCCTCGATAGATAGAACAAAACAGAACAGAAAGTGTGAGCCTGAAAGGCTGGCTTGATGATCAAGGAGTGAAATTCACATGGTACAAAACTGAACAACTCAACCCCAGACAGTCTAGATGCCCCCTCCCCTACAATCAATCCTAGATGGTCCAGACACCTCATCCCAGACAGCCCCAATCAATCCAGACACATTATAGACCTTACAGCCACAGATAGTCCAGACCCTAGAGCCAATCTTCCTCTTCAAGCAACATCAGGCTGACTGTAGGTTGAGGGAAGAGACAGAGGGAAGCTGAGCATGAAGACAGCTGTCTGTAGTCCTAGCACTCAGCTGAGCATCAGGACAGGAAGATTAGTGCAAGCTCATCTTGGTATGTAGTGACTTCCAGGCCAGTCAGGACTGCAGAAGGAGGCTCTGTTTTTAAAGAGAAAGGCGGCAGGCAGAAGGAGCCAAGTATCCAGACAGTAGCAGAAGAGATGAAATAACCTTAAAGGGTCCAGAGCATTGTTAACTAGGACTTTTAGCTTACTGTAATGGAAATGTCCAGATGTGTGCAGCTATTGAGTCTGTCAAACATTTCATTGGTAGCTAGTGTGACCAAGGAAGTGAACTTTTTTTCTCTCTCCTTTTTGAGACAGGTTTCTTTGTGTAGCCCTGGCTGCCTGGCTGTCCTGGAACTTGCCCTGTAGACCAGGCTGGCCTCGAACTCAAGTCCATTTGCCTCTGCCTTCCAATTGCATTTAGTCACAGTGAATTTTTATTTTAGCCATCTGTATGTTTCTAGGCAAGCATATTGAACAGTGCAACTCAAGAGCAAAACAGGCTTGCATTTTTTCCCACTGGAAGTCAGTGAGGAGGAAGATGCTCACACTGGGTCTTAAATCCCTATCGGGTGGGAAGAGAGTGGGTTTTGCCAGGAAGTCTCTTCATTGGAGAGTCTTGTACCTGTGCTTTGTGTGCAGCCCAGTGTGCCAGCTGCTCCTCTGCCACATGAAGTCCTGCTCCCCTCTCCCATCCTCCCCAGCTGCGGGCCACCATTGTTTCTCCTGCTTCTCTACTGGCTAAAGTCCCTCTGTTCTTCAGGACTGTGTGTGTTGTCCTCTTCCCTTCCTTCCCCTCCCCACCCTGCTTTCCTAATAGTGTTGAACCTAGGTGCTAGCAAGTACTCTGCTAGTAAACTGTATTCCCAGCACACTGGGGGCTCCTTTTTTTGGTCCCATTCAAGGATAAGTTTGTAGTCCATCCTTCTGAAGCTTCTTGTTGCACTGATCTTAGAGATAGGTTAGCCCATCTTGCTCTGCTGCCTGTGACTCCCTGTGCTCCATTGTCCTCTCTGGCCTCCCTCCCTGCCCGAGGTTCATGTTTTCCTTTCTTTTTTGGGGGGGAGGGGGGAGGGGGGAGGGCGGGGGGGTTTCGAGACAAGGTTTCTCTGTATAGCCTTGGCTGTCCTGGAACTCACTCTGTAGACCAGGCTGGCCTCAAACTCAGAAATCCGCCTGCCTCTGCCTCCTAAGTGCTGGGATTAAAGGCGTGCGCCACCACTGCCCAGCTCCTGTTTTCTTTATGTACTTGAAATTCTAAAACCATGAGTGGCTTTGGAGCTGTCTTCTGACTCTGTGTCCCCACCACCACCATCCTGTTTCTTCCCTTGTCAGAGCTGCTGTGTTTGATTTCAGCTCCCTCTTCTATGCACAGTTACTCTGCTTAAATCTTATTTTGATTCCCCATAAAATAAATAGGAAGGCTAGAGATTGTCATAGCTTACACCAGATTATGGAAACAAGCAAACAGCTTGGTGTCTTCTAGATACAATATGAAAGGTTAAAAGAAAAAATTGCTCAAGACAATATAATAATATGTGATATATAAGGTCGGCCAGTTTCTTTGGGTTTCTGGTGCTGTTGAAACACCATGGCCAGAAGCAATGTGTAAAAGAAAAGGTTTATTCTAGTTTGTAGATTACATAGTCTGTCATAGAAGGAACTGAAGAGACACTGGAGGAACTCTGCTCGCTGACATGTCTGGTCTCTTATACTGTTGATGAGCTCCTGCACAGAGGTGGTACTGCCCCTCCATGGGCTGGGCCCACCCATGTCAGTCATCCACAGGCCAGTGCGGTAGAGACATTTTTTTAGTTGAGGTTCCCTCTTCCTAAATGACTCTTACCTTGTTTCAGATTGAAACCAAACACTCGACCAGCTGGTATTCAAAGTAGTCCATTTTAGGCATTAACTTAATTTAATTCTATTAGAAAGAATAGTTTACCCAAATGCATTGCCATCCAAGTCTCTGTTCACAGCACTTAAAAGTCACTGTAAGCCAGGCTTGGTGGTATATGCCTTTAATCCTAGCATTTGAGAGGCAAAGGCAGAAAGATTTCTGAGTCCCAGAACAGCCTGATCTTATTGTTTAATAAGTTCCAGGACAGCCAGGGCTACATAGAGAGATTTTGCCTCAAAGAAACAAAACAAGAAAGAGTAAGGTATAAGGATCAAGCAAAGTAGGGGTTATTGTTTGACTTTTCTTTTGTATAGTATTTTTTTTTTTTTTTAATTTAGCCTGGCGGTGGTGCCACACACCCGCACTCAGGAGACAGAAGCAAGTGAATCTGAGTTCCAGGACAGCCAGGGCTATACAGAGAAACCCTGTCTCATAAAACAAAACAAAAAAAGTCAAGTCTTTCTTATCTTAGTTTCCCTTTCCCATATTTCTCAGCACCTCTCTGTCTTCCTTATCTGTAAAATTAAGATGTTACTCTTTGGGCTGGAGAGATGGCTCAACAGTTAAGGGCACTGGCTGCTCTTCCAGAGGTCCTGAGTTTAATTACCAGCAACCACATGGTGGCTCACAACCATCTGTAATGGGATCTCATGCCCTTTTCTGGCAGGTGTACATGCAGATACAGTACTCAAAAAAAATCTTAAGAAAAGAAAAGCTGATCTTCCAGAGGGCCAGGTTCAATTCTCAGTACCCACATGGCAGCTCACAACTCCTGTTCCAGCACCCTTACATATATATATATATACTTTCAAATTATACATATATTCAAAACACCATTATACATAAAATAAAAATAAATTATTTTTAAAAAGATGTTGCTAAACTTTGCTTTAATTGTTGAAACAAATTAAGGTGAGAAAAGATATTTTAAGAAGAATTATATCTCACTACAGTCTAATTCCTAGTTGAGTCTCCCAGTGTGTTAGTTCCCCTCACTACTAGTGCTACTAGTGCTAGTTGTGTGTGTGTGTGAGTGTGTGTGAGTGTGTGTGAGTGTGTGTACTTGTGTAACCACTGCCACAGTCAGGACCTGAAATGTGCTATCATAGGACCTCTTTGTGGCTGCGTGAACCCCTTTCCTATCCCTGATACCTGGCGAGTGTAATTATGCAGTGTAAATCCTTTTGAGTCAACTTTTCATTCTGCATAACTTTTTTGAAGCGTATCTAGTCTAGTAGCTTTATAACTTACTATTGTATTGTCTTCCATCCACGAAGATTGTCTGTTTACCTCTCTCTTTTTAATGCCGGTCCCTCCTAGAATGCCCTCTGCTAGTCTGAGTTGATTCCTTACCCAGAACATGTCAGTGCTGTGTGCCTCATCTGATATGCCCCATAGCAAGTATCGTTTTGTGTTTGCAAGTAAAGCTAGGGACTATGCACACATCTCTTTGTATTCTCTTCATCTTGTACAGTACCTGAAATATGGGAAGTGCACAGTGGATCGGTTTGGGGGGTGGGGGAATCATTGACGGAGTTCTTATATCTTTGTGGCCATATTGTCTCCCTAGCTAGACCCTAATCTAGGTAGGAACTTGATTATAGCACTGCATTCCATATGCAAGAACTACTACTAGTAGTAGTAGTTCACTAGTAGTAGTACTAGTTCTAGTACTAGTAGAACATCGTACTACTGATGTTGTATATAGCTTTGGTACATGTATACCTTCGTATATGTTGGGATGAAATGAGGGCATGCTTATGGTCTAGTTTCCAAGCTGCCTAGCCTGACTTCCTATAGTCAGCAGGACGGACCTGGAGATGTCGGGGCTGAAGACCCTGGAACATGTGGCAGTGACAGTCTCCATCACTCACCCACGACGTGGCAGCTTAGAACTGAAACTGTTTTGTCCCAGTGGCATGATGTCTTTGATCGGCGCCCCCCGCACCATGGACTCGTACGTACACCTGCTCACGGCCTCCCAACCTCTCTACGTAGTAAGGGCCTTCTCAAGCAGATACTGAAGCCGAACCACTGGTTGTCTTTAGCAGCTGGAAGCCATTGACCATGCTTTATCCAAGTGTCCATAACATACTTGGCATTATACTCTGCATGCATTTTTCCTAATCCTGTGGAAAGCTAAGTGTAGTCCTGTGGTGGCTATAGTTCCCGCACGGGGGAGGCTGATAAGACAAGAGGATTGTGAGTTTGGCACCAGCCTGGGCTATCTAGCAAGACCCAGTTTCAAAAGCCAGCAGCCTAAGGTATAAGCTCAGTTGGAGACACTTGTTCAGCATGCTGGGCTGAATGCAGAAAAAAGAGAAGCACATACTCTTTTTTTCAGTACTCAAGTTGCTTAGGTGGAAAAGGAAAAAAGCTCAAGACCAGCCAGGGCTTTATGGTTTGACCTGTCTAAAGAGAGAGAAAAGAAACTTCGAGCCGTAGGATTTCTAGCCCCGTGCTTTCACTAGTGGCCTTTACACGAGGATGGAACTTTCTCACACCCTGTGATCCCAGGAACGGGATGGCACTGTCCCAAATGCTTATGATGCCTTTCCTGTTCTGGGATAAGTTTCAACTGTCTGCTAGGCCATCCACGTGCTCTTTCTTTGCTCTTTCCCAGGGATCCTAATGGCTTCAATGACTGGACCTTTTCCACTGTGCGGTGCTGGGGAGAAAGAGCAAGAGGCGTCTACAGACTGGTTATCAGGGATGTAGGTGAGCCCTCCTGTCTTACACTACCTTGTCCCCCTGGAGTCTCACACTACCCTCAGGAAGTGTTGCATGGGTAATAGGTAGAGTTGATGTTGGTGAAGATGGTACATGCAATAAGTATGTCCTCTCCTAAAAGTAGGCATTGCCCATCAAACTGCTCATTTAATATACTGCCTCTATCATCTTGGAGAAGTGACTGATCCATTTTTCCTCAGGATAGCAACAAAAATTCCTTGTTGAAACCACATTTCAAGCCCTTTCACATATAACCATCCTTCGGCCAGTCCTGATAGGCAGGTAAGGGCAGGACAAATTTTCACCATTTTGCTTTTTAGAAGAATTGAGGTCCTTAGGCTTGAAGTGAGTTGTTTAGGATCATGGTAGCAGTGAGGGTCACAATAGCAAGACTAGGACATAACTGCAGTATCAGCACGGGTAGGCTGGACATGGAGCCCAGCCTTCCCAGCTCCAGTCAGTATAGGTATCCACTTGGCTGGCAGCTTTGGAACCTTTGTTTTGATAGAAGGACATTTTTTCCTTTGAAGGAAAAGTCCAGGTGAATCCCCAGAGTATGGGAGGCAAAGGCAAAACACTGCTTTCCATATGCTTTCCATATGCCCTTCAACCTTTCTGTTGTCCCTAGGAGGCCCTGTGAGGTACTTCTGCAGAACCCTTGGGGTCTAAGGGACACAAACTATGGAAGACCATGTGGTCTGAGTCCCCTTGGGTGGCTGGGTGGGCCAGGCTCTTGTGTTATGCATGGCCAACAGTACATAGCTTATGTCTACCACTTACTGCCCTAGGAGATGAGCCGCTCCAGGTGGGCATCCTCCAGCAGTGGCAGCTGACCCTGTATGGCTCCATGTGGAGTCCAGTAGACATCAAGGACAGACAAAGGTAGGTACATCCATCAGAGGAGAGAGAGGGAGATGGCTCCTGAGAGGCAGGGAAGCCCAGCCTCCTTCTGAACGCCAGTTGTGCTTTAGGCTTAGGCCAATGGACAGAGCCATGGACTGGGAAGCCATGGTACTTCTGTTCTTCCTGCTTTGGGGCTCCCCTCACCCTCTTCAGCTACAAGATCAGGGCAGATGGTGTAAGTACCGTGTTAGTAGTGTGTCCTTGTCTCTTTTCGTTCTATAGTCTCTTAGAAAGCGCTATGAGTGGAAAATACCTGCATGATGACTTCACTCTGCCTTGCCCACCTGGGCTAAAAATTCCTGAGGAGGATGGTTACACCATTACCCCTAACACACTCAAGGTACAGAGACCAAAAGTACAGCCATAGCTGACAGGACTGTCCTGGGGGATTTGTTCCTTGGTATTACTCCCACTCCACATATAGTGGGAAACGAGAGATTTGGAGGACATGAGGCCCTAGCATCACGGTTGGCGTCCTCCTAGAGGAAAGTACCTGTATATAAGAAGTTAGGGTGGTGCTTGGGTTGGGAAATGTGGTCCCAGAAGAGAGAGACTGCCTGGGCTCGTGTTTCTGGGCTAGACCTGTCACTAACCCACCAGTGCTTGGCTTTCCAGACCCTCGTGCTGGTGGGCTGCTTCAGTGTCTTCTGGACCATTTACTACATGCTGGAAGTGTGCCTGAGCCAGAGAAGCAAGGCTCCCACCCAGAGGTGCAGGAAAGGATGCTTCTCCCGGCCCCCACGAAGGCAAAACTCCAAGGAAGCAGGGACAGCACTCGAATCAATGCCACTGTGCAGCAGCAAGGATCTGGATGGAGTGGACTCGGAGCATGGGGACTGCACACCTGCATCCAGCTTTCTGGCCCCAGAGCTGCTGGGGGAAGCTGACTGGAATCTGCCCCACAACAATAAGAGTGACCTGGATTGTCCTCTCCACCAATCCCCAGACTTGCTGCAGGGGAAGGATGGACAGGTCTGCTGACCTAAAGCCCAGCTTCCTCCATGTACAACAGGCTCTTCCTAAACTTGGTTATGAGGCTTTCAATCATGGATGCTCAGAAGAGAATGGTCCTGATAGTAACATCTGGGACCCAAGGCCTCTGAAGCATTCTCAGCCTCCTTGGCGGGGATGAAGACCATCTTAACTAGTGCAGTGGTAAAGGACTGGTGATCATGGCCCCTCTAGCTAAGCCTTGCTGAAAACCTTTGGACAAGGGATTGTTGGCACTGAAACCAGGCAGCCCTTGAATCCATCTCTCTCCGGCTAGTCAGTGTCCTAGGCCATTCATGAGTTATACAGGTGCCTGTATACCTAGGAATGCTCTCAACAGAAGTGTCACTGTACCGAGGGCCCAGAGAGAGGCTGGCAAGAGCCTGGCCATGCCTGCCCTGAAAGCAGCTGCCTTTATTACCCTTTTCTGTGCGCCTGTTCTGAAGCCAACTTAAACCTGCCCGTATGTGCACTACCATTCGCCCTTCCTGCTGAGGGAATGGTGACATGTTCCCAAGAGAACTGGAAGGCACAGGATTCCCAGCACCCTGCTGCCTCACTGGGGAAGTTGGCCAGCTGGACTACAGAGAGCTGAGACAGTGTTTTCAAAGATAGCCTGAGAGCCACTGCCTATGACCACCCTGTCTTCCTCTGCGACGTGCTCAGGGAATTGGCCTTCATTCCAGAGGCCAGCTGTCTGCCTGACTTTTCCTCCATTCTTGGCCTTGTTCCCTTCCCATCTTCTGAGCTAATTGTTAATATGAATTGTTTTAATGCTTAAGATTTGATTTTTACTTTTCAAAGCAACATTTTGTTGAATTTTTTTGGAGCACAGCTTTCCAAAATAAAAAGCAGAAGTATAAAAACCCAAACAGTTTCACCACTCCCAGCTTGCTCCCCTCTGCCAGCCCAGAGCTATGCAGATGGCAGGTCACTCTTCTTCCCCATGGCCTGCCTCCTCTGAAGCTCTGGGCCTGCGGGTCCTGAGAAGTCATCCAGAAGACATCGGGCAGGGACATGTGAGCCCTGCATTCTCCCACCCTCAGGGTTCCTGGGATATTAACAGGAGTAACAAACCAAACTGCCAGCCAGGCCTGAGAAAAGATGGATATATATGTATATATATTTATATTTATATATTTTTTTTTTCCTTTTTGAATTTCAACCCAAAAAATATTCCAGGAAAAGATATAGAGGCTGGGCTGGGTCTCCTTCAAAGGATATTTGCTACCAAGGACAGTGGACTGGCCTACAGCCAGGCTACCCCAGCCCACTTCTCCCTGCTTACTCCAGGATGGGAGTAACAGTGGAGGTGGGGGTACAGCTGGGAACAGGGGCCAGGGTAGTGGTGGCTCTGGGGTAAGAAGCTGGGCTGAGGCTGAGGATAGGTGTGAGCTGCCCATGTGCAGTCATCTTTGCCCAGTGGCACCTCAAAGCTGTCAGGGCTAAGAACCTACATAGGCGTGGGGGAGGCAGGTAAGCAGGATGCTGCAACTCAGGCCTGGCCTTCCCTTTCTAACTGATGATCTGCCGGGGTCGCCCGTAGCCTGTCATGCCAGCCTGTGAGGCCCCTCTGTTGCTGCCCATTTGAAGGCCAATGACGTGCTTCCCCTCCTGCAGTTGGCTTTCTGTGAACTCCCTCTTATGCTCCTGGGCTTTCCTAGAAGAAAAGGAACCAGGGTCAGGCCTGCTAGAACTTATGTCCTCCAACTGTTTCCCTTCCTATCTGTCTTCTCTTTTTCCCCTGGGTTTGTCTGGTCCCAGGAGTTAGGGAGCCTGATGGAGCACACATTGGTTAAAGGTAGGAGTGCAGAAGTAAGACCTCATTTCCCCCAGTCTAACACCCTCACCTGGGATGTTCCTGCCTCTGCTATACTTGATCTTTACCACAGCTGACCAGCCCAAACCACCCGAACCCCACAGAGACCCAGTGGCCACATACTTCATAAACCAGTTGGGATCTCCACGGTAGTGTCCATCGTTCTTGGTCACAGCCAAGCTGCCCAAAGCCATTAGAGTCCTCTGCACTGCTGCCATGTCCTTGCCTATGAGAAGAGTGGCCAGGGAACCAATTTCAGGACCATATAGGCAATACCTGCCCAGACTCAAAAGTAGTCAAACCAAGAGCAAGTGGTACCAGCTCAAGAGGGTTCAAGAGACCCTATTCTAAACCCTAGTGAGTGTGTGCTATATATTTTATATTCTAGGATCCAACACAGGCCCTTGTACATAGAAGGAAAATGCTGTCCCACCAAACCGGTCCCCTGTTCTGTGCTCTCTTGGCATATCCCATTCCTGCTATGCACACATGGACAGAGCTGGTTGTGGCTCCTGAGTTTTCCTCTTCCTGCCTGTTAGTGTTCCTCTCCACTGGCCCACTGGTTCCAGCCCTTTTCCTCTGTACCTTCAAAGAGGTCAACAGTCTGGAACATGTCAGTCTTGGTGACTCCATAATCCTCAGCTGCCTTCAAGAATTGAGCCACCTGTTCCATCTGCTTGAACACCATGGAGGGTGGGTTCTCAGGCACCTTCACCGGCTTGGAGCCCTCAGGATACAGGCTGTTCACCAACTTGCTCAGAATCTGACAGGGACAGAACACAGCTGAACACTCAGCTAAGGGGTTCTGTCTCACAGTTTGTAGGGTGGCATACACATCCCTAGACCCTCTTCGCCGGGTGTCACTCACCACGCCATTCTTCAGCCACACCTGGAAACCCAGGCGCCCACGATCTGGGCGGCCTACATCAGGGCCACACTGCATTACAATCCACTCCACTAGTCGCTCCTCCAGCTCCTCGTCATACTTCTTCTCAATTTTGGACTGCACTTCACGGCTCATGCCATAGGATGGACCCTTGTTGGCCATGTTGAGGCAGAGCTAAAGCAGACAGTGTGGAGAAAAGAACAAAGAGCCAGGGAATTGCTTTACTTCATTTGTTCTAAGCAGGCCTTTCACTCCGAGGGGTTCCCAGCTACCCTAGGTACCATAGCATGACCAAGGAGACCAGCTTTATCCACTTGCTTCAGAGACTCCTCTGAACTTGAACTTCAAGAAAATAGGTCTTAGATATTTGTCAAGAGAACAAATATCTAGAGCAAGAGTTGTCAACTTTTTACATAAAAGACCAGAGTAAATATTTTAGACTTTGCAGGCCATATGGCCTCTATTATTGTGTGAAAATAGCCCAGCTGAATGTTACCAATGTGTGCCAATAAAATTTTGTTTATAAAAACAGACATCAGGCTGCATTTGGCCTGTGGACTATTTTGACAACCCCTGGCCTAGAGTCAGCCCTCCCTCCTTTGTCCCTCTCCTCATTCCTTTCTCTCTGCAGTACTGGTGGAACCCAGGGCTTCACACAGAGAGGGAAGTATGCATTGCTAAGCTTTGTCTTCAGCCTTCTCTTTGTTTTATAGTTTGTTTGTTTTGTTGGGTTTTTTCCCCAAGAAGGGGTGTCACTGTGTGGCCCTGTGTAGGGTAGGCTGGCCTCCAACACACAGATCTGCCTGCCTCTGCCTCTGGGGTGCTAGAATTAAAGGTATGTGCCACCAAAGTCTGGCTTGTGTTACAGTTTTGAGGCATTGTCTCACTAATCTTTACAGGAAGGCCTTGAACTTGGGATATTCCTGCTTTAATCTTTGGAGTAGCTGAAATTAAAGCCCTGCATCACCTGGACTGGCTGTCGAGAGCATTCTTTCTTTACCAAGACTAGCCAGAAAAGCACTAGAGATGTCTTCCAGAAGCCATGTTGAACCCCAGATGAAGCCAGCAGATATCTTTGTCTAGCTACCAGTTGCCACCAAATCTTTACCCTCTGACTCAGAAGCTGGAAGAGCAAAGTTCATCCCCCAAAGTGCAGCTGACAAAATGACCTGATAAAGCCACCAGAGTCCAAGGGTTCTCAGCGACTGCATTCTCAGGGAGACCCAGATGAAAAAGCACTGTCGTGCCTGTGTCAGCCAGCTGTGGCTGTTGCAGTAGTTAGAGGAACCATGCAGTCAGGGTTCTCCAGGGATAGCCCAGGGCCAAGAATCTGCCAGCCAGAGCATGGGAAGCCTGGCCTGTATGTCAGCTGTTGCCTCAAAGGCTTATGCCCGGCAACTCCCTGAGGATCCAGATATGGGGGATGAAGGCTGCAGGAGCAAAGCAGGCAGGTAGGTCCCTGGGTAGATACCATCACAGCTGGGACCAGACCCCCCTGTCAGCAGAGGATACCCTGAGTGGGATGCCATCTGTTGAGGTGTCTGAAGTACTTTGCAAACCAACCACAGCTTCTGAGAGAGAGGTCATAGGTTGGGAGAAATGTTTGTATGAGCATGGGGCAGTCAGCAGGCTCGCCCACCTGCTTCCCATGAAAGCAGGGACCTTCTCCATGGTCGCAGCTGGGGAGGTGGTTAAGGAGTGGAGCAAATGTTTCTATGTGGCTTTGGTCCCAAGTCAGCTGTCAGACTCTGAACGTCTTGCCACCCCATCCCCTGTGCTGTCAACCCTCTTCTGTTATGAGCGCTCTGCTTTTGAAGCAGGGCCAATCATCTACTCAGAAAGCCAGGAAGACGCTGTCTATGAGTTACAGGTCACACAAGCTTAACTGAGCTCCTCGTGATGGTGGGGAGTGGGAAGGGGGAACTTTAAACAGTGAGTTTAGACAGTACACTGATCTCTGTTCCAGTTCCCACCGCCTTCCCCAAAGCAAAGCATTCCCTGAGCCCAACACCAAGTTAGAGAGAAAAAGAAACAGAAAAACCCAGAAGACCTCATCAAAATGACAGCCCTAGAGGCATCTCACTTCCCTGAGGTGAAGGAGAAGGGACTCTCACCAAGAACGTGGCTTTCTGAGTACCCTCTCCCAGCTGGCGCTGGAGGGACTCAAAAGCCTGGTTTCTGTTGGGAAGTTGTCAACAGTCATGGTCCTCAGAAAACCACCCCATTGTGTGGCCTGCACCCCCCCCACACACACACACACCAGGAACTGCTGGGACAAATAACCACAAAAGCCACAAAGCAAATGGAACCAGGTGACTTCGATGTCCCTTCCTCCTAGCCTCCCCTCAGCCTGTCTCTACCACTGGCCACTCCCAACTAGTTTCAAGCACCTTACAGTTTCCTTTCATTCCTGACCATGTTTGTCTCCTCACCTGGCCACTAGAGGAAAAGATGGGAGAAGAGTGTCCTCACATGCACTGTCAGTCTCCAGGAAGTTCTGAACAGACAGTATCAACTGCAGGACCAAGAGCAAGCCGTAGGACAAGAGACAAGCGCACACCCTGCAGCCCTGACATGTAGGTCTGGGTCAGGGCATGCTCTCAGGATTCCAGGCGCCCCTTACAACTCCACCCAGGAACCACCCTTCTCTGTCTCTCCTGGGGGAGGTGGGAAGTAGAAAGTCCAGAGACGTCTCTTTGAGAAGAGGCCAGGAGAGCAAATATGAATAAAATATGATATATATGATATATGTGTCCAAATGCCATGGTGAAATACATTACCTTGTATGCTAACTGAAAAAAAAAAAAAACACTTAAGAGAAAAAAACAATCAAGTTCTCATCTTAGAGGCAGCGGGGAGAGGAGAGGGAGATGAAGGTGGTGGTTTGGAAGCCCACCCGGATGTTTCTAGGCAGAAGCTCCAGAACAGAAGAACACCTGCATAACCGCACAGCTTGTATGCCTGTGGCCATGATTCATTCCAGTCAGCCCTCCAGTCAGCGAGTGGAGAGGGTAGGCTGTGGAAAGGGGCCTCCACCTAGCAGGTGCCCCGGAGAACAAGTAGAACCAGGGTATATCTGCCTGTGGTACCCCAGCCCACGAAACAGCAGTAAGGGTGAGCATCTCCACACCCTTGAGAGGAACCTGGAAGTAAGCAGTCCTGTGGGTGACATCCCTTAGATAGCCCCAAGTGGAGCCACCAAGACCCTTTGGATGGGGCAGGAGTCCCAGGGCTGCCCGGTCCCAGTTCCTCCACCTGTCACCTATCTGCCTATAGTGGCCCGACCTTCTACTTTCAGACTGGACTGAGCTGCCATGGAAAAGCAGGCTCTATCTCAGGTTCTTCTACCAGAAGCATTAAACTTCTGTGGTAGATAGAGGGAATGCCGTGCATAGTACCCTGGGGTTTGATCTCCAGCGCTACAAACAAATAAGATGTTTGTAGTCTTCCAAACTTTAGTCTTCCACTGGGATGGGGGGGGGGTGCTACCTCCTGGCTCTCCTAGGTTGTTGCACAAGCCCTGGGGACCATCCGTGGGTCACAGCTCTCCAGAACTTAGCTCCTCACCTTCTTGGAGATCCCTTGGCCTCATTTACATTTCTTTGGGTCTAACACACAGCCCACAGGTGGGACAGTGGCTGAAATAGGAACCTCCCTCTCTCCCAGTGACTTAACCCCATTGATTCTTTTGCCCCAGTCAAGTCTCCCTGGGCATTTTAACCGGACTTTTTGCCCAGTCTAACCAAGAGTCCTGGGGACCCAATTCCACCTAACAAGCTAGAGGAGACTAAGGGAGCCCCCAGCTGAGCCCCCAGCCCTGCCTGATGGCACACACCCCTTCTGCTCCCGTTGCTCGCACTTACAAGGCTTGGTCGTTTGTGGGCTGGAAGGAGAGTAGCGTCGGTGTCTGGGCTGTGGCAGACAGGCTGGGGCGCCGGCTGGGTGAGGGGTTTAAAGGGCGCCGAGGCAGTGATGTCACCTCTCTGCCGGCCCGCTGGCGCCCCTCCCTGCCCATGCAAGTCTGCTCGGCTCCCCACCCCCGGCCGCCCCACTCACTCCACACAGGCTCCATATTTGGGGAAAGACACCAAGTTGGAGCAGTCTGTCGGGGCCAGCCTGAGACATTCCCTGCGTGCTTTGGAGATGCTGCGGGGGTCGGGGCGGGGCGCTGCTGAGGGCGGCGGGAAAAACCTTTTATGGGCAGGACCCTGAAAACCTTCCTTGCTACCCCGACTTGGGTCCGCTCTTCAATGAGAAAGAAAGGAGCAGGCGCTCTAGGCAGTTTGGCCCGACAAAGGAACGTTCTCGGAACTTGTAGGGGACAAACAAGCCATCTTCTTGCAAGGCTTTAAAATCCAGTTGGTGGAAACTAGTCTCGACTGCAGCCTGGCTGCTCACCAGGCACTATGCAAAGGCTTTCCTTTCACACTCAGCTTTGTTATGAGGCAGGAGTTACCACCCCGTTTCACAGCTGAGAAAACTGAGGTTCAGAGTGGCCTTTCCAAGGCCACCAAGTGAGTGACGGAACCTGGGTATTCCTGCCCACTGGTACAGGGAACGCTTCTGGCTGGAGCTTCATTCGCTCCCTATCTAGAGCACAGTGACAAAAGGAGGATGTTTAAGGCCTGGCAGGGCTGGAGGTAAGACTAGGAAACAGTGTCACGGTCCCCTCCCTTCAAAACAGTCCTTATCTTAAAAGATTCTACCACACCCAGAAGGGGGGGTATCATCTCGCTTGTACCCAGCTGCAGTGGGCTCAGGCCTCAGGGGTTAAAGACAACTCTGTCTAACCTGATGATCTGAGTTCAATACCCAGAACACAACACAGTGACGGCTCTCAGCTCTCCTCTGACCTGCACATGTGTGCTATGTCTCACACACTGAATACAACTTTTTTTAAAAGGTGAGGCTTTAGTGGTGTCTCTGAACCCTGCACCCAATTCTGGGAACTTCAGGAGAGAGAGAGAGAGAAGAGAGAGAGAGAGAGAGAGAGAGAGAGAGAGAGAGAGAGAGAGAGAGAGAGAGAGAGAGAGAGAGAGAGAGAGAGAGAGAGAGAGAGAGAGAGGAGGACCCTCAGGCAGGGTCAGAGGTGCAGCTTCAGAAGCTCCACCCACTACAGCCAGCCTGGCTGGTTTAAGCTAGTGGTGCAGAGCTACAGCACCTCCTTGCGGCATCTGAAGGAAGGGTCATAAGCAGGATGTTGGAGCCCCCCAGAGGTGACACTTTTCCTTCCAGGGGACTCCCAGCCACCTATTATGTCCTGAATTCACTAGACAGGATCCTTAAATCCCATCCTTTTTATTTTATTTTATTTTATTTTTTGGTTTTTCGAGACAGGGTTTCTCTGTGTAGCCCTGGCTGTCCTGGAACTCACTCTGTAGACCAGGCTGGCCTCGAACTCAGAAATCCGCCTGCCTCTGCCTCCCAAGTGCTGGGATTAAAGGTGTGCGCCACCACCGCCCAGCCCCATCCTTTTTATAATCTAAATAAAAACTCCCTCCTTAGGTCCTGCTTGCCATCCATTCCTGAATAGTCCTTAAAACCTCCACCTGTGAGCGCTCTGCCCACTTCAAGTGCATCATGGGCAGAGCCTGGATACCCATCTGCCCAGCTGACTGGAAAGGATGCTGACCTTTACACGGTAGACACAGGCAGGTGCTATGTGCCTGCTGGAGGGTGCTCTCACAGGGAGAAGGCACGGACACTTTCAGCATCCTGCTCCTGCCAGCAATGCTTGGAGCAAGAGTCACATGTTTACAGAATTAATGGGTAGCCTGAGGATTTTGAAGAAAACCCTGGTGGAATCAAGAAATGTCAGTATCCAACATAGTTGTTCACAGAAATGAGAAGGGAAAGCCAGAACAAATGGGGCTTGGGGGCTCCTGCACCTCCCCAACACATCAGTCAGATCCCAGGTCTGGTTCTTTATTGAATGCACTTGTTCATAGAAAACAATTGCAACCGTAGCATGGAGGGACACAGAACAAAGCTCAGAAACAAAGACCCAGACCTGCCTCTTCTCCCAGCCCAAGAGCTATAAAAAACATGGTGGAGAGAACGGAACACATTCCTGGGGCCCACTCTTGGCATCTGGAATGGACCTGGTGAAGGGTAGCCAAGGACCAGAGTGACCAGGGGCCTAGAGCTGGGTGACTCTGTAAACGCCAAGGACCAGAATGGCCAGGGGCCAGAGCTGGGTGACTCTGTAAACGCCAAGGCTTTCTTAAGCCTATGTGACTAACACAGAACTTGGCTAAATACTGGACGGAAACTCAGAAACCAGCCCTGAGTCCTTTGGTGAGACAGGGCCAAGGACACACAGGGACCTGGCATGTCCCTCCCTTTCTAAGACAGGCACTGGGACTCCTGCTCCCGTGAAAGAGGCAAAAGGGGGCTGTGTGCTTGGCACCATTCCACGGCCTCTGGACATTCTTGGGCAGTGTCAATGGCACTGAGAGGCCCCCATCTGGGGCTTGGCAGGACTGAGGGTGCGGAAGGGGACAGTGAGTTGCCACTTCCCACCAACCCTGGTGCTGGCATCGTTCTGGTGGCTGGTGGGATGAGGTGACTTCTGAATTCAGCCCCCAAATCAGAAGACTCAACCTGGGCTGGCCCTCACTGCTGAAGAACCAGCTCCAAGCACAGGTCAGAGGGGAGGGTTGTACCTAGGCCCCTTGTAGGCCTTAGCACCGAAAGCCTGGCACCAGCTGGCCAGCCCCTAAAGTCTCCTACCTGCATCCGTCCTGGCAGGCCAGAGTGGGCAGTGATAGTAGCCAGCTACAGACCCAGGGAGAACTTAGGTCCTGGTGCTGGACAGAGAATCAGGCACCAGACTACGGTCCTGGAGCAGAGCATGGGAAGAAGAAAGGGCTGTGTCCTAGGCCGAGAGGAGGGAAGGATGGGCAGAATGCAAGGCGTGAAATGGGACAGGACATTGCCTTCCCGCCTTCCTCTCCAAAGGGACAAATGGAGAGCCAGTGGATAAACAAGACAGATGGACAGATGAGGGTCCTGGGGGGACCCAACACTGAGAAGAAAGCAGCAATTTGGCCAGTGTCTGGGGAATGCGGAGCAGGCCTCCTCCGCAGCAGAGGCAACTGCAAGGCTCAGTGCCAACAGTAACTGTACTGAGTCAGGCCTGGGCTGGAATCTCGCTGTCTTGCCACGACATCCAAAGCTGGGCAGCAGAGCTGGGACTCATACCCTTGGTGCTTGTGTGGCAACGGGCAGGTGATGCAGAGGCGCTGGGCCCATGAGGGGAAGCCTGGACCACAGGTGCTGCTAGAAGACATAGATCTTGTCCCGCTGTACGGTGTCCAAGTCGTCATCCAGTGTCAGCAAAACCTAAGGGTGGATGGAGGGTCAGACACTGGGAAGGAGGGGCTGTCTGTTCTACCCTGCCCCCGCCGCCCTCAGGCCAGGCACATCCCACATACCAGGAAGGACCCAAACATGGCAATGGAGGACAGGAAGTGCCAGATGTCGTGATCATCAAAGAAATCCAGGAGGATGCAGTCGCGGTTGTGTTCCCTGGACTCTGCGGGGGTTTTCTGGCAGGGGACAGAGGCAGCAGCCTACTGAGTCTGCTCTGCAGGGACCAGCTCCACACCCACCTCCAACCCACTCCATGGCACCCCATTGTCCCTGGCAGGAGAGCATCCTGTTCTGGCTCATGCCTCACTCGGGCCCTCCTCAGCTAACAATGGCTTTTCTCAAATACCCCACTCTTTCCTCCTTCCTGCAGACCCATCTTTCCTTTATAGCTGTGGGCAGGAGGCTGTCATTACAGCTTCTACTCAGAAAGCCAGGGAGGGCCCAGAAGCCCCAACTCACTGCCTGCCTGGGACTTGGCCTTGCTTTCAAATTACCTCAGGGTAGGTTTCCCGGTTGTGACGCTCCTGATCCTCCAGGCTCTGCCCACAACCTTGCTGCCACAAGCATCTTCTGACCCTATGTCTGGTACAGCCTGTGCTGAGGCCACAGATCGAGACATATCTGACCCCATATAGTGCCAGGTCTCTGCCAAGCTCCCAAATCAGTGTGTTCTCACACATCAAAGCTGCCTTGGTCATTCCACCCTGTGCGGTTGCTCAGGCGACAGTGCTAGCTAGAGCTATGTAGCTGTAACCATGAGATTTTCTGACCACGAGCAAAGCCTGCCTCCTCCGAGAAGCTCTCCCAGGCCTGACTTGCCATCTTCTCTTCTGCATACTCCAGTACCCTGACTTGCTTGTGTTTCGTTTCAAACATGAAGTAGGTGTGGGGAATGGAGCTCGGTGGCAGAGCGTGTGCGCACCAAGTAGAAGGGCAGTTCTGACCCCTGGCCTTAAAACAGAACAAACCCCAGACGTGAGCTAGCAGTGTTTCTTTTGAACCAGACTGAATCCAACGGCACCTAGGCAGAGGCCATGTTATACTCAATTCTGTTTTTGCTTTTCAAGAGTGTCTCTGTGTAGCATCTGGCTGTCCTGGAACTCAGTCTGTAGAGATTAGCCTCAAACTCAGGGATCCGCCTGCCTCTGCCTCCTAGGTGCTGACATTAAAGGCGTCCACCACAATGCCTGGCACTTTCAGTTCTACCAGACATTCATAGTTGGATGCACACCAGGTATCCTTTGAGGTAGTAAAGAAACTGAGGTGTCAGGCTTCAAACCACAGCTGCCACACACTAGCTCTATGCTGGGGGAAGGCCCTGGGCCTCCCTGAAACTCAGCTGCCTTCAAAGTAACAGGTCCAGATTTTCATGCTGGCATATTGAGTATCAGAAGGCTTTAATGACAAGTCATGAGGGAAGGCTTGGTCCAAGGTGGAGAACTCGCCATGGGTTAACTTGCTACAAGCCTGGAGGTAGCTACTCACCTGCCACGTGCTGAGTCCCTGGAAGAAGAAGAAGAGCGCGAAGCCCCAGACCACGGAGGTGCAGACGATGCAGAGCAGAGGGATGAGCTTAATCCTCTCGCCGCTCCGGAGCTGGGGAAGGTCTGCAGCCGTCAGCCCAGGCCACTGCCCACCTTCTGCTTACCTGGGCCCCTCCTGGATTTACAGGCTCAACCACAGAGCCCAGCCAAGTCTCATGCCGGCAGCCCTGATGCCCACTTTGAACTAGGTGTCCATGTACCTACATCCCTGAGCCAACGAAAGCACTGGCTGGGAAGCTCCCTCACACTGTACAACCAGGAGAGCCACTGGGAGGCACCAGTCCTCAATGGCCTGGCCTATCATAAGCTCAGTGAACCCAGGCTAGGGGCGTGGCTTGATGGCAGAGCACATGCCTAGCAAGCAGCTCCCAGGAGACCCAAGCCACCCAACCACCCAAACCTCACTGGCGTAGACATATGAAAAGCTTCCTTTCTCCCAGCGCCCTGCTCTGGCCCTGTGAAGCAGAGAAGCTGCTCCCGCTTCCCATTCACCTTCATAATGATGTAGAAGGCGAAATAAAGCAGCAGGTTGCAGATGCCGATCGCCAGCAAGTAGGAGGCAAAGTCGTTGGGGCGCATGATGAGTCCGTAGGCAGCCCTGAAAGAGGGAGTGGGTTCTGGGGGGAGGAGGGAGGGCCTCACCTTTGCCCACACCCCCCACCACACTTCATCATTGCTTTCGACTATGTTCAGAAGCTCACAGAAGGTTCTAGAAGCCCACCGTTCTTTAGCCCCAATTCCTTATGTTCAATGCTTCAAAACTGTCCATAGCCCTTAAGTCAGCCACTGGCCGACTATGTATGTCCCCAGCTGACTCCACAGCCAATGGCCACACTCACAGCGACCAGTTGATAATGTTGCCCATGACCAGAAGCACCATTCGGTCCTGGAGGGAAGCAGAGACACAGGGACTGAGAGAGAGAGAGAGATAGGAAGGGAAGAGGCAGAAGGCTTTTGTCAGCCAGTACCCACCCCACGCTGGGTTCTCTGACCTTGATCCCACAGGGAGGAGGGGAGACAGAGGAGGAAGGAGTTGGGGAGCTGAGCACGTACCGTGTAAAGGGGCCCGCTGCACTGCCGGATGCAGTCTGTGTAGAGCACGTGGAGGATGCGGCGGAAGATTCCAGAGTCTGCAATGAGAAGGTGAGGCGCTGGCTGACAAGGCATGGCTGAGACGAGTCTTCAGAGGGCCCAGCTCAGAAACACCAAGGAGTACTCTGAATTTCCCACCCAGGGATTCGTCCAGCCCAGTCAGATCAAAGAGACATGGAAGGTCCCCTGTGTGTCCCCTACACCTTATGCACCCTGCCCTGGGCATGCTCTCACCCAGCTTCCAGCGGCCCATGTAGTAGAGCTGGGTGCTGAGGAGCAGGGTGGAAGTGATGTGGATGACCGAGAAGACGATCCAGAAGGCTGTGTTCCCTTTGCCAAAAACCTGTAGGGAAGCCCGCAGGAGTGAGGGCGCAGTCCTCTCATGTCTGCACCCTTACTAGCGCAAGCAGTTGGGTTACACTTCAGTTAAAGAGGGACCCAGGATGGCCCCTTAGGGGAGCAGCAGACCTCTCCTGCAGTGGAAGACAGGATGAGCGCACACGTGGTGGTGGTGGTGGTGGTGGTGGGGCTGTGGGGGTGAGGTGGGGTGGGGTGGTGCATGTGCCTTTCCTACAGGGTGTGCAGAGTAGACCAGGCCCTCACCACGCCCAGGACGGAGAAGAAGATGACGATGGCCAAGCAGGCATATGCGCTGTAGGCACTGGCGTTGATATCCGGGTGCCGCTTCTGATAGAGTTTCAGCATGCAGAGGCCAGCAATCATGTACATGAACGAGGTATCTGGGTAGGAACAGGCTGTGAGCTGCAGAGACACCACAGGGACCCCAAACAGAACTCCCAGCCCAGACAATCGGGAGCTTTGGAATGCCATCAGCAAGCTGCAGGGTCAATACTTCAGCTCCAGTCTCTTTGCTGCACCTGAATCCTACCACTTGTTAGCTAGTCTGTCTGTTGCTCCCTGAAGTTGAGGGCAACTTAGTTTGAGGGTCTCAGTATACGAACACCCGGAAGTTAGGGCGCATTTCCTGAGTCTCTCAGAGTCTCTGTAGGAATGACTGGAAAGAAGACAGCACAGACAGCTAACTTCTAGTGTGGGAGCTGCTCTCGGAAGCCAGCCTCCGAGCCTCCTAAGAGCTGGTGACCTGGGAGAGCAGGTTCAGCCAGACAAGAGGCAGCACTCACCGAACTGAAAGTTGGTATAGTTGGGGCAGACATGGTAACAGGCACTAAGTAGGCCCTCCATCATCAGCGCTGTGCCCATGGCATAAAACAGACCAAAGTGTTTGGGGATCCCACACTCCTGTGGGGAGAAAGGGAAGGAGGAGAAGTACAAGTGAGGTGGGAAGAGAAGGGTCCTGAGAGGAGACCCGAGGGGCATGGAGGAGGGAAAGGACTGCACGGTATGCTGAGTGGGTAGCAGAGACGGTAGGACAAGCCAGGACAGACTTGGGCAGGGCAGAACAAGGTAGGACAGGATAAAACAGCTAGCGGGGATGGGGTACACAGGGAAGGGCGAGCGTAGACTGGGGAGAGCAGAAGGCAGAGGAGGGTAGAGAAGAACCCATCAGGGCAGGGCGAAGCAGGGCAGGGCAGGGTAGGGCAGGGCAGAGCAGGGCTGGGTTGGGCTGGGCAGGGCAGGGCAGGGCAGGGCTGGGCAGGGCAGGGCAGGGCAGGGGAGGGCAGGGCAGGGCAGGGCATTGTGGGGCTAGATGGAGCAGAGTAGGACTGGACGAGGAAGTCAGTCTGCCAGATGGAGGCCATGGTGGGCAGTGGCTGGCTTACCAGAGCGTAGAGGTCGTTCCGCAGCAGGGCCCGGTTATGGTTGATCTCCCGCTGCAGGATGATGAGCAGAAAAAGCAGCCCCAGCAGGATGTACCCCAGGTTACTGAGGATGTTGTTGAAGGCGCTAGAAGGGACCAGACAGGCTTAGCTGAGACAAGGCCCTCACACCCTTCCTTTCTTCTGCCCAGCAGGCTTCACAAAGCCCCACCCTGCCTACTCTACCCACCCCTGGGCCTCCAGCACAATCCCCACCTGAGGTTGCCCAGCGGGTGGGCACAGAGGAAGTTGTAGTAGCAGATGTCCTGGTTCCCTGTGACATTCACCACCTGTGTGTGTATGGGGGTCGGAGTGTAGCTATTAACATGCCTGACTCAGCAGGGAGCCCCTGCCACACACCCTGGCTCCAACTGGCAAAACAAGAGCAGTGCCAGCATGGCTCAAGTGTGTACACAGTACCCAGGCTGGCACTCCTTACACTCCTAAGGTGGCACAGATGCCATCGTCCTCGTGTCATTAGATACAGAGATTGAAAACTCCAGAAGACCCTACCTCACAGTAAGGGGAGGGAAGTCACACATATAAAGTCCCGTGACCTCTGTTTCATAGGCCCCGCCCCGGCTTCATGCTGCCCCCAATCTGCAGATGAAGAAACTGGCGCTTAGAAGCCCAGGGCCTCATAGCCAAAGCTGAGTTGGGATTCAAAAGCTGCTCCCACAACCTATGACCTATGCTCACTGCAGAGTCCCTGCCTGCAGTGGCTCTGCAGACTAAGGCAGTTACAGACCAAAAACATCCACCCCTCGCCCTCTCACCGTCTGGTAGGTGATCACCAGCTGCACCACAGGAAGTGCGTAGAAGACCGCAATGGTGGCTATGTTCCTGCAGGGGAAGGGCCAAGGTAAGGTTGGCAGGACCTGAGGAGCCGCCCTCTGCAGTAACGGGAGTGCCGTCTGTGTAGCCCACTCACCAGAAGTAAATCTGGTACTTTTTCCGCAAAACACGTTTGTCCTTTCGTGCCAGGTCAGCCACACAGAGGTATTGCTGAGGAGAAGCAGGAATGAGCCCTGCTGAACCCCTCGTCTCCAGGTTAGGCTGACAAGTGGGCTTCCCTTAGACAAGCCAGAACTCAGGGGACAGGGTTCTGAGACTCCACATTTCTGTGGTTAAGTGTGCTAAAAGGACATCAGTCCAAATGTCCCCAAGCCAATTTCTCCTGGAGTCTATCCTGCCTGTCCCAGCTCAGGGCAGGTTCTGGTCAGGCTCTATGTCACACCTTGGTTCGAATGACGTTTTTGTCTGAGTCGATGTCAGTCAGTGTGTCGTAGTCATCCTCTTCCACAGAGCTCATGGAGTCCAGTCGTGGCCGTGGACCCACTGTGTCAAAGGAGCGGTCTAGGAGTGACAAAGGAAAGGGGCTTGGGCCCGTAGGACCGAACACTGGGTCTGCCCCCACCCATCAGAAGCAATGTCAAAATTATTCAACAATGGGAAAAGGCACATTGTGGCCAGAGCTCAGAGCAGTAGGGCGGGTGGCTCAGGTGCTGGCAGGAAACGGACTCCTAACTCAGTGGGAACTGGTGGGGAGTTCGGCCAGGTCTGGGGAGCAGGAGTGACTCCAGCCCTGCTCCACTCCTGGCTCTGACCCCTGAGTTAGGCCTTCCAGGTCAGGACACTGAGTGAATCCCACACACACTAACAGGATTGAACTTGGCCACTCATGCAGATTAGAGGTGCCCAGTCCTGTTGGGTTCTGAGGAGACACACCATGGCCACCCTGAACTAAAGCCCTGGTACATAGGCAAGGGCTTGAGGGAAAAAACACCCATCTCCTACTTCCGGAAGCCTCCTCCTGTCACGTCACCTGGCCAAAGCCCTAGAGACCAGGTGACACCCAGACCCAGGGTCCTTGGCCAGCAAACCAGGGAGGGAGGATTCTGACAAGAGGACATTAAGGTTGGACACTGATGGTGGCCAGTGGCTATCTTTCTCAGAAGACCACGGGCTGGCACAGATGGCACTTGCTAGGAAAGCCATGCACTATGCGTCTCTCTGGTCCCAGAGGCAGCCAGTTCCATGGCCTGACCATCCTGGCAGGAATTGATTGGCAGGGCAGCCCTACCCCCTCCCCACATCTACCCATGGCAATGCACAGCTGCCGCATCTGGCCAGAGGGAAGGCGCCGCTTGAACTGGTCGTGCCCTTGAAAGGAAAGGGAAAGTTACAGGGGAACTGAGGCCATGGAGCAGAAAGGAAGACGGGCAGAAGAGCAGCCCTTCCCTGGTTCCAGCATAAGGCAGAGAGGCAACCGCCCACCAGGACATTCCACCTAGTCAACAGCAGCCCTGAAGCACATACCCTCTGCCTGGCCCACTCACCCTGGTAACTGTAGGAGAGGTCCCCTGAACCTGTGCTTTCAACCAACCCGTCAGTGGATCCGGAACCATTTTCTGCAGGTAAGGAATGGGTGGTGAAGCGGGTAAAAGTGACCTCAGGACAAGAGACTCTAGATTTGCTCCTAAAGACTTCGGAGCAGCTTCGAGGGCACAGCCATCAGGAGTGGCAGCACAGGGAACTGTGGCTGGGCATGGACAAACACATGACTGAAACGTACCAAAGGAGCCATAGTTGTAACCCTCGTAAGGGGCACTGCCAGGAAACGAATCAGCCAAGACCCGAGGGTGACCTGCAATGAGAAGGCCTGTGAGCAAAGGGAGGCCAGGCCTGCGCCAGGGGAAGGGGAAAGGCGCACCTGGGAGAGACAGCCAGAGGAGCCATGCAAGCAGTAAAAGAAAACACACATCCCCAAACCCACCAAACCCTCACAATTATGTCACTCCAAGCAAGTGTGCCACCCTGTGTTCTCCTAGAAGAGGGGACAACCAGACATGGTGGCTCATGCTTGTAACCCTAGCACTCTCGCCTGGCTAAGACAGGAAGACGTTTAGGCCAGCCTGGGCTACTCAGTTTCAGGCTACCCTGAACTATGAATGATATCTTGTCTAAAAATTTTAACTAAAAAAAAAAACAAAAGACAAAAAAATAAAAATGGAGGGAGGATGGTCAAGGAAATAACACATCTAAGCCAGCAAAGAAGACGGCATCTGTGCCCGGGTCCCTCCCTAGGAAGCCCCTGTTCACTTTCCTCCCCTACACAGCAGCTCCTCTGCCCACAGCACCTGGAGCTTACCAAGGAGAGAAGCTGAGAGAGAGGTCCAAGCGGAAGGGAGGGCAGAGAGAAGTGATGGAAGAAAGAGAGAGAATTGGAAGTTAACAACCTGAGACTGAGCTGCACTGTCTGAGACACCAGTGCGGGCACAGGACAGTTTCCAGGTATCTATGGAGGGGTGAGCCAGGGCCCCAGCCTGGTTCCACTTGTGAAATGTTACTCCTAGGCTGAACACAGAGAAGCCACCAAGCTGCCCTCCTCCCCATTCCCCCTCCCATCCCTGCTCCCGTCTCCCACCAACGGATCTGGCCAACCCGGCCCCTGGAGATACCACTTTCTGGGCAGACTCGGTCTATGGTCAGCAGCAAGGTCTTCTTTCTTTGCCTGCAGAAATTCAGAGGACAACTGAGTCAGGATGAGGACTCATGCTAGGCTAGGCTAACCTTCCTTCTATCCTCTCTACCCATCCTGATCCTGGGTTTCTCCCGCCCCAGGAGTAACAGGGTGTTCCCAGCTTGAAAAGAAGCAATGACAGGAACCAGTCTTGCAAAGAAATGGGTCACGGATCACAGATCCCAACAAGTTCCTGTCTTGTAGTTACCTAGAGACAAGAACAGGTTGCCCTGGGCCAGCTGGGATCCCACTACACTCTCTCCCATGCCTCCACTCCCCCCACCCCCCCACCCCCCAGCACAGAACAGCCCAGCAGCTCTGCCTCACCTCCAGTTCTCCCAACAGGCCAGCAGCACAGTCAGCAGGTAGAAGGACAGGAATATGCCCAGGCAAAAGAGCATCCCACCAACATAGGCCTCAGCTACAGGGAGGGAAACAAGGGGAGTGTGGCGAGAGCACAGCAGCCCTCCCCACACTGCCTCTGGATGCCCAGGAACTTCTGAGATCTGGTTCTTCCTCCCCTGAAGCCAATGCCCAGCCAGTATGAGTATCTGTCTATGGCTCAACACACCAGACTCTGGCATGAGTCTACCTGCTCATGGTGTTCCCTAAGGCTTTCTCCCCTACTGATAGTCAACTCTATGTTGACATAAGCTTCAAACTACAGCTCAGAGATGGTGCCCTCAACAGCCCACAGTGACCTGGCCTTTGCTCATCCCAGGTCTCTGTACCCTACACAGCCCTCCTGCCCGATACTGCTAGCACACACCAGGGCTCAGTAAGTACTGAGTCCCCTTTCTAGTGTGTGTTGGGTTTATAATCGCATGTTTAAGATGCATTTATTTTTACTTTTTGTGTGTGAAGACTCTGACTGCATGTATGTATGTGTGCCACCCACAGGTGCCCATGGAAGACAAAGTATCAGATACCTTGCAACCAGAGTTACAGGTGACTTGTGAGCTGCCACATGGATGCTGTGGAATAATACTGGGATCCTCTGGAAAAATCACCCAGTGTTCTTAACAGCTGAGCCATTTCTTCAGCCCTCCTTGCTTGTTATTGTTACTTATTTTGTTTTTTTTTTTTTTTTGAGACAAGGTCTCATGTTCAAACTGGCTTTGACCTCACGATATAACGAAGGGTGAGTCTGGGCTACTGATCTTGTCTTTACCTCCCAACACTGGGATTAAAGAGGATGGGCCACTGTTTCTGGCTCCTCATTCTCATCTTAAGAGTCCACAGTTTAGAAAGGACTCCATTGAAAAATTCAATAGACATTGCTTAGCACTGACTAGGGCCCAATACTCTAATTCTGGGCTAAGCCTCACAACCAAATGTATCTAATGGGATAGCTTTTACTATTTCTGTCACGGAGACAGGGGACAGAGATTCCTCTGCTAAGAGGCAGGGTGTGAATGAGAACTTGCTTATCAGTTTGGCCATGGACCCTGTCCCATATTACACAGGGATCCACCTTCTGAATTTCTCTGGCTGGAAGCCTGCTTTCCGCTGTCCCCGAGCCTGCTGGGTAGAAGGGTCCTCACCACCCCTCCCATTCTGAGATCAGCTGCTTTCTTGGGTCTGAGAGGAAGCCTCAGGTGCCTCAGACTTACATGAGACAGCCTGAGAGACCAGCACTGACAGGGTTTTCTGACGGTGCCCTTGATCCACTGGTTCATCTAGAAGTAAATTGTCAAAGTGGAAAAGAAGTCATTGCTGGGGGCTGAGCTAGGGCTGATGGACGCAGGCCTTGGAGCGTCCCAGGGGATCCACCAACAGCCACATGGTCCCTTCTATCTTCTGGGAAGCCACTGAGCCTAACCCATCCCTCGCCAGGACACGAAACTTACCTTCCACAAAAGGGTAGAAGGGCAAGGACCCCCCGCAGGCCTGGTCCTCAGTCTTCACCACTACCACCACATAAAAGCTGTTACTGGGGAAGTCTTTCCGCTGTAGGAGGAGAAGGAGGAAGAGGAGGAAGAAGAAGAGGAGGAGGAGGCTGACGATCATCACTGTTGCCGTCTTTCTGAATACTTTGGACCAGAAGCTACAAGCCTCTTTCTAGATATAGTTTTACCCAAGCCTTGCATAGATCCCCTGCCTCACACTTCTAAGATGCTAACGATCTAACAGCTAGCCTCTCAACTGCCAGGCAGGTGCTCTACCACTGAGCTGCACTCATGGGAGAGGTGCTGCCATTATCTCAAACAGACCTTGAGAAGTCAGGGTTAGGGCACAAACCCATGGGCTCCAGCCTGGTGAATAGATGAGCACCTAGTGGTCTACACAGCTTGTCCTGGGCACCAGCTAGAGATGGCACCACTCACATACCAGAGAACACAGGAGCAGGATGTGGGGGTGGTGTAAGATCAAGACACAGTAAAAGGTTTCTGAATACACCGAAAAATACAACTGAAAAACATTCAAAATAAAATGCACCCTGCGTCCAAGGTGCTTCTAAAAGCACTCAGCCATGTTGTTTGTATCAGGTGACGTCACCTCAGCCCTGGTTCTGAACACACCATCATACACACCGTCATATACCATACACACTGTCACAGCGCAGGAAGCCAAGGAACACTGTCTGAAACTCAGCTTGGATGCCAGAGTATTGCACACGCTGAAACGCAGTGTGCTCACTGCGTTACCCCAAGTTCCCTGCTCTCATAGAAGCCTTCAGTAATGGAAAAAAGACTTTTGGTATTCTCCTATTGCCCTATCTCAAGCACGGAAGGATAAACTCAGTGCACCTTGGGTCTTCCTGGATTGTGTTAGATAAGGACGTTTGGTTTAAATTATTGTTTCGACGTGCTAACGACTCAATGAGTTTTGACTTAGGATTAGGACAAGATTTTCAACAATTTCTTTTTTAAAAATACATGGGCAGTGGTGGCGCACGCCTTTAATCCCAGCACTTGGGAGGCAGAGGCAGGCAGATTTCTGAGTTCAAGGCCAGCCTGGTCTACAGAGTGAGTTCCAGGACAGCCAGGGCTACCCTGTCTCGAAAACAAAACAAAACAAAAAAAAGTGCTAATTCTTTTTTAAAAATACAAAACGCCTCACGAATCTGCACGTCATCTCTGCACAGGGGCCATTCCTACTTCAGACCATGTGTTGCTGAAGTGAGAACAGTTTTTAAAATGTTCCTAGATGTGCTTCTGCCGAATGGTCTCATGCATTGCTGCAGTGGCACCCGCTGAATGGGATCATGCATTGCTGCAGTGGCACCCTCAACCCTGATAATTATAAAACAAAAATATTGGTCTCTGAGTAAATCTCTGCTGCTCTCTGATAGCATATCTGCCCTGTACCTCCATGTTATGTCTGAGTAAAATCCCTTGCTGATTAAAAAACAAAACAAAAAAAACAAAATTAAGAGCCAATGAGATGGCTCAGTGGAGAAAAGTTTCTCAGGCACAAAGGGGTCACCGTGAAAAAGTTTAAGAAGCCCTCTCGTAGGCCGGAATGGGAGGGACGACGACAAAGTGTGGAACGGCATCTACTTCAACAAACAGCCCCGTCCGTCCCTCAGAAGGTCGTGTGCCCCTCCTACCTGCACAGTGATGGCTGCCTTCTTAGTCATAGTCTGGTACATGCCGATGAAGGCTACATTGTTGTCCAGATCGTAGACAGGGCACTGAGGAGGAAGGAAGAAAGAGGCAGATGGATGGGGAACCGGGCCCTGGCCCCTTTTCTAATGCCCCAACTACTTTCTGGTGGAGGATAAAATGACACACCGCTTACCAGGACATCCTGGATAGAGATGACTGAGCAGGGGAAGGCCTTCTTGGAGGTCACCTTGACAATTACAGAGTCCACGCCATCAGGAAACTCATATTTGAAGTACTGAGAACACAGAAGGGTAGGGAGAGTGACATCTCAGGAGGATGCTCTCTCTGCCCCTCTGAAGGGATCGGTCTCCTACAAGGGAGGTTTCAGAATCTTCTTAGTTCAGACAGTGAAGCTACTTGGGGAGCAGAGCCTTGACCATGAGCAGGCCAGTCCTGCATGTCCCTGAACACTGATATCCCGCAAGCTCAGCTGGGTGCACAGGACGGTGCCTGCGAGGGAGAGTAGGAAGGAGAGCAAGCAGACCCTGTCACTGCACTGCCCCTGCCTGTCACTGCACTGCCCCTGCCTGTCACTGCACTGCCCCTGCCTGTCTATCCATACCTAGAGACACGATGAATTTGCTGTCCTAGCAATCCGTACCTGCTCCTGTTCTCATGTTCAAATCTCTCCCTGACTTCCTTTTTGCTGTCATTGCTATCTTGAGACGAGGTTTCTCTACGTAGCCTTGGCTGGCTTTGAACGTAGGAATCCGGCTGCCTCTGACTCCCAAATGCTAGGATTAAAGGCATGTGCGACCATGCCAGGGTAAGAAACCCCCCACTTTGACAAGGGATTTTACCTGGGGCTGGGCTGCAGTGGTATTGAAGGTAAAGAGCTCCCCAGTCCTACGGGAAAGAGAAGAACCCCACAATCACTGTCAACACTTGGGAAGAAGGCTGGGGCTATATGGTCCCCTCCCTCTTACCCTCAATACCTGAGCACAAAATTGTCCACACGGTTGACTCGGAGCTGGTAAGTGGTATTGACTGGTGACAGGGTAGACACGTCCACATAGAAAAACTGGATCTCAGACTCATTCTTGGTGGGGGGCTGACACAGAGTTCGTTCAACTTTTTGGTAGAGGTACTTACGCTGATATCTACAGTCCAAGATAGAAAGGGTGTGACTAGTCCCAGCCAGCCTGAGTTCTTCCTATCAGGTCCCCAGACCTCCCATTCCCTGGGTTGACAAAATTACCCTCCTGCTACTGGGCTCAGGGAGAAGAAACATAAAGGTTCCCCGGGTGAGGGTCCCTGAAAACTTGGCAAAGCCGCCCCTCTCCCTGCACCCCCAGGTCCTACTCACAGCCCTCGCAGGATTAGGGGCACCTGGAAGGACACAACAGCCTCCTTCTGGCGGACCACGAACAGCAAAGGCGCCCCTTTCTGTTTGTTCAGGACATTCACAGACACTCGCACGCCCTCGGTCTGTAGAGAAGGAAGCCCAAACTCAGCCCACTGTTCCTCAAACACATGACTCTACAGACTGCATGCTGAGTTCTACCCTATGCTATCCATCCTGGCCAGCCAGAACACTATCTGTGCTTCTCCTTGTGAGGGAACAGGCTGCGTTTCTCGAAGCGACTGACTGTCAGGTCTGAGGCTTGAAGAAGCTCGTCCTTGGAAGACTTGGGTATGTAGAGGAGCAGATCCCAGGCAACAGCAGGATATGCAGCAGAGACCTTAGAAGGTTCCAGGATAGCCCACAAGCACACACATGGATATATACACGTGTATACAGATGTTCCTGTGTACACACTGACACAGGAGAGCAAGAAGTGCCCTCAATCTTCTTTCTCATGAATTAGGAAACCAGCAAGAAGCTCCGGTCCCACTACTACTCTGGAGGCCAGAGCCTGCAGGGAGGGGTGTAAAGGGACTGTGTCGAAATACAAGTTGTCTCTCTAGTTCTGACCAAGGGCCAAGCTGTGAAGTGACTTTACATCTGAACCTCAATCGACCCCCTCTTAAAAAAAAAAAAAAAAAAAAAAAATCCCATCTTCTGCTATGGACAAAGCTACACTGGACAGCCGGAGTTTAAAAGCGAACAAATCACAACTGCAGACTAATTACTAGGCCGTTGAAACCAAATCTAGGGGTAACGTTTCCCTAAGGGGTAGGTGCCACTTCGGGGATGATCCTGGATATGGGACTGAAAGGGAGATGAAACTTCAAGGAAATGAATCCTGATGGTAGATCATGGCCTGCCAGAAACCAAACTCCTTTCCCTCCCAAAGAAAGCCTCAGGTGCCTCCTCCGAAACTCCAGTGCTTCCCAGTCAATCCAGATCGGGCCTTGGAGAAAGAGCAAGAGAGCTAGAGAGGAGGTCACACAGCCAGGCAGCAAGAATCTCCCAGGCTGTGCTCTGCCTGGGCCCAGCTCTGCCAGCCTTCCTTCTACTTTCACTACTGGGGAGAAATGAGTAAGTCGGAGATAGTCCTGCCTTAGAAACAAACTCCCTTTTCTCTTGCCACTCAGCTTGTCAGGGCCTTATCTTGTCACCTTCAACTTACAAGGCCAGCTGGCTTTCTGAGGCAAGGAGGTCTGTCTCCTTCAGCTCCCTGTGACGTTGTGACAGAGCTTTTCAGTTCTAAGTTGGCCCCATCTGGAGTTGTCTGAGCAAGCAAGGCTGGAAGCCTGTTTTCCCCTCACCCCGACCTCACAGGGCTGCCAGATTGAGAGCCAGGTCACGGAGCGGACCAGACCAGTCCCGATCACAGCTGGTGGCAGGGAACTTCCCAAAGCTGCCCAGCTGGAACTGCAGGGAATGCTGGTGGAAACCAGGTCTTGGCAAAGGGAGGGCGGCTCAGAGATTGGCGGAGAGGGCAGGGGCAGCATCCAGGCCAGGCCAGGCGCCCACCCTCTCGGCCGCCCGTGGGGTCCCGCGCTCACCCGGTTTCGGGTCACGGTGTGGTTGAAGGTGTAGATGTTGACCAGCTCGCTGTTGACGTCGTCCGCGTAGGTGCGCTCAAACTCCGCGTCTTTCTGCGAGACGTTCTTGGGCCCCAGAGCCCCAAGGTGGCTCTCGACGGCGGCCACCAGGAGCACGCACAAGGGCAGACGCCAGGCGATCATGGCCCGGGACGGCGGGGGCTGGCGACGGGACGGCGACCGGGCGCGTTGCGGCTGCCGCAGCAGCTTCCAGCATCTCACCGGGACCAGAACTTTAACCCCGGCCTGAGATAGGACGCGTCCCCTCCCTGGAGCCGCTCCTGGGCCTCGCGCGGACCCCGGCTCGCGTGGGCGGCACCGCGACCCGCAACCCCAGCCCGGCCCAGCCCGGCTGGAGACCCGACGTCCGCTCGCGCCCGGAGAGCCGAGGCGGCGGTGGCCCTGGCCCGGAGGCTTCCCGGACGCGGGCCCTTTAAGGGCGGCGGACGCGGCGCAGAACTCCGGGCTACCAGGCGCCGCGCCGCAGTAAACAGCGGGCTGCGCCCGCCCGCTGACGTCATGGGAAACCGACGCGGATTTAAAGGGCCAGGCCGCCTCTAACTGCTTCCCACGCAGCCGTCGCCGCCTCCTTCCTTCGCCGCCCTGTGAGTGTCTAGAGTGATTTTTCCACGAAGGATCACTAAGTATTAGATTCTTGTTTTTGTGTTCCGCGTTTTTTGGCCTTTTGAGACGGGGGCTTTCATAACCCAGGCTGGCCTGGAACTGGTTGTGTAAATTTGAAAAGTCTTGAACTCCTGCTCCTCCGCGCCCCCCCCCCCCCCGCTCCCCCGCCTCTATTGCTTGGTGTTGGTATTACTGGCGAGATTCACAGTGCCCAGTAAGTGCTGTGTCTTGTCGACAAATGATCTCTTTGCTTAAGCGGGAGTTGTTCCCCAAAATCACCACTCCAGCTTCATTTTTCTCCCTCACTGGCTCATAAAAACCGAAGAAGCGCCTGCCCACTGAATGCAGCTCAGCTGCCGCTCCCCTTTCACAGTAGAGGGGATAACCATAACCAGGACGCCATAACCAGGATGCCTTCCAACCTGTGAGCTCTACCCCTACTCCGCAGAGGCTGCTTTGTTTGTTTGAACAAAGCCCAGGGAAAGGGTCTGACCTTTAGTTGTCAATGGGCAAAACCCTTTTGAGGAAATATTTTGGCTTAGGTTTAAAAGAGCTTTTATACTCTTCAACCCAGTCATTCCACTCCAGGGACTGTGTCCTACGAATAAGAAATACAAATAAAATATGTGGGCAGCAATTTGCATCCCTGTGATCTTGAGAAACCTCAAAGGAAACTGCTTGTTCACAGTGAAGGATGAGGTGGTTACTCTCCACTCCTATCAAGCCAACCAAATAGATTCTTACATCGAAGGGACAACTAAGCAGGGAATTCAGGAATAACACTATATAAATGGTATATAACCCAAATTCCAGACATAAACAGAAAAATATGCACAAGAACCGAGCTGAGATGGCTTAAAGGGAAAAGGCTCTTGCCATGTAAAAGGTAGGAGAGAACCAACCACAGATTTGTTCTCTGACTTCCACAGACACCTGACAACATGGGCTTGCACACGTCACACACAGACACACGAACATTAAGATTTTTTTTTAATGTTCAAAGGGTAGATGAAGTGTCTCAGTGGGTGCAGGTGCTTGCCACGATTCCTGATGACCATCCCTGGGACCCAAAAGGCAGAAGAGGGGAAAAACCTGACTCTGCAAGTTGTCATCTGACCTCCACAGGCATGCTGTAGCACGTATACCTCTGAAACACAGCACATATATACAAGTAAATAAAGGTAGTTACAAAAAACCAAACACACATAGAAAGAAGGCCTTGGGTTCAATCCTGTTAGGAAATGTATGGGCTCAGGAAGCCCAAAACCAAGTTGTCAGCACAAAGGAAGATTTATTTGCCACAGAGGGACAGAAGGCAGGGAATAAGAGACAAAGCCAGGAGACAGGATGAGGGTGCAGGGAAAGGGGTATTTGTCTGAGGACAAAGGACTGCCTCTGGCCAGAGAGGAGACAAACATGGCACATAGGAAAATGATGGTTTACAAAGGTAAAATGGGAAATCCCGTGTTAGGATAAGGCGTTGGTGAGCCAAAGGGAGCTTTTGATTGCTGGCCTTCAACACTTTGATAGCTGGGCCTTGGTGGTCAGCCTCAGGTGGAGGGATTGGCCAAATAAGGGAACAGACCTTGGGCTCTAGCTTTAGGAATGTGTACTCTGAAAGACTGAGAGAATGTGGGAGAAGGGTAGGCTTGCCAGAGCCATGTTCACCAAGCTCAAGCTGGCCAGAGGTCCCTCAAACCTCCACTATCATAAGTATATAAATAACTTGCTACAATTACATGTATTGTATTTTTGTAGACAGTTTTTGGGTTTAAAAGAAAAAAAATATGGCCAACCCTGAAGCTGTCAGAAACTCCCGCCTGGAGCATATAGAGCTCCCCCTTTCTCAGAGCAGAAGCCATTGGCAAGATCAGAGTAGTCTGGACTTCTGGTACTGTCTTCTATGGGGACATTCTTCGAATTACCTGCTATAAATATTTATTCATTCCCACACATATTAATAAGTACCTACTATGTCCTCTTCTAAATTAATGGGTAAAAAAGCAAAATTATAGCTGGCCTGTTCAAGTACAGCATGTCTGAAGGAGTAGACCACAGCAGAAGCAGCAGCAAATCCCAGCTACTTGGGAGGCTGAAGCATAGGAGTTCCAAGTACAGGTTAGTCTGGGTAACAAGGTCCTGTAGCTGCAACAGGACATTTTGTCATTTGTACGGATGGGTCAGATAAAGCCCAGAAAAGTAGCTAGCCATGCGCATCCTTTATGGGAGAGGGGAGGGGTTACGGGTAAGAATTAAGTCTGGGGCTTAATCATGTGTTCTGCTACTAGGCTGAGACCCCAGTCTCCCCCACCCCCCCCAGGTTTGCAAGTTGTTTCAGTACTCATTCCAGCACATCTCAACAAAGCCTGGGTCTGTGACCCTCAGATGACAAGAGCTACTTCAGAGTAAGCGATCCAAGCAGCTGGCGTCCCACCTACATAATTAGGAAGGGTTCCGTTCCGTGTGCCAATTTGGGCTCACTTTCTCTCCCTGCTCATCTTGCCAGTAAATACTCAGAAACTCCAAGAAACACTCCGACACTGCTTAATAGTCTGATCTCATTTAAATTACTGTAGGCCAGAACCTTCCCTGGGGGCTTTGAGGAACATAACCTTCGACAGACTAGCTGCTGTTTTAACTGTACCAACTCAGGCTGTGAGTGGAGAGCAAGAAGCAGCATTCTAACTGTGACTCTTGGATGAGTGCCAGGCATGGTGGGGCATGACAGTACTCATTGTAGCTGTGAGGCAGAAGTGGGAGGATCATGGATTCAAGGATACTCTGGGTTACAGAGTAAGACACTTAAAAATCTCTAAGAAATGCCCACCTGGGGCTGAGCACGGATATCTGCATATTAACACATATTAAGAGCTTCTGCAACAAAGTTGAAGAATGCCTCTGGGATACACACTGTGGTGTAGCCACATTCCTGCTTGGTTTCTTTCTTCTGTTAGCCTGTTTTTAGGAGGGAGGGTGGGCAGCTAGGAGGCACGCTGAGACAGGGCCTCTCTATGGAACCCTGGCTGGCTTAACACCTATTGTGCAGGCTAGACTGTCCTCAAATACATGGTAGTCATTCTGTCTCAGCCTTTTCAAAACGCTGGGATTCCAGACTCTTGCCACCACACTTGGCTCTTTCAGAAGAGATCTTTCCCTTGGTCAAGGTTTCAAGGGCTTAACCTCTGAATGGGCAAGGGCCTGGCTACTCACACCCTGGACAAGGGCAGCAAGCCCAAACTTTCCTCTGCTTCTGCCTTTCCCTCTAGGGAGCGACCGTTATGAATAGGTCCTTTCTTAAGTCTGTAGGAGAGAAGGCCAGCTTGTTGGCTATAGCAGTCAGCATAAAAGGCAGGGCTGGGTCTCAAAGCCAGACTTGTGGACCACAGGGACGCTCAGGAAAGGGCTCTGGCCTTCTATGCAAGTCCAGCTATTGCAGTCCCTGCCATGTTAACAAGAGAAGCTCAAGCCGGGCGGTGGTGGCGCACGCCTTTAATCCCAGCACTTGGGAGGCAGAGACAGGCAGATTTCTGAGTTTGAGGCCAGCCTGGTCTACAGAGTGAGTTCCAGGACAGCCAGGACTACACAGAGAAACCTTGTCTCAAAAAAAAAAAAAAAAAACAAACGAACAAACAAACAAAACAAAACAAAACAAACAAAAAACCAGAAAGATAAAGCAAGGAGTTCGAGGCTAGCCTCAGTGACAAGACCCAGTCTCTAAAACCCAAAACCAAATCAAACCAATAAAAGCTCAGGCCAATCCTGACCCTAAAGGTACAGTCAGACTGCCAGGCCTAGAACATTCCTATCTCCTATCTCCCAGTGGGGACAGCCTTCCTGAGCTCAGAAACTCACTGGGCAGAAGAAAAGGGAACATTCACCAGACAGCTGACCTGGTTCCCAACCTGGCTTGGCCCTGGCAGAGGGACTAACTGAATGCAATCAGGTACATAACTTAGAAAACTAGGGGAAAACCAGCAGCTATGCCTATGGATGGTTGGCAGACTAAAAGCAGACTTTGGAATTGCGTGATGGCGTAACTTTAACCCAGAGAGAGAGGTTGCAAAACCAAGCCTGTGAAGGAAACACATTCAAAGTTCCCTGTCTTCATATGACTATGATGAGAAGGGCTGTTCTGGCACGCTATTGGCTGGCCTTGTCTATCAAGTTGACACAGGCTAGAGTCATCAGAGAGGGAGGAGCTTCAGTTGAGGAACCACCTCCAGGAGATTCAGCTGTAAGGCATTTTCTCAATTAGTGATCAAGGGGGAGGGTCCAGCTCATTGTGGATGGTGCCATCCCTTGGGCTGGTGTTATTGACTGAGTTCTATAAGAAAGCAGGCTGAGCCACGAGAGCGTGAGAGTAAGCAGCACCCTCAATGGCCTCTACAACAGCTCTTGCCTCCAGGTTTCAGCCCTGACTTCCAGCTTGAGTTTCTGTCCTGACTTCCTCTATTGATGAACTGTGATCTGGAAGTATAAGCTGAATAAACCCTTTCCTCTCCAACTTGCTTTTTAAGGTCCCGGTGTTTTGTCAAAGCAATAGAAGTTGGTACCAGGAACTGGGGTATTGCTGTGATATGCAGCTGGGCACGATTCTGTTTGGAGGAATGTGTAAGGACTTTGGATTAGTAAAGCAGCAGAATGTTTAAAGTGGGGCTTAATAAACCATACGAGAGGGAACATGGAAGACAGCTGTATTGAGGGTGATTTGAACTGTGGGGGCCTGGCTCAAGAGGTTTCAGAGAATTTTAGTATATTGCCTAGAGATTGTTCTTGTGATAGTTTGGTGAAGAATGTGGCTGCCTTTTGCCCTTGTCGGAAGTCTGCCTGAGGCTAAGGTGACTAACTTGTACTGGCAAAGGAAGTCTCAAAAAACAAACAAACAAAACAACCCTAGCATAGGCCCTGTCCTGTGGTTTACTCTTGTGAAAACCCTCCTCTTGGCTACCCGCACAACAGTCATCTCCTTATTTTTGGATCAAGATGTAGAACTCTCAGCTCCTCCTGCACTGTGCCTGCCTGCATGCTGCCGTGCTCCCACCTTGATGATAATGGACTGAACTTCTGACCCTGTAAGCCAGCCCCAATTAAATGTCCTTTCTAAAAGTTGCCTTGGTCACGGTGTCTCTTCACAGCAGTGAAAGCTAAGACAAAAAAAAAAAAAGTGAAAAAAAAAAAAAAGAAAAAAAAAAAAAGTGAAAGCTAAGACAAGCGTGTTCTTCTATCACTCAAGTTCTGAGTCTTCCCTGGACCACTCTGTGTCAGATTCTTCAAGGGCTATGAAAATGGCTTTACATCAGGCCAGGAATCAGTTAAACAAGACTTACTCTGTCACTATGAGGAGTCTCAAACCTCTCAAATAGTTTCAGAGGAAAAGGCTTTATGTGTGTGTGTGCACAAACATGTGCGTGTAAAAAACGAGTGGTCAACCTTGGGTACCATTCTTTAGGCTTCTTACACTAGGTGTTTGAAAAGGGGCCTCTCAATGGTTTAAGATCCCTCAAGTGGGTAAGGCTGACTGACCAGTGTGCCCAAAGCTGTTCCAGCCATGGATTCTAGGTGCTTACCACCATGCTTTTATGTGGGTTCTGGGGATCAAACTCAAATCTGCTTCCTAAGTGGTTAAACACTTCACTGATTATCTTCCAAGCCCATTTAAAAACAAACTCCAAAGAATTTGAAGTAAAAAACTTGCCTAGCACATGCCTTCATATCACCCAAAGAGGCAAGACTTCTGTGTGTTGTGACACGGTCCTGTAACTGTAGCATTCTGGAGTCAGGGGCTGAAGATCATGAATTTGGGACAAGTATGAGCTATAGACTGTCTCAAATCTCAAAAGTAAAAAGTGTGATGTCAGAAAATTCTAGTTAAAGCCCTGCACTGCATGCCAAGTCTCATCCCTGTGGTCCCTGTGGTACTGTTAGTATTCTGTCTAAACTCCACCTCCACAGTTACCTGGCAACAGCCGGGTAGGCCAGGCCCACTATAAAAGGGGCTGCTTGCCCCTCTCTTCTCCCTCTTACTCTCTTAATCTCTTACCCTCTTGCCTCTGGCCTCTCTGTCCCCTCCCTCCCTTCTCTTCCTCTGTCTCCACGTGGTCATGGCCGGCCTCTACTTCTCTTCTTCCATCTTCTTCCATCTTCTTCCCCTTACCTTTGCCCTATCTCCTGAATAAACCTCCCCCCTCCCCCTTGGAACCGTGTGTCTGGAGTGGTTTGTTTGCTTCGGTCGGACTTCTTATAACAAGTAACACTGGTGCCTCTCCACACACCCACAGAACATTCTCTCTTTATCTCTTTATCTTTTTATAAACACTTCACTGGTGCCGCGACAGATATGGAAATCTGCAGGTTTGCATCAGACCAGCTACCAAAGGATATCCATGCTCACTAGCCTAGCCTAGAACTGGTAAACTCCACCTTGGAGGTCTGAAATAACAACTAACACTTACTACAGACGGTACAGAATGCCTGCATGTATCTTTTAAAGATTTATTTATTTTATGTATATGAGTACACTGTTGCTGTCTTCAGACACATCAGAAGAGACATACCATCAAATCCCATTACAGATGGTTGTGAGCCACCATGTGGTTGCTGGGAATTGAACTCAAGACCTCTGGAAGAGAAGACAGTGCTCTTAACCTCTGAGCCATCTCTCCAGCCCCCTGCATGTATATCTTAACAAAAGACCAGGAAGGGAAGCTTGGCACAGACCTGGAATCCCAGCTAGTCAAGAGGCAGATTGAGACAGATTCAAGGCCTGCTGAAAAAAACTCAGTAAGACGTGTCTCAAAACATAAAAAGGGCTTAAGACGAACGTAGTTCAGTGGTAGAGTACTTGCCTAGTGTGGCAGGAGGCTAGATTCAATCTCCAGTGCTGGGTGTGTGTGAGGGTGGGGTGAGCAAGAGGAAGAATTTGTAAAACTTGGTAGGGAAATAAGAGTGAATAGCTTGGAACAAATGGGCAGGGTTTTCTGCAAGAGAAAGATGTTACTTTCCGTTCCCTGTTCCCTACGGCTTCCACATTCATACTGAGTCACTCAGTCCCTGTATCTGGTTCCCTCTGGCCATGTGACAGAACCGAAAGAGCTTTCCAGGAAAGGCTGACTGGGCATCAGGTTGCAGTACACAAGTGGATAAATAATAGATCAGTTTAAATCTGTGCCTCCGAGGATCACTGACAAGAGGCCAGCAGCTATCTTCCACCTGCAGAAAAGCAGGAGCCTTGAGCTAGTAAGTCAGGACGATGCTAAGATAAGAGCTTTGCCCATCTCTGGCACGTCTAAGATTCAAGCAACTCTACAGTCCTGTTGCCTCTGTTCTCAATAATACACTGGCTCACCTCTCACGCCTTCTTACTGAATTGGCCTGAAGCCTTGGAGACGACTTCCTCATTCCTACAGTCTTCAAACCAGTTTAGCCTCTTCTACAATCCCTATTCTCTCCAAGCCAGTCTAGCCTCTTCACTTTTTCTTTTGAAGACAGGGTCTCACTAGGGAGCTTTGGCTGGCCTGGAACTCCCGTGTGTATGGAGGTACTCCTTATGTAGACCAGATGGGTCTTAAACTACAGAGATCTGCCTGCCTCTGGCCTCCAAGTGCTGGGATTAAAGGCGTGTGCCACCACTGCCCGGCTCACTTAAAATATTCTGTTAAACTCTAACATGCATGTGTTGTGTCTTTCTGCTTCTGTTTTGTTTTGAATCAGGGTCTCATGTGGCCTAAACTGCCCTTGAACTCCTGACCCTCCTCCTACTTCCCTGAATCCTGGGGATTGCAGGCTTGCTTGTTGTTTCCTTCTTCTTTGTTCTTATTTCAGTGAGGCGGGGTCTATGCTCAGGCTATCATAGAACCCACTATGCAGCTTGCACTGGCCTCAAAATCCTGCCCCAGATTTTGTTTTTGGGCAGGGTCTTTTAATGTAGTTCTGGCTATCCTGGAGCTCACTCTGTAGAACACAGTGGCTTCATTCCAACTCACACACCCACCTCCCTCTTCCTCCCAAGTGCTGGGATTAAATGTCTGCCAGATTTTTATTTTTGTGTAGCCCTGGCTGTCCTGGAATTCAAGAGATCCACCTGCCTCTGCCCTGCTGACAGGCCTATATGGCACCACACCCAGCTCAGGCCACAGATTTTTGAGTGTTGAAATTATAGGCATAAACCACCATGTCCAGCTTCTGCTTTCTACAATCATGTTTATCTGTGTGTTGAAGAGCTCATATGTGACAGGCTGTGCTACAAGTCTGTTCTCTCCCTCCACCTCGTGGGTCCTGGGAATGGAGCTCAGGTCAGGCTTGGTAGCGACTGCCATTAACCCACTGCGCTACCTCACCTGTCTTCCGGCTTCTGTCTTCCAGTAAATTTTATTTCTATTTCTCTCTCATTCATCACTAGCAAAAATCTCTAGTTTGACAGAAGCTATATAATATCACTGAAAAATGTGGATACCTAAGTAAAGATCTGTGGTCCTTAGTTCTGAGTTACTGGCCAAATGATATTGAAAGAATCCCCATTCATTCTTTTATTTAGTCAGTGTCTGGCCTGTAATTGTCCCTAAACTGTACTAGGAACAGACAGAGGCTTAAGGCACCGTCTCTATTTATGTAGGCCTGGAGATGGCTCAGCAGAAAAAGGCCATTTGCAGAGCCTAAAGAACTGAGCCACATGATAAGAGAAACAACTCCCATGGGCTGCCTTTGGACCTCCGTGGGTCACTGTGGCATGTGCACATACTCAAAAACATCGTAGTTTTAAAAATAAACATACAAAAAATTCCTTTTTTTTTTTTTTTAAAGTTTATGAAGGACATCATGAGAACATAGATGACTAGACTAGAAATGACAGACTGGAGCTGGAAATGAGAGAAATCAGCAAACACTCCAAGGGTCCCTATTGGGACAGAAGATGGAGGAACTAGCCAGCAGTGGGGAGTAGTCTCACCTTGGAGCATCTGTACTATATGGTACTAGCATGAACTCAAAGGGAAGGCTGACCTTGTTAGCCAGTAGCTAGCAACAAGCATCCTTACTAGTGTGCAGACTCAGTGAGTTAAATGTCTTCGGGTAAGCCAGGAATGGTGGTGCATCATAGCTGTAATCTCAGGACCTAAGAGGCTGAGGCAAGGTGGTCAGTTTGAACCCAGCCAAAACCTGTTTTTAGAAAACTGTGTTTATAAATGAACTAAGTTTAAATGAGCCAGGAAATAAGGCAAGAGGCCTACATGGGATTGCACTGTATCAAAGACAAACATTGTTCAGTCAAACACTGAAGATCTTTGATTCAGCTATGTAAAAATGTGACCAGGCTGAGCCAAGTGGTCCAAGTCTGTTCTGTAATTCCTGTAGGTGGAGACCAGCCTGTATAACATAAGGAAACCTTATCTAAAAATAATCTAAGAGGGTCTTTTAGGCAACTGACAAAGGCAAGGCCTGTGAGCCTGGGTGAAGAACTTTGCATTAGATGTGTCAGAACCAACCATCCTGCCTTATCAGTTCTATAAACATTTGTAGCCTGCATTTTAGTGCAGCAGCAGCACTATGGCAGTGGTCAAGGGAATATGCCGCAGAAATCTGTAGCCTGTCTTCCGGCTGTAACTACTGCTGCTGTGCTGTGTCATCAGGACAGGTACCTTGGTCTAGTCTTACAGCCTTCACAGAACATCTGGAACATCTCAGCTTAGGGGATATGGGCAGTGAGGCTACATCCAAGGTCCATGTCCTGTGCTGGCATCATCATGTGTCATACTGGGACTGAGGACACTCACTCAGTTCTGATAAGACAGTCTACAGCACACACTCAGACTAAACTATCTACAAAACAATTATAGCCTTATCTATGTGATGAATGTCAAAGGAGGCAGCCCTGTTTTCTAGAGGTCTGAGTAAGACCTCATCTGAAGTTTCATTGGTGATTATGGTCTCCTCCCTCATGGTAAAGTAAGCAGACAAACTGCCTACTTTAAAGCTATCTTTCTGGCTAGGTGTGGTGGTAAACACTGTACCCTCAGCACCTGGGAACTAGAAGCAGGATGATGAGCTCAAGATCATCTTTAGCTACACAAGGAATTCCAGGCCAGCCTGAGCTACATCCCCAAAACACCAACAAATCATCTTTTTGTATATTAAGAGGGTTAGATATGCAGAGAATTCTATTTTGACTACGTGTAAACCTCCATGTTCCCTTTAGATTTTAAATTTCTCTAAGTAGTATCTTCTGACTTTATTGATATACTAACAGAGCTTTGTAGTATCTGAAACCCCATAGGTATAGCAGCACAAGTTTTTGTTCCATCATGTTTTAATTTTAGTGCTGGTTGAAGGTGGGAAGTCAGATGGCCAGACAGTGCACTTTAAGTAAATTTATTTTTATGGCCACACAAAAGCTAGGACCGAAAGGGAGACACTAGCAACGGAAAGACCAAAGCAACTGCCCCGTCACCCAGGAGGGAAGACACATCCATCCTAGCACCCTCACTTGAGGCAAACTAGATCCCCAGAATCCAGAGCAATGAGTAGCACACAGGCAGGAGGGCAGGCATAGCTGGCTCAAAGCTGGGCTCAACTACTTAAGTCAGGATGACCTTGAAGAGGATGCAATCAATATTCAATTTCCCAGCCTCTTTTGTTTGTTTTCTAAGACAAGGTTTCTCTGTACAGTCCTGGCTGTCTTGGATTTCTGAGCTTCCTCACCAACAGCTATGTGGGGCTATATCACGTAGAACACCTGGGAAGGTATCCTGAAGCATTTCTCTCTAGAAGGCACAGGAACCCAGAACAGCAAATCATCTAAGTATAAGCTGCAGGTTAACAGGAGAAACTGTTCCAAGCAGTAAAATCAGTGACTGTTAGTGTGAAGAATAAAGAAGTAGTGCCACATGGGCTGTTCTGTGAATAAATTCGAAACACTGTAACTTTAAAAACTGGGGTCAGAAGATTGGCTTCTGGTTTATTAGTTATCTGTGAGGCCAGGTATGGTAGGGCACACTTTTTGTCTCAGCATTTAAGAGGTGGGGCAAATAGATCTCTGAGTTCCAGGCCAGGTAGGCTACATAAGGAAACTGTGACCGGTCTACAACATTCTCTCATGTATCTACTCAG